>NW_004443970.1:5157081-5163492 GCF_000243295.1 Trichechus manatus latirostris | reverse complement strand
ACATAAAAGACCTATACAATGAAAACTAAAAGACACCACAGCAAGAAACCAGTTGTGAGAATTTTTGTTTTCTTTCTATTGAGGTGTAATCCAAACTGAAGGCCGCGGTCTTTGACTTTATCAGTAAGTGCTTCAAGTCCTCTTCACCTTCTGCATGCAAAGTTGTGTCATCGGTTTATTACAGGTTGTTAATGGGTCTTCCTCCAATCTTGATGCTGATCTTCTTCATATAGTCCAGCTTCTCAAGTTATTTTCTTAGCATACAGTTTGGGTTACCCTTAGACAGGTTTCAGCGGATCTTCCAGAATAAGACTTACTAGGAAGAAGGACCTGCCAGTCTACAACTGAAAAAAAATTGACCAGTGAAATCCTTATGAAAACAGAGTAGGCCAGTAAAATTTCTGAATTACCTTAGATGGATCTATTCTTTTAGAATGAGAACCCCAATTGGCAGAGCCTCAGTTTTATCTTCGTCTTTCAAATATAAACTTGTCCTCTATTGGTCCCTCCTTACCTTTATGACCTATGGACATTTATAAAAAAATTCAACACCATTGTCTTAAACAATGGTATCTGAGAATCACTAGTTTCTAAAAGAAAGGATTCAGTTAGTAGTGGACACTACAGTTTATGTGCCCAGCATCAGTTCCTCTTCTTTCATTCATTAACATACCCCTGCTCCACAAAAACTTGTGTATCTGTGGAAATTGACCTCATCTCTACTTTAGCAGCAGGTTTACTTTAGGTAAAGACAGTCAGATCTGGAATTCACCTAGTAACGCCTGGGGTAAGCACTGGAAGTGTTGATCCCATTACATTGAAGACTAGGACTTACATTTCTCCACCCACTGGCAAATGTGACTGTTCTGATTATACATTGCTGCACTATAAAACATCTCAAATCTTAGTGGTTCAATTTAAAAGAAATCATTTATTTTGTTTATTAATTTGCAACTTGGGCGGGGGTATGTGGGATCACTTGTCTTCTTCCATGTGGCATCAACTGATTCTCCCTAGGAGCTCAGTTAGGAGACGAAGGATTTATTTCCACAATGAGTCACTTACATGGCTCATAAGTTGGTTCTGGTTCCTCCCTTGGAGCTCAACTGGAAGTCTCATTTGCTCTTCATGTGGGTCTCTCTCAGGTTTGTTGAGCTCTTTGAAGTATGGACATTGGGTTCCAAAAGCAAGTGTTCAAGGAGAAAGGAAGTAGAAGCTACTTCTATTTTAAAGCTTTGGCTTGGAAGCAGGGATGGAGTCACTTCTACCATACTTGACTGCTTAATCAGAGAGCCCACCCAGATTCAAAAAGAGGTTAGGTAGACTCATGTTGAAATAGGAAAGTGTCAACTAATTGGTGGTCATCTTAAATGCTACACAGTGAATAAGAAAGCCTATAGCATCCACTAATATTAGCAGCCATCTTGCAATAAAGAAAGGAACAAGCTTTAAGGTGAATTTAACCCAATGAACTTAAGAACTAAATGATGGGAAGAACCTTGGTTCTTGAAAACAATGAGTCACTCAATCAACTTATGCTGGAAATTACATTACATCCGGGCTGCCAGTTACTTTAGATAATAATTTTATTGATTTTTAAAGAAAGTCTCAATTGGGGTTTTTTTTAGTTGTTAGTTATGACATTCTGATACCAAGTTATACCAGAAGAAAATCTGAAATATTTTGACTGGGTTTGCAATCTAAAAACTTATTTTTGGAAAGGAAAAAAAGAGAGTGAGAATCAGTAAAAGAAGGAGGAATACTATAGCTTTTTTACTCCTATTTATTGGACGTGATACGGGTCATGTTAAATTTATTAATAAACAAGAAAAAAACAACTGAATTAACATTAGTTAGTAATGTGAAAACTCCCTTAAGCCAAATGAAAATTTCTTTATTATTACGGGTCAATAGTCATGCATTATGTGATTTGTTTGTTTTATAATCTTTATCGCAGATTTTAGCTACATCCTAATTATTTTAGTAATAGAGTTTGAATATTAATTGACATTTCATGACATCTTTATACTTACTAAAAAAAATGATGTCTTGTCAGAAACAATTGACTTATCTACAATCAAAATTCTTAATATGAAGAATTTCCAAGTCTGTCAGCAGTAATTATCTGGGCCTAATTTGTATATAAAAGGTACTAAATTCTACAAAATAAAAGCCTATCACTTTGCATGCATCTTTTCCCTTTCCATGTGTGCTATTGTAAAATGATTATAAAAACCAGAGGACCGATCCATTATTATTTTTTTTAGTTCTTAGCATCTGAATGTAAATAATGAATTGGTACCGTTTGGATCCCCTAGGGTAGAGGTGTTAAAGATTTCTTCTGAATAAGTCTTAGCTGAGGAATTTATTTTAAAAATAAAAAAAATATAAACTCCTAGAGATTTTAATTTTGTAAGTGTGGGATGAAATTTGCAAATTAACAAGAACCTCAAATGATTGTGTTCAGGGAATACTCCAAGAAATGACTTGATTAGAAGAATGAGGAGAGGAAAGACATAAAGGGGGGAAGGACAAGAAAGAAAGAGTCAGTGGAAACTAAATATCGTTAATCCACAATTTGTCTCAAATAGAGGCTGCAATTGATAATCATGACTATGAGACACTGCACTATTTTAAATTACAACATAAATTATTATATAAAAATTTGATCAAAATAATGCTACTGTTAGTGTTGTTGTTGTCAGATGTCATTGAGTGGGTTCCAATTCATAGCAACTCTGTGTACAACAGAATGCAACACTGTACAGTCCTGCACCATCCTCAAAACTGTTGTATGTTTGAGCTCATTCTTACAGCCACTGTATCAATCTATCTCGTTGAAGGACTTCCTCTTTTTCGTTGACCCTTTACATAATCAGGCATGATGTCTTTCTCCAGGGACTGGTCCCTCCTGATAACATGTCCAAAGTATGTGAGACTAAGTCTTGTCATCCTCCCTTCTAACCAGCATTCTAGTTGTGCCTTTTCCCATACAGATTTGTTCATTCTTTTGGCAGTCTGTGGTATATTAGTATTCTTTGCCAACACCATAATTCAAAGGAGTCAATTACTATTTGGTATTCCTTATTCATTGTCCAACTTTCCCATGCATATGAGGCAATTGAAAACACCACAATTTGGGTCAGGTGCACCTTAGTCCTTAAAGTGACATATTTGTTTTTTAACACTTTCAAGAGATCTTTTGCAGGAGATATACCCAATGCAATAGGTCATTTGATTTCTTGACTGCTGCTTCCATGGGTATTGTTTGCAGGCACAAATAAAATGAAATCCTTGACAACTTCAATCTTTTCTCCGTTTATCATGATCTGGTTTATCGGTCCAGTTGTGAGGATTTCTGTTTTCTTTATGTCGAGGTGTAACCCATACTGAAGGCTGTGGTCTTTGATCTTCATCAGTAAGTGCGTCTAGTCCTCTTCACTTTCAGCAAGCAAGGTTGTGTCATATGCATAATGCAGGTTGTTAATGAGTCTTCCTCTAATCCTGATGTCCTGTTCTTCTTCAGATAGTCCAGCTTCTTGGATTATTTGCTCAACACAGAGATTGAATAAGTATGATGAAAGGATACAACTCTGATGCACATCTTTCCTGGCTTGAAACCTTCCCGTATCCCCTTCTTCTGTTACAACGACTGCCTCTTGATCTATGTACAGGTTCTTCATGGGCAAAATTAAGTGTTCTGGAATTCTTATTCTTTGTAATCATCATGGATTGAATTGTGTTTCCCTAAAATATCTGTCAACTTGGCTAGGCCATGATTTTCAGTATAGTGTCATTGTCCACCATTTTGTCATTTGATGTGATTGTCCTATGAGTTGTAAATCCTATCTCTATGAAGTTAATGAGGTAGGATTATTGGCAGTTATGTTAATAAGGCAGGACTCAATCTACAAGATTAAGTTGTGTTTTAAGCCAATCTCTTTGGAGACATAAAAAAGGGACATGAGCAGAGAGACACAGGCGCTTCATACCACCAATAAAGCAGTGCCAGGAGCACAGCACATCCTTTGGACCTGGAGTTCCTGCAACTGAGAAGCTCCTAGACCAAGGGAAGATTGATGACAAGGACCTTCCTCCAGAGCGGACAGAGAGACAAAGCCTTCCCCTGGAGCTGGTGCCTTAAATTAGGACTTCTAGCCTACTAGACTGTGAGAGAATAAAATTGTCTTTGTTAAGGCCATCTAAGTTCAAGCAGAATATACTCAAGGTCATACTTTGGCTCTCTTGTACCTTTTTTAATTTTCTTACGATTCAACTTGAACTTCTATATAAGCAATTGACGGTCTGTTCCACAGTTGGCCCTGGACCTTTGTCTTAGTCATCTAGTGCTGCTCTAACAGAATTACCACAAGTGGATGTATTTAGCAAAGAGAAGTTTATTCTCTCAAAGTCCAGTAGGCTACAAGTCCAAATTCAGGGCGTCAGCTCCAGGGGAATGCTTTCACCGTAGGCTCTGGAGGAAGGTCCATGTCATCAGTCTTCCCTTGGTCTGGGAGCTTCTCTGTTCAGGAACCTCAGGTCCAAAGGACACGCTCTGTTCCCGGCACACTTTCTTGGTGGTATGAGGTTCCCATGTGTCTAAGCTCACTTCTCTCTTTTATATCTCAAAAGAGATTGCATTAAGACACTATCTAATCTTGTTAACCTCATCAGTATAACCTCATCACAGTGATAGAATTTACAACACATAAGGAAATCACATCAGATTACACAATCATACAATACTGGGAATCATGACCTAGCCAAGTTGCTACACACATTTTTGGGGGGACACAATTATATCCATGACAGCTTTGTTCTGATTAATGACATATACATGTACGTATACGTGGATACCCTGGTGGCGTAGTGGTTAAGTGTTCTGCTGCTAACCAAAAAGTCAGCAGTTTGAATCCAGCAGGCACTCCTTGGAAACCCTATGGGGCAGTTCTACTCTGTCCTCTATGGTTGCTATGAGTCAGAATTGACTCAGCAGCAATGGGTTTTGGGTATATGTATATGTATATACATATACATATATTATTTTGAAGAACTTAAATTGCACTTGACTACACTATCTTTCACTATTTTTATTGTCAAGTATAATTTATGTTCTTCGACATGAAAAAAAAAGAATAAATGCGTGATTTTCATGGGATGTTTTATACTAAAAGACTTAATTTCTTTGAATTCAGACATGAATTTAAAAAATGCATGTTTGAAAAATCATTGTGTATACAATATACTAAATTAAGAATATGGCTTATTAAAATTATTGTTGAAAATTCCTTAAATCACAATCAAATAATGTATGTAACTAATGAGACCATGAATACATATAAACAATACTGTTTAGCATAAAATAAAATGTACTTGTGTTAATTACAGTTTTATAGCCATAATTATTCCCTTTCTCTCTCTCTCTCTTGCGTCAAGGAGGTATAGATAATGTGCCAATTAAATACCAGCTATTATTTGGGAACTTGTTCAAGTATTTTACTCCTTTAGAGCCTAAAAGTCCTCATTTTCAGAATAAGAACTTTTATGAGATTATTTTCATGGTCGTTTTCTTTTCTAATATTTTAAAAGTCTGATTCTTTTTTTCTCTCTTCCCCAACACACACACACAGGAATCCACCTTCTAAACTTTGATGCTGACCTGACACATTTAGAATTGTCATATGCTTTATATCATTTCAATAGTCACATTTGAAGATAATTCAAAACCCCAGACATGCATAATTACCTCTATTAATGATGTCATCCCCGTTATCACATGTAGATATTAGTATAGCTCTGAACAACAAAATAGATACTGTGATTTTGTATTCATACACTGCTAGGAAGTAAATATCCCAATTTAAATTTAGGTTTAGTCCTGCTGAAGCTACTCACTGACAAAATGAGATAATCTTCCTTAGTCCCTGCAGTCTAAGAACTTCCGGCTTATTTGAGAAATAGAGCAGCTCTGGTGCCAGCACAGGTGACTCTTGACATATTCGCAAATAAATCTGGGAATAGTGCGTTAATAAGCTGATTCTGTCTCTATTGGTAAAAACTGGAAAACAAAAAAGATTGAATGATATACTATTGGCAGGGAAAATGTAGCAAAAATAATATAATAAATATAAATTGGTTATGTTAACTGTGATGATGAACAGATGTGTAATAAATAAAGTGATCTAAACTTTTTTTTTATTTTATTTTTTCCGTTTTTTTTTATTCTTCTTCAGGTGAAGGCTTACAGAACAAATAGTTTCTCATGAAACAGTAATACACATATTGTTTTATGACATTGGTAAACAACCCCACAACATATCAACCCTCTAAATTCTCAACCTTTTTTTTTTTGGTGAAAATACACATAGCCAAAGATACACCATTTCAAAAATTTCTACATGCACAGTTCAG
>NW_004443970.1:5143008-5156981 GCF_000243295.1 Trichechus manatus latirostris | reverse complement strand
TTCTTTGTTCTTTTTTCTGAGTTTTCCTGAAACAGAGTTGTATCCAAGTGTTTGTCTTCAATTCCACTGATCCTGTCTTCCACCATTTAAAATATGCTTCTTAGACCTTCTATGACACTGTCCACTTCTGAAATCTTGTTGTTTATTGTTTGGATTTCTAATTGTTGTTTTTGTATAATTTCTAGTTGTGACTTTATTTTGGCATTTTGTTCTTGCATTATTTTCCTGAATTCTTCCAATTTTTTGTCTGTATTTTCCATGAATTTGTCTAGTTTTTCCTCATGTTTGTCAGCTTTTTGTCTCAGCTCTTGTAGAATTCTGAGTATTAGAGATTTGAATTCTCTATCAGGTAGTTCTAGTGCATTTTCTTCCACTGGCGAGTCATCTTGTGTTTTATTTTGGATGCCTACTGGAACCATCCTGTCTTGTTTTTGTAAATGTTTTGATATTGTCTGCTGTCTTCGGGGCATTCAGTAGTTATTTTTCTCATTTATTGTTTGTAGATTTGTTTGTTTCATCCTTTTTTTTTTAAAGTTTAGTATGTCTGAGCAGGCGGACTGTGTGTCTTTGTTGTTTGCTCGTCTGTGGGAACAATACTTTTCACCTCCTTCTCCAGTTGGCAGGGTCAGTCACTCAGATATGGTATGGCAGGGCAGGTCTAGCTGAAGAAGAGTTATTGGGACAGGTTGTTTGTGGCACTTACTACAGCCACCAGAGCGGGTCGGTAATCAGTGCAGGGCAGGTTCCGGTAGGCCGTGCCTGTGCTGCTCGGTGGTGTGATGTCAAGCGCATGGTGCAGGTAGGCAGGATGCAGTGGGATGATTGTTATGTGTGGAGTTAATATGGATATGGGCGAGAGGAGAGAGGAACAGGAGCCAAAAACATACAAAGAAACAAAAAAGAATGCTAGAGGAGCTTGCCTTTGGAGTGGAGAGATGAGAGACTATGAAATGGAGAAAAACAAAAAGGGGAAGAGGAAGAAGAGAAAAGCAAAGAATGAATAAATAAAAATCGGAAAGGTTAAAGAACCACAAAGTTCCTACAGATGCCACAGGCACCACTATGAGGTCTGGAGAAGTTGCTCTCAGGTGTTGCAGTACAGCCTGGCTAGAAGGTGTAGAGTTATACAACACCAGGTATTCAGGGAACACAAAGAGAAGGAAGATATAGAGAGATGAGAAACTGAGCAATGAAGAAAGACAAAAAGGGAAAAAGAGGGGAAAGAAAACAAAAAAAAATTAAAAAAAATAAAACAAGAAAGGTCCCCCCAAAAAATAGAAAGAAAGAAACAAACCAACAAGAAAAGAAATGTCCTCAGGGATCCCTCTGCATGTCTATGCAAGCCAAGTGGGAAGTCTCCTTGCCACGCAGCACCGCCTGGCCAGAAACGCTCCCAACTCGAGCAAAGGAAAAGAAAACAAACAAACAATTCAAAACAAACCAACGAACGAAAGCCCGGGGATCCCACCAGTATGGCAGCCCAGACCGGGCAGCAGCTCCACACTCAAATGGAGCTCCACAGCCCCTCAGGAAGAAGCAAAGATGGTGCAAGGAGCCAGGTATTTGAGCAAAAAGAGGGGGAGGTGTTGAGAGATAAGGAAGAAATCAAAAGAAGCAGAAAAAAGCAACACCAGCAGCCAACAAATGGCACTCAGAGAGCTGGCCCGTTCGGGTGAGTGATCTAAACTTTTAATTGTAGTCTCAAGACTCTGGTTTTGCATTTGTTGCTGACCTAGGCAAGGCTCTAACTCCTTCATATTTCTTAAAGTGCTATTTATGACATTTGTAATATTGGATGTTGCTAATTAGTGTAAATTTTATTTAGGGTTTTGTGTTACGGTAAGAATTTGACATAATCCACTTACCAAAGTATTATAACTTTGAGTAGAGTAAATTTTAGCTAGCTCACAAACTACAAGTTGAGGTAGTGTTTTACCGGGTGATGTCATGTACAGAAGATATTCATCACTGTGAAAGTGTGTAGTCTTAGGTCATGTCCCTTCATTAATGGTAAATACTGGAGTCATTAAGATTGAGAGAGTGGAACTCTAGGGGGAAAAAAGGAAGCTCATGGAAAAGTTGGAGATTGAGAAGTTTTGAAATATTTTCTCTCCTTTTTCTTCTTTAATTTATTCTGTCTCATCTCCGTTTTCAAAACTTATTTACTGAGACCTGTTGCAGTGAAGAGAGGATGTGATTAAAGCACATACCATTAAGGCATTAATGCACTGTAGATCTGACTATGTCGCAAAGGACATTTGCTCATTAGAAGATGCAGTATATTTAATCCAGGATCCTTGGAGCACAATGCATTATGCTCTGTGTCAGTGGGACAACCTTTCCGTTACACACACATATGTACACACGCTCACACATTAATACACTATTACCTACAGAACCAAATCTGGCTTGGGGTCTACTTTTTTCAAAAGTTCTCTAATCCCCCCTCATCTGAAGCTGTAGGTAAAAACAAGAATATCTACATTAAAGTAGCATCTTGGTGGAATTCTAGGAAGTTGTATTAACTTGCATTCCAATATACCACTTCAGTCCCAAAATAAAACTAGACCTAAAATAGAAATTCCTAATAATTTATTCCAATAAGAAAAATAAAACAAACAAACAAGAAACCTGTTTCCAGGAGAGCAAACTAAATCTAGTGCCCTAGCCTGAGGGACGTACTTCCACATAGAGTTCTCTTGTTTAATACTGTAATGTCAATCCTGGAGCCCTAGAGTTTTTTCCAAAGTTGTGCATATAGGAAAATGCCATGCTATTACCAAGGCTTGCCATGCACCTCTTTCACTAAATATAAGACAATTCTAGAATTATCATTGCCAATTATGAGATATGTGATTTTAGGAAAGTCACTTGACATTGTGTCTGTTTCTTTAACTATAAAATAAGAACATGCTTGACAGGCTCACAAGGTTGTTTGAGGTTTCGAAGAAAATGAGTTTAAAATGGATTTGGAGCACCTTACTATGAAAGGCATTACCATTATCATAGTAATTACTGTTACTTAGAGGAAGAAAATCCACACACACATACTTCAATCATATAACATCTCCTGATTTTACCTTCCAAGGCTGGCATAGTCATAATCAGCATGCCTTTCTGTATGATCATACCTAATGGATTTTTCAACACATTCTTGTGATATTAAGCATGTTTAAGGTAATTCAAGAAGAGGGGACTGTGTAGAAATATTTTCTAACAACACTACTTGAAGTATGGCCCATGGACTACTGCCCATAATGACCTAAATTGAGAAATGGAGGTTAAATATTTGGAGTTTTTATAGAATTTTGGCAGAGTAACTTTATGTCTGTTGAATCTAATGGGGGAAAGATTTTATGTTTTTTTAATTCCATTTTCTAGTATATCATTTTTACTGTGTATTAGAAAAATATTGATGAAAACAGATTGGAAAAAAAAATCCCCCATCAGAGATAAATTGAGAAGCACTGTTTAATGGACATTTTCTGCAGCTGTGCGCTTAGGAATATTCAGTGAGAGTAATTTTGTGGACAAGAGAATGAGTATAAGGTTCATTCTTTAAGGCACATGCTACAGTGTGCTTTTTCAACATTCCCTGTAGAACTTGGTAAGGTTAACCACTGTCATCAAATACATGTGCAAGCAAGTATGGGAGGTCATGATTCCTTGAGCCTAGATATCTAACACTTTCTGAAGAACCTGTGAATACCTTAGGAATAGATATAAGGTTATAATTTACTATTAAACATAGACTACATAAAAGAAGGTAGTTATTAATGCAGGTTGTTAATCATTAAGACTTCCAGCGCTTAAACTAAAGAAAGTACTTTGTAAAGCATAAATGTCAAAAAGAAAAGGAAGACAAATGACAAGACCAAGGAAAACAGAGCCAACAGAAACTATACCAGAAAAAACAAAGAAGGAAATTAGGTGCAACTTCCAATATATAAATATTCCTCCAAAAATAATAGAATCAGAAGATAAACTAAAACACATGGGAAAGAGAAAGAAGAAAATCTTGAGGATAGAAGAATTTTGTCATTTTAATATTCTGAAATTATTAAATTATTGTATATCATTGTCATAGTTATCTAGTACTGTTATACTATAGAAATACTACAAGTGGATTACTCTAACAACAGTAAAAAATTATTCTCTCACAATCTAGAAGGCTAGAAGTCCAAATTCAGGGCGCCATCTCCTGGGGAAGTCTTTCTCTCTCTCTCGCTTTTGTGGGAAGGTCTTTGTCATCAATTTTCCTTGGTCTAGGAGTTTCTGATGCAGGGACCCAGGTCCAAAGGAAATGCTCTGCTCTCAGAGCTTCTTTCTTGGTGGTATGAAGTCCCTCTCCTCACTGTCCAATTACCTCTTCTATATCCCAAAAGAGACTGAATCAAGATACTCAAAATAGATTGAGTCCTGCCTCATTAACATCATAGAGGTTAGGATTTGCAACACATAGGATAACCATATCAGATCACAAACCAGAGGACAACCAAAAAATACCAGGGGACACAATTCAGTCCATGACAATTATAAAAGCAATTTATTTTCAAAACATTGCTTTTAATCTCTTTGGTTTTGTTTAAATACAGCTACGACCTTGGAAATAATGGAGATGGGAAAGCAGAATCTAGTAAGCCACGTATTTAAAATTATTTACTATTTTTAAAAATATATTTACTGTCTATTTATCTCTCCCTAACTCAATATTTATATATCCATTTGCCCACTAAACATGTCCAATTGAATGTTTAATCCATTCCACTGCCACCAAGTCAATTCTGACTCATAGCAACCCCATAGGGTTTCCAAGGCTGTAAATCTGTACAGAAGCAGACTGCCACATCTTTTTCCCTTGGAGCCGCTGGTGGTTTCAAACTGACAACCTTTGGGTTAGTAGTTGATTTAGTGGATAATAGACAACTTAAATCTATATTCCTGAATCCCTACAGTTCCTCCTCTAAACATACATATTGTCGTTGTTGTTAGGTGCTGTTGAGTTGGTTCCAACTCACAGCAACTCTAAGTACAACAGAAAGAAACACTGCCCGGTCCTGTGCTTTCCTCACAATTGTTATACTTGATCTCATTGTTGCAGCCACTATGTCAATCCATCTCCTTGATGGCCTTCCTCTTTTTCTCTGACTCTCTACTCTACCAAGCACAATGTCCTTCTCCAGGGACTGATCTCTCCTAAACATACATAGTCTCCCTCATCGCACTTCATTCAGTGTGCATGGCCCAAAACCCATGGAATCATCTTTGATTCTGCTCTGACTCTAATACTCACATCCAGTACTTTTTCAAATAATTTGGCTCTGCCTGTAAAATATATCTATAATCCTTGCATTTCCACAACCACAGCTACATTCTTGTCCAAGCCACCATAGTCTCTCACTTGGATTATTTCAATAGCTGCCAAAATTGTCTAGACGCTTCCACTCTTAACTTCGTCTACCCTCCTCACAACTAGTCTTTACACATCCACCAGAAAGATCATTTAACAAGTAAATTATGTCACTATTCTTAAAAACATCCAATGGGCCTAATTAGCCCAAACTACAAGCTGAAGTCCATCTTTGGTCAAGAAAACCAAAAAAAAAAAAAAAAACCCCATAAAAATAGTGCTGTCAAATTGATTCCAACTCATGGTGGCCCCATGTGTATCAGAGTAGAACCGTGCTTCCTGGGGTTTTCAATGTTGATTTTTTGGAAGTAGATTACCAGGACTTTCTTCCAAGGCACCTATGGGTAGACTTCAGTTAGCAGCCAAGCTCAACCATTTGTACCACTCAGGTACTCTAAGTACTTAGGTACTCTATCACTCAATATTTGTTGAATACATAAAATTAATATAAAATGATATACCATTTCCTCCTCCTATAGTTAGCTGCTACTTACTCTTAAGCTTTTAGCATAAACAAACCCTTCTCTGAAAACAAGCCTTAAAAAAATAAAAAACTTACAAGGAAAGATATTACTATTATCATAGTATTGTTACTTAGCAGAAAGAAAATACACACACATACCATTCAACCATATTACATCTCCTGATTTTACCTTCCAAGACAGGTATCAGCATGCTTTTCTCTACGATCATACCTAATGGATTTCAAAGTCCTTAAAAATGGTTTAAAAAAATCAGCTTTCAGTATACGTTATATGTGAACATAAAGAAAATGAAAATCTTTACAACTGGACAAATAAATGACATCATGATAAATGGAAGAGAAATTTAAGTTGGGAAAGATTTTATTCTTCTTGTGTCAACGATCAATGCTCATGGAAGCAGCAGTTAAGAAATCACATGATGTATTGCATAGGGCAAATTTTCAGCAAAAGACTTATTTAAAATGTTAAAAAGCAGAGATGATACTTCAATGACTAAAGTGTGCCTGAACCTAAGCTATGGTATTTTCAATAGACTCATATGTATGCAAAAGCTGGACAATGAAAAAGAAAGATTGAAAAATTGATGCATTTGAATTATGGCATTGGTGAAGAATAATGACTATACCATGGATTTCCAGGAGAACGAAAAAATCAGTCTTGGAGAAAGTACAGCCAAAATACTCCTCAGAAGGGAGGATAGTGAGACTTCTTCTCACTTACTTTGGTCATGTCAGCAGAAGGGATCAATCTCTGGAGAAAGATATCATCCTGGGTAAAGTGCAGGGTGAACGAAAAAGAGAAAGACACTTAATGAGATGGATTGACACAGTGGCTGCAAAATTTTCTGCTCAGACATAGCAAAGACTGTGAGGATGGTGCAGTACCAGGCAGCCATTCCTTCTGTTATGTAAGGTTGCTCTAAGTTGGAGCCAACTCAGTGGCACCTAACAACAATATAGCTGTTGTTAGTTTACTATGTAGAAAAACTTAGGTATTCATACTTTTTCCTTCCTTGTTTAGGTGTCTAGATTTCCAAAATAGATTTCAAAGCTTTTGATATGAAGTCTCATCTCCTCTGTCTTAGTGACCCCAATACAATAAAATTTATAAACAAAGAAATGAACATATGTGCCACTCTCTAAATATATTTGAATGTACTCGACACTACATATATTTGAATATACTTGACTGTATTTAATTCATCTTTACACACCTTTAGCACTTATGCTAAACAGTTTATTTGTATTATCTCCTTAAATTTTTGCACCTGGTAAACCATTCTCATTTCACAGATTAAGAAACTGCAGCTTAGAAAAGTATAACTTGCCCAAGATCACAGAGCTAGTATATACTCCAACTATATTTGAATCCATGTAGTGTGATTTTAGAGTCTGGTTTTTTAACAGCTAGTCTTTATTTCTTCCTAGGTAAATGAAAAATAATGTTAAAAGGAGATTATTTTAGTTATAGAATTTTGGCAAAGACACTACAGAGTCTAAGAACAATTTGGCAGTTTTCCAATACTCCTATATAATAAAGTGAAACACAGGGTGGGGCCAAGATGGTGGAGTAGTCAGACACTTCCAGTGGACCCTCTTACAACAAAGACCCAAAAAAACAAGTGACTCGATTATATATGACAATCTAGGAGCCCTGAACATAAAAGGCAATGTTGAGGAACTGGAATGAGTGGCCGGGGCAGGGAGAGATGGTTTGGAAGCAGCAGGGAGTTGCCAGACCTGACATGGCGAGAGCCTGAGCCATTCAGACCTGATCAGCTCATGGGTGAGTGGTGAGGCAGGCAAGCAGCTGTGCTCAGGAGATGTATTCTGCTCCAGGAGATACCCAGTGGCAGAGAGTCTACTTAGCCACCCAGAAACAGTAAGAAGTAGCCCTCCATTGGCGAAAGATAAGTACTTGCGTCTGGCCCACTGCGTGGATCAAAAACACCCCCCTTAGGGAAAAAACTCTCTCCCATTTACCTCCCTGCTCCCTGCTCTGCACTGGGTCCCGGACCAGCTTCAGCAATTGTCAAGTCCCCTGGGCCAGAAGTAGGATCCATCACACGCCCTGAGCTGTTCTCCCGGCCTTGGAGAGTGAACAAATTAACAAACAGCGGAAAAAATAAACTGCCGGCTCCCCTAAGTCAGGAACTCAGGATAGGCACAGCTCCTTTGCCTAGGCACAGGCATAAGAGATCCATGGACTTTGAGTGCTTTTCCCCCTGCATAGACTTGTGTGAGCCCATGTCAACAGCATAAACCCTCATTACCACAGTACAAGAGGGTATATATCTGAAGTCTAACTTCAACTGTTTCAGCTGTGAAGTGGCAGGTCCGTGACATTTGACACTTCTCTGCCCATTAAGCAGGGTCTTCACCTACCCACATCAGGGGCCTGAGGACTGGTGGCACCACCCTCGCCAGCTAGCCACCTTCGATAGGGGCCCATGAATAAGAGGTGCCCCAAGTCCTTACAGACAACAGCATTGGGTGCTCATAGTCCAGATGCAAAACCCACCCACCTATGTGCACTATGGATCAGGGACATGCCTTCCTCCTGGACACTCAGGGACAGCTGTCAGTCCCCTTCCTTGCTCAGAGAGTGTCCCCTAGCTGCAGCCAGATGCCTGTGCCTACACCAATCATCCATGCCTGTCTAGGACTTAGTGAGAGCCTACACTACACACTAGGTGCCTATCTACCTGGGCACCTGAGCTGAATCTGTACAGGAGGAGTGTGTGGACTCCTGAGCTCACATATCTAGTAACAGATTTAACCACTTGGTGACAGGACATTAGAGATTCAAAGGTGCCAATAATCAAACTAGTTATTACGAGCAGAGTATTTGGGCATATCAAAACAAAACAAGAAGCTAGGACACAGTAAGCAAACATAAAATAAATAAATATAATAACTTATCAATGGCTTGGAGACAAGAGTCAATATCGAATCACATAAACAGGCAGTCCATGATGGCTTCAGCAAGCTCCCGAAATAGAGAATCTAGAAATTTTCCAGAGGAGGAAAATTTCTTGGAATTACCAGAGGCAGAATACAAAAGATTAATATACAGAACTCTTCAAGAGATTAGGAAGGAAATTAATCAAACTGCAGAACATGCAATAGAGGAAGTTAAAAAGATAAGAGAAGAGCATAACAACACATTTAACAGCCTGCAAGAATCCATAGAAAGACAGCAATCAGAAATCCAGAAGATTAAGAATAAAATTTAAGAATTACACTACTCAATAGAAAGTCATAGGAGCAGAATTGAGGCAATGGAAGTCAGAATTAGTGAGATTGAAGATAAAGTACTTGCCACCAACTTATTTGAGGAAAAATCAGATAAAAGGAGTAAACAATAAAAAAAAATGAAGAAACCCTAAGAATTATGTGGGATTCTATCAAGAGGAATAACCTATGAATGATTGGAGCACCAGAATTGGGGTGGGGGGGATAACAGAAAATACACAGAGAATTGTTGAAGATTTGTTGGCTGAAAACTTCCTGGGTATCATGAAAATGAGAAGATATCTATCCAAGATGTGCATCAAAACCAACATAAAGTAGATCCCAAAAGAAAGTCACCAAGACATCTTATAATCAAGTTTGCCAAAACTAAAGATAAAGACAGAATTTTAAGAGTGGCTAGGGATAAACGGAAAGTTATCTACAAAGGAGAATCAATAAGAATAAGCTTGGACTACTCAGCAGAAACCATGCAGGCAATAAGGCAATGGTATGACATATATAAAGCCTTGAAGGAAAAAAATTGCCAGCCGGGAATTATATACCTAGCAAAACTGTCTCTCAAATACGGTGGTGAAATTAGGGCATTTCCAGATAAACAGAAGTTTAGGGAATTTGCAAAATAAAGCGAAACACAAGACCACCTATCAGAATATGCTAGATATTTTGAGACATATACTGATAACGTCCATCCATCATACACATAAACATACACACACTCTCTCTCCAGTCTGAAGAAGAGAAAACAAAGACTTAATTAGCAGTAAAAATTTCTTGAGAGATTTCTAGGAGAAGAAATGCCAAATAAAGCGAAGAGGAGAGGGACTCAAAAAAAAAAAAAAAAAAATCACGTGGAGAGTTTGAAATATGTCCCTTCAAATTTGAGAGATAAGTACTGAAGTTTTCAGTTGAAAGTCTGGTTTTGAAATTGCCCCTGCCTTGTGGAAGAATACGGAAAAACTCCGAGAATATCCAAAATATGAGACAAGGATGGTTATATATTTTCCTGGTCTATATGATATACCAATAAAAAGGAGTCAGACAGTTTTAAAGATACTCTGCACAAGAGGACTCATAGGAAAAAAAAAAAAATGATGGACAGCTGAAACCTAAAAGGCTGTAATGGAATTCTTATGTGATCACCTGGAGGAGGCATCACCCACATCAATGAAATTATATGTGAGAGTTTTCCCCATGATAAAAAAACAAAACAAAACAAAAAAATAGTGCAATCAAGTTAACTCCAACTCATGGTGACACCATGTGTGTCAGAGTAGAGCTGTGATCCACAGGATTTTCAATGGATAATTTTTCAGAATTAGAAAACCAAGCTTTTCTTTCATGGAGCCTACGGGTGGACTGAAATCACCAACCTTTCGTTTAGCATCCAAGTCCTTAACGATTTGTACCACTCAGGGACTTTTCTCCATGACACTTTTTCCAAAAAATTTCTAAAAGCATTTCCCTGAATGAGAATCAGCTTTGTATGTCTGTCACTTAGAGGAAGTGCCAAGACCAGTTTATATCTGTTACAGAAGATCAGTGAGATATTTTCTGTCCTTGCCTCTTTTCCATCCTATAGTCCTAGAAATCAAGACAGTGGTTAGAGTGTGAGGAAGGAGGTAGAAAGAGAGAGAAAACCAGTAATGTCTTCCTATCTCCATTGCAGGTATCCTAGCCTGGTAGCCTAAACTGGGGGGAGGGATAAACTTCAAATCAAAAGAAAGTTCTGATATTTGAAATTTCTTAATCTCTGGGTAAAAAATTGAAAAAAAAAAAAAAATTTTGTTTTATTACCTAAGTGCTGCTGGAGGAATTTTTATTACTTGAGCGTAACCAAAAAATCTGATACCTGCCTTAGTTTTTTCAGTAAAAGGAGAAAAACAAGCAAATAGAAATAGTTTGTAATGGACAACGTTGTGAAAAAACAAAGCAAAGCAAAGCAAAACAAAAAACCGTTTCTGCTTATACTCTTCTGATTCCAATTAAGCTTTCAATAAACTGCTTGCATATAAATGAATGGATGATTGTATAATGACAATACATGTATAAAGAAGTAGCTTTTTATTCATAGTTTATTTTAGACATATTCTTAAAACACTGCAAGACAATAACACCTATCCCAAAGGTGCCTGTATATTAATGTTTGAAACCCGTGACTATGTTGCAGATGTAATTAGTCTGAGTATTGTGAGGTAGAAGGATTATCCTGAATTATCTGAGTGGATTCAATACAATCAAAAGGGTCCTTATAAGAGAGGCAAGATGGTTAGACTCACAGTAGAAGATGAGTCAAAGGAAGGAGAGGTTGAAATAATGTGAGGAAGGAGCCAGAAACCAAGGAATGCAGGCAGTTTCTGGATACTGAGCCAGGTAGGTAGACAGATCATCCCCTAGAGCCACCAGGAAAAAAAAAAAAAAAAATGCAGCCCTTGAATTTAGGACTTCTGACATCCAGAAGTGTAAGATACTAAATGTGTGTTGTTTTAAGCCATTAAGTATGTAGTAATTTATTGCAACAACAATAGGAAATGATTACTACTGTAGATACTACATACTATGATCTGCTCTGGGTGATGGTGATACACAGATGAACAAAAAAAGGGGCTATGCCAAACATTGTGCTTTCTGCTTTATATAAATTAAATTCATGGATGAGGCTGATATTTCTCAATATCTTGATGTTTTCAAATGAAAAATCTTACATATACTATGAAGTTTTCATTAATGCAAAGAGATATGAAAAGAATGGGTGTATACAGAAGAGGGTCAGACTCATGCTGGAATATTATCAGTTCAATGAGAAAAAAAGTCAGTTCTTTCAGTTTTGGGAAAGAAGAATCACAAAAAAATAATAGAACTTGAGTGAGAAAGAATAATATTTGAAGTGCACTGAGAATTATAGACAAAGCTTTGTATCAGAGGACAGAATTTAACTAATCTGGTTTTTTAAACAATCAAATGGATTGAAAAGAAAGGCTAAGAAATTGTTTTTTAACAAAGGTATTTATGGATGGAATACATTAATAGGTTTCCATTTGAGCTGAACAGTTTCTAACAGTTTGGATCAAAAACAGGATGAGGAACTCCAAGACCCACAGGAAGTTGCCCTTAGCCCCTGGCTTCTCTGTTTTTTCATAAATTGGAAAGCACATTTATTAGAAATGAAACAAAAAATAACGTATTCTTTTATAAAGCATATCTTTGCCTGAAGATTCTTCAACTATTGTGAAAGCAACAGTTGCAAGTCCATTAGTTCTTTTCCCTAAAATAATTCATTTTAAAAAGTCATTAACTTAATAGAAAGGAATTGATAGAGGGCCCTTAGGAATCCTACTCTAAATCTCAGTGATTTGCCCCATTAAAAATCAATTGCAGAACCAAAGCCTCATGCCTCTATATAGGGGGAGAGAGAGAAATAAGAAGTACAGATGTAAACACTTGCCCAGTTTCATTTAAATCTTTTAAAAAATACTTTTATTTTAATATTTAAAAAATAAAATTATCATAAATTGTATTAACAAACATTTCTGCTTTGGGATATTTATATTTTTCTAGAAGAAAATATGTTATTTCTGGATGTCATTATTATGAATTTATGAGAGATGAATTCTGTATGTCTTACAGTCAGGTTAGAAATTCTACTTTCTGGTAGTTTCTTGATTAATTTAGCCCCCAAAATGCCTCCATTATTTCTAGTACTCTGCTACGAATTTAACACTGACTGAGCTTAATAAGCTATATACATTACCCAGCAATGTATAAATCATGGAGGGAAAATAAATATATGCTGACTCTCTTAGCTTTTCATTACAAAAGAAAGAAAACAGCTGGCTGAAATTGGAAACCTAAGAATCTTAGAGAAGGATGATAATAACATACTTAGCACTTTTTATAAGTATTACTTTTTCCATTATCTTGATGTTATTTAAAATTCTTTGTGCTTGATAACATGAGCTCTCTAAGAGGTACTATCTGGAGGAAAATGAAGTAATTTATATACCTGTGTCTCCCCATGTAGGAGGTGTGATGAGTTACATTGCTATCAACTGGTGTTACTTCCAAAGACTTTATGTGTCAAAGGATGATAACACAGAGTCAAGGTTGTCCTTGAAGTTAGACACAGGGAATAGCTACAATACCATAATGATGTCTACAATTTTTTTTAAAAGAAAAACGGACTAAGATGTGAGAGTAATTTTGCATTCTTTGGTAAATAGTGAAGGAGTTTCTTCATTTATGAAAAGAAAGAATCTGATTAATAATTTAGCATGCATATCATTGATATTGTTCTTGTTCCCATTTTCTTCTAATTATTTCTTCTGGAATTATCTTATACTCATGAGTTTTTTAACTTCAAGGTGCCATGGCAGAAATAACTTCCTTCTTTAGGTACAAAAGCAACGGTCATATCTTGCAGTGCAAACATCAATTGAAAGTGCGTCGTATATTCAAAAGCACTTACATGACCTCAGAGCTGTAACAAAAAGCTGATATAAATGATGCTTCAATAAATATTGGAGCATTTTGGCTGCAAGGAGGCTTAGGGCTTTGGGAATAGATAAGTGTATAGATAGACAGACAGATAGATAGATACAGATTGATAGAAGGAGTGATAGATTTTTGACACACCATAGGCTCAATAATATGCTAAGAGCATATCCCATGATTTAAAAAAATTTTTTTTTATTGTACTTTAGGTGAAGGTTTACACAGCAAACAGTTTCTCATTAAACAGTCAGTACACATATTGCTTTATGACATTGGTTAACAACCCCACGACATGTCAACACTCTCCCTTCTTGGCCTTGGAAACCTTTTTTTTTT
>NW_004443970.1:5139939-5142397 GCF_000243295.1 Trichechus manatus latirostris | reverse complement strand
GGTGAGACCAGTGGAGTATCTTAGATGGCTGCTCACAGGCTTTTAAGACCCCAGACACTACTCACCAAGGTAGAATGTAGAACATCGTCTTTATAAACTGTGTTACGCCAATTGAAGTTAGACACAGGGAATAGCTACAATACCATAATGATGTCTACAATTTTTTTTAAAAGAAAAACAAACTAAGATGTGAGAGTACACATATATTTTCCTGGTCTATATGATATACCAATAAAAAGGAGTCAGACAGTTTTAAAGATACTCTGCACAAGAGGACTCATAGGAAAAAAAAAATGATGGACAGCTGAAACCTAAAAGGCTGTAATGGAATTCTTATGTGATCACCTGGAGGAGGCATCACCCACATCAATGATGTTCCCCAAGACCATGGTCCCCACAGCCCTCCACCCAGCAACTCAGTCCCTCATGGAGTTTGCATGTGTCTATGGAGCTTCCATGACCTTTACTTGTACAAGTTGTGCTGGCTTCCCCAGTATTGTGTATTGTCTTACCCTTCACTAAAGTTACCATTCATCTATTATTGTCTATTTAGTATTTCCCCCCCCACCCCTCCCATCCCTCGTAACCAACAAAGATTGTTACTTTTTGTGTGTGAACTTTCATGAGTTTTTACAATACAGGTCTCATACACTATTAGTCCTTTTGTGATTGACTTATTTCACTCAGCATAATGTCCTCCAGTTTCATCCATATTATGAGATGCTTCACAGATTCATTATTGTTCTTTATCATTGCATAATACTCCATTGTGTGTATGTACCCTAGTTTGTTTATCCATTCATCTGTTGATGGGCATCTAGGTTGTTCCCATCTTTTTGCTATTGTGAATAATGCTGCCATGAACATGGGTGTGCATATGTCTATTTGTGTGACTGCTCTTATTTCTCTAGAATATACTCCTAGGACTGGGACTGCTGGATCATATGGTATTTCTATTTCTAGCTTTCTAAGGAAGGGCGATATCATTTTCCAAAAATGGTTGTATAATTTTGCATTTCCACCAGCAGTGCATAAGAGTTCCAATCTCCCCGCAGCCTCTCCAACATTTGTTATTTCCAGTATTATTGATTGGTGCCAGTAATGTCGGGGTGAGACGGTGTCTCATTGTGGTTTTAATTTGAATTTCTCTAATGACTAGAGAACGTGAGTGTTTCCTCATGTGTCTATTGGACACTTGAATTTCTTTGGTGAAGTGTCTGTTCATTTCCTTTGCCCATTTTTGAATTGGATGATTTGTCTTTTTGTTATAGAGGTGTTGGATTTTCTTGTAGATATGGAGATTGGACCTTTGTCTGACTTGTAATGCCCCCAAATTTTTTCCCAGTCTGTAGGTTCTCTTTTTACTCTTTTGGTGAAGTCTTTTGAAGAGCATAGGTATTTGATTTTTAGAAGATCCCAGTTATCTAGCTTATCTTCTGGGGTTTGTTTATTGATGGTTATGGTTTGTACCCTGCTAATGCTGTGTATTAGGGCCTGTAGCATTTGTCCTATCTTTTCTTCTGTGATCTTCATAGTTTTTGGCTTTATATTCAGGTTGTTGATCCATTTTGAATTAGTTTTTGTAAATGGTGTGAGGTATGGATCCTGTTTCACTTTTTGGAGATGGATGTCCTGTTTTGCCAGCACCATTTGTTAAAAAGACTGTCTTTTCCCCATTTGATGGACTTTGGGTCCTTGTCGAAGATCAGGTGACCACAGGTGGATGGATTTACATCTGGGTTCTCAATTCTGTTCCGTTGGTCAATGTATCTGTCATTATACCACTGCCAGGCTGTTCTGGCTACCGTAGCTGTATAGTAGGTTCTGAGATCAGGTAGTGTGAGTCCTCCAACTTTATTCTTCTTCTTCAGTAGTGCTTTAATTATCCAGGGCTTCTCTCCTCTCCATATAAAGTTAATGATCAGTTTTTCCATCTCTTTGAAGAATGTTGTTGGTATTTGGATCAGAATTACTTTGTATTTGTAAATTGCTTTGGGTAGAATTGTCATTTTCACAATGTTGAATCTACCTATCCATGAGCATATTATGTTTTCCCATTTATGTAGATCCCTTTGGGTTTCTTGCAGTACTGTTTTGTAGTTTTCTTTGTATAGGTCTTTTACATCCCTGGTTAGGTTTATTCCTAAGTATTTTATTTCTTTAGGGGCTATTATAAATGGTATTGTATTCTTGATTTCCTTTTCATCGTTCTCTTTACTGGTGTATAGGAATCCAACTGATTTTTGAATGTTTATCCTGTATCCTGCTACTCTGCTGAAACTTTCTGTTAGTTCCAATAGTTTTCTCGTGGAGTCTTTTGGGTTTTCTTTGTATAGTATCATATCATCTGCAAACAGGGACAGTTTAACTTCTTCATTAGCAATTTGGATGCCCTTTATTTCTTTTTCTTGCCTTATGGCTGTAGCTAGGACTTCCAGCACAATGTGAAATAGGAGTG
>NW_004443970.1:5111248-5134660 GCF_000243295.1 Trichechus manatus latirostris | reverse complement strand
ATTTCCTAGACTGGTATATGGCTGGTATGATCCTCTGTCCTAGATTCTGCCTGTGAGCTGAAGTTCTTTGTTCTCGATCGAAGAAATCCCTTTAATGATTCTTTTAAATTTGGTTTGGTTTTTACATATTCCCTTAATTTCTGTTTATCTGGAAATGTCCTAATTTCACCATCATATTTGAATGAGAGTTTTGCAGGATATATTAATGTTGGCTGGCAATTTTTTTCTTTCAAGATTTTATATATGTCATCCCATTGCCTTCTTGCCTGCATGGTTTCTGCCAAGTAATCTGAGCTTGGTCTTATTGTTTCTCCTCTATATGTGACTTTTTGTTTTTCACGAGCTGCTCTTGGGATTCTTTGCTTGTCTTTGGTTTTGGTGAGTGTGATTATGATATGCCTTGGTGATTGTCTTTTGGGGTCTATCTTATATGGGGTTCGTTGAGCTTCTTGGATGGTCAGCTTTTCATTTTTCTTGATATTTGGTAAGTTTTCTGTCAGCAGTTCTTCAATGATCCTCTCTGTGCTTTCTGTTTTCTCCCCCTGTTCTGGAACTCCAATCATTCAGAAATTTTTGCTTTTAATTGTATCCCACATAATTCTGAGGGTCTCTTCATTTTTCTTTGTTCTTTTTTCCGAGTTTTCCTGAAACAGAGTTGTATCCAAGTGTTTGTCTTCAAATTCAGTGATCCTGTCTTCTACCATTTCAAATCTGCTTCTCATCCCTTCTATTACACCGTCCGTTTCTGAAATCTTGTTGTTTATCTTTTGGATTTCTAATTGTTGTTTCTGTATAATTTCTAGTTGTGACTTAATTTTCACATTTTTTTCCTTCATTATTTTCCTGAGTTCTTCCAATTTTTTGTCTGTATTTTTCATGAATTTGTCTATTTTTCCCTCTTTTTTGTCTCTTTTTTGCTTCAGCTCTTAGAGTATTCTGAGTATTAGAGATTTGATTTCCCTATCAGGTAGTTCTAGTGTCTTTTCTTCCACTGGAAAGTCATCTGGTGTTTTATTTTGGATGGCTACTGGAACCATCCTGTCCTGTTTTTGTAAATGTTTTGATATTGTCTGCTGTCTTCGCGGCATTCAGTAGTTATTTTTCTCATTTATTGATGGTATATTTGTTTGTTTTGTCCCTTTTTTTAAATTTGGCTATGTCTGAGCAGGCGGGCTGTTTGTTTTTTGTTGTTTGCTCCTCTGTGGACGCAATAGTTTTCTCCTCCTTCCCCAATTGGCAGGGTCAGTAGCTCAGATATGGTATGGCAGGTCATGTATAGCTGAAGAGAAGTTACTGGGACTGGTTGTTTGTGGCACTTACTACAGCCACCAGGGCATGTCAGTAATCGGTGCAGGGAAGGTTCCAGTGGGCCGTGCCTGTGCTGCCTGTTGGTGTGATGTTAAGTGCATGGTGCAAGTAGGCAGGACGTAGCAGGGAGATTGTTATGTGTGGACATAAGATGCATATGAAAGAGAGAGGAGAGTGGAACAGGAGCCAAAACATACAAACAAACAAAAAAGAATGCTAGAGGAGCTTTCTGTTGGAGTGGAGAGTTGGGAGACTATGAAATTGAGAAAAACAAAATGGGGAAGAGGAAGAAAAAAAAAGAAAAGAATGAATAAATAAAAATCGGAAGGGGAAAAGCACAGCAAAGTTCCCAGGGATCCCACCAGTTTGGCTATGAGGTCTGGTAAAGTTGTTCTCAGGTGTTGCAGTACAGCCTGGCTAGAAGGGGAAGAGGTATACAATGCGAGTTATTCATGGAACAGAAAGAGAAGGATGATATAGAGAGATGAGAAACTGAGTAATGAAGAAAGACAAAAAGGGAAAAAGAGGGAAAGAAAAGAAAACAGTTTTTTAAAAGAAAGAACAAGAAAATCCCCCAAAAAACAGAAAAAAAAAAAAAAACAATGAAAAAGTAATGTCCTCAGGGATCCCTCTTCACGTCTGTGCAAGCTGAGGGGGTAGTTTCCAAGCCACGCAGCACTGCCTGGCCAGAACAGGCTCCCAACTCAAGGAAAGGAAAAGAAAACAAGCAAGCAATTCAAAACAAACAAACAAAAGCCCCAGGATCACACCAGCGCATCAACCCAGTCCGGGAAGCAGTTCCACACTTGAACAGAGCTCCGCAGTCCCTCAGGAAGAAGTAAAGATGGTGCAAGGAGCCAGGTATTTTGAGCAAAAGGAGAGGGAGGTGGTGAGAGGTAAGGAAGAAATCAAAAGAAGTGGAAAAAAAGCAACACCAGCAACCAACAAATGACACTCAGAGAGCCAGCTAGTTCAGGCTGGTGGAATCCATGCACCCAGTGCTTCCTGGACAAGAGACTGTGTCCATGGGAAGCAGAGGAAGCTGAATGTGGGTGAAAAAGGGTGGGGGGTGGGAAAGCATTTATCACAAATTACTGGTTGTTTTGTCTCCCGCTGGAAGCTCTGTGAAGCTGCTTTCTTGTACACCCTGTTTGCTGTTCTCTGATAGGAGTCCAAGACGGCGGATCCGTGCTGCATTAGCTGATAGGGGACCTCTGCATAAATCTGTCCTGGCTCTCTGTTCTCTGTCAGTTTTCTCACTCCATTTGGTGCTTGGCTGAGTTCTTTAACTCTTCATTTGATGTTTTAGGGTTTCATAATTGTTGTTTTCTCTGTTCGGCTTAGTTTTTTGGATCTTTGCTGTGGAGGGACCGCGTGGTGCTTCTGCCTGGAGTGCCATTTTGCAGGAAGTCCGTTTCTATACCTATTTTATTGAGAGTTTTGATCAGAAATGGGTGTTGAACTTTGTTGAATACCTTTTCTGCATCAATTGAGATGATCCTGTGATTTTTTTCTCTCCTTTTATTTATGTGGTGGATTACGTTGATAGATTTTCAAATGTTCTACCATCCTTGCATACCTGGTATGAATCCTACATGGTCATGGTATGTTATTTTTTTGATATGATTCTGAATTCTATTGACTAGAATTTTGTTGAGAATTTTTGCATCTATATTCATAAGACATGTTGGCCTGTAATTTTCTTTTTTGTGATGTCTTTGCCTGGTTTTGGTATCAGGATTATGCTGGCTGCATAGAATGAATTTGGACGTGTCGCTTCCTTTTCTATGTTCCGAAGTAGTTTGAGTGGTACTGGTACAGGCTTTTCTCTGAATGTTTGGTAGAATTCTCCAGTGAAGCCATCTGGGTCAGGGCTTTTTTTTGTTGGGAGTTTTTTTTATTAGCTTTACAATCTCTTCTCGTGTTATGGGTCTGTTCAGATTCTCAATATCACTTTGTGATAGTTTGGGTAGGTAGTGTTTCTAGAATTTTATCCGTTTCCTCTAGGTTTTCAAATTTGTTGGAGTATAGTTTTTTATAATACTCTGTTATGATCCTTATTGTTTCAGTTAGGTCTGTTGTAATGTCCCCCATTTCATTTCTTATTTGGGTTATTTGCGTCCTCTACTGTTTTTCTTTTGTCAGTCTAGCCAGTGGTTTGTCGATTTTGTTGATTCTTTCAAAGAACCAATTTCTCGTTTTTTTTTATTCTTTCTTTGTTTTTCTATTCTCTATTTCATTTATTTCTACTCTGATCTTTATTATTTCCTTTTTTCTGGTGGTTGTGGGCTTTTTTTGCTGTTCTCTTTCTATTTGTTTGAGTTGTGTTTTGATTTTGTGCCTTTCTTCTTTTTTGATGTATCTATTGCTATAAATTGTCCTCTGAGGACTGCCTTTGCTGTGTCCCAAGGGTTTTGGTAGGATGTGTTTTCATTCTCATTTGATTCTAGGAATTTTTTGATTCCATCTCCGATTTCTTCTATTACCCAGTGATGTGTAAGCAGGGTATTATTCAGTTTCCATGTAATTGATTTTTTTTCCTTGCTCTTTCTGTTGTTAATTTCTACCTTGATGGCATTGTGGTCAGAGAAGATACTTTGTATTATCTCAACGTTTTGTATCTTGTTGAGGATTTCTCTGTGGCCTAAGATGTGGTCTATTCTGGAGAATGTTTCATGTGCATTGGAAAAGAATGTGTACTTTGCAGCTGTCGGATGGAGTGTTCTATATATGTCTACGAGGTCAAGTTGGTTGATTGTGCCCTTTAGATCTTCTGTATCTTTGCTGAGTTTCTTTTAAATGTTCTGTCCTTTACTGAAAGTGGTGTGTTAATGTTTCCTACTATTATTGTACAACGGTCAATTTCTATTTTCAGTGTTGTTAGAGTTTGTTTTATGTATTTTGGAGCCCTTTCATTGGGTGTGTAGATGTTTATTATTGTTATATCTTCAAGATGGATTATCCCCTTAATCATTATATAGTGTACTTCTTTGTCTTTTATGGAGGATTTTGTTTTAAAGTTTATTTTATCTGAGATTAGTATTGCCACTCCTGTTCTTTTTCAGTAGTTGTTTGCTTGATATATTTTTTTCCAACCTTTGATTTTTAATAAATTTACGTTTTTGTTTCTAAGGTGTGTCTCTTGTTGACGGCATATTCATCCTGTTTTTTTATCCATTGTGTCACTCTCCATCTCTTTATAGGAACATTGAGGCCATTTACATTCAGTGTAATTATTGATAGGTGTGAGTTTATTGCTATCAATTTGTAGTGCTTTTTTTGTGGTGCTGACGTTTTCTTTGTTCTTATTTTCGTGTGATGAATTACTTTGTGGATTTTTTTTCATTCCTTTTGTTTTTGTAGGTTTTGTTTTTACTGAGACTTTATGTTTTTCCTCTTTATTTTTATGAGTGGGTTTGTTAACTTGCTTTGTGGTTACCATGAAATTTACCCTTATCTTTCTAAGTTTGAAGCAGTCTATTATTACTTGAGTTCCTCTCCATTAGAAGGTTCTATATGTACACCCTGTATTCCCTCTTTTATTGTTTTGATGTTATTGCCATTTATAGATTAACTGCTCTGCTTACCTGTTTTATTTCTTTTGGTTTTGTATAATCCATGTGAGTTCATTTCCTAGATTGGTATCTGGCTGGTACGATCCTGCGTTCTAGGTTCAGCCTGCGAGCTCAAGTTGTTTGTTCTCCATTAGAAGGACTCCCTTTAATAATTCTTGTAAGTTTGGTTTGGTTTTTACATAATCCTTTAATTTCTGTTTATCTGGAAATGTCCTAATTTTACCATCATATTTGAATGAGAGTTTTGCAGGATACATTATTCTTGGTGGCGATTTTTTTCTTTCAAGATTTTATATATGTCATTCCATCACCTTCTTTCCTGCATTGTTTCTGCCAAATAATATTAGCTTAGTCCTTTTTTTTCTCCTCTGTATGTAACTTTTTGTTTTTCTCAGCTGCTCTCAGGATTCTTCATTTTTGTTTTTGACGAACGTGATTATGATATGCTTTGGTGATTTTCTTTTGGGGTCTATCCTTTATGGGGTTCATTGAGATTCTTGGATGGTCAGCTTTTCATCTTTCATGATATTGGGGAACTTTTCTCTCAGGATTTCCTCAGTGATCCTCTCTGTGTTTTCTGTTTTCTCCCCCTGTTCTGGAACTCTGGTCACTTGAAAATTTTTACTTTTGATCATATCCTACATAATTCTCAGGGTCTCTTCATTTTTCTTTATTTTTTTTTTCCGATTTTTCCTCAAACAGTTTTATATCGAAGTGTTTGTCTTCAATTTCCCTGATCCCGTCTTCCACCATTTCAGATCCACTCCTCAGCCTTTCTATGACACTGTCCATTTCTGAAAGCTTGTTGTTTGTCTTTTGGATTTCTAATTGTTGTTTTTGTATGGTTTCTAGTTGTGAATTTATTTTGGCATTTTGTTTCTGTATTTTTTCTTGAATTCTTCAACTTTTTGTCTGTATTTTCAATGAATTTGTCTGCCGTTTCCATAAATTTGTGTATTTTTTGTTCATTTTTGTCTGTTTTTTGCTTCAACTCTTGGATAATTCTGAACATTAGAGATTTGAATTCTCTATCACGTAGTTCTAGTGCCTTTTCTTCTACTGGAAAGTCATTTGGTGTTTTATTTTGGATGCCTACTGGAGCCATCCTTTCCTGTGTTTTTAAATGTTTTGATATTGTCTGCTGTCTTTGGGGCATTTGGTAGTTATTTTTCTCATTTATTGATTATAGATTTGTTTCTTTTGTCCTTTTTTTTTTTTTAATTTGGCTATGTCTGAGAAGGTGGGCTGTGAGTTCTTTGTTGTTTGCTCATCTGTGGGCATGATACTTTTCACCTCCTTCTCCGACTGTCAGGGTCAGTCGCTTAGATATGGTTCAGTAATGCAGGTCTAGCTGATGGGTGGTTTGTGGCACTTACTATGGCCACTAGGGTGGGCTGGTAATCAGTGCAGGTCAGGTTCTGGTAAACTGTGCCTGGGCTGCTTGGTGGTGTGATGTAAAGCGCATGGTGCAGGTAGGCAGGATTGAGTGGGAGAGTGTGATGTGTGGAGCTAACATGGGTATGGAAGAGAGGAGAGAGAGGAGAGAGGAACAGGAACCAAAATCATACAAACAAACAAAAAAAGACTGCTAGAGGAGTTTGCCAGTGGAGTGGAGAGATGAGAGACTATGAAATGGAGATAAACAAAAAGTAGAAGAAGAAGAAAAAACTAAAAGAAAAGAAAAAAATTAATAAATTAAAATTAGAAAGAAAAAGTAAAATCTCCTAGGGATCCCACTGGTGTGGCTACAAGGTCTGGGGAAGTTGCTCCCAGGCCATAAAGTACAGCCTGGCTAGAAGGCTTAGAGGTGTCACTCAGCACCAGGTATTCAGGGGACAGGAGGAGAAGGAAGTTATAGAGAGATTAGAAACTGAGTAATGAAGAAAGACAAAAAGGGAAAAAGAGAGTAAAGAAAACAAACAAATTAAAAAAAAAGAACAAGAACCCCCCCCAAAAAAAAAACATAAAAATAAAACAAGAAAAAAGAAATGCTCATAGGGATCCCTCTGCACATCTGCGCAAACAGAAGGGGTAGGTCCCAAGCCAGCAGTACTGCCCAGTTAGAGTGGGATCACAATTTGAGAAAAGAAAAAGAAAACAAACAAACAATTCAAAACAAACAGACAAAAAAGCCCCAGGATCCCACCAGTGTGGCAGCATGGGCCAGGAAGGAGTTTCAGATTTGAGCTGTGATTCACAGCCTTTCAAGAAGAAGCAAAGATAGTGCATGGAGCCAGGTATTTGAGAGAAAGGAGGGGGAGGTTGTGAGAGGTAAGGAAAAAATCTATAGAGCAGAAAAAAGCAACACCAGGAGCCAACAAACGGCACTTAGGGAGCCAGCCAGTGCAGACGGGTGGAATCCAAGAGACACTGGGGTGAAGCCGATGCTTCCCGGCCAAGAGACTGTGATAGCAAGAAGCAAAGGAGGCCGAGTGGGGGTGAAGAATGGTGGGGAGTGGGAAAGCGTATATCACTGGTTACCAGTTGTTCTGCCTCCTGCTGGAAGCTCCGTGAAGCTGCTTTCTCATATCCCCTGTTTGATGGTCTCTGATAGGATTCCAGGATGGTGGATCTGTGCTGTGTTAGCTGATAGGGGACCTCTGCATGTATCTCTCCTCTCTCTCTGTTCTCTGTCAGTTTCTTATTCTATTCAGTGCTTAGCTGAGTTCTTTATCTCTTCATTTGATGCTTAGTGTTTCAGGATTGCCATTTTCTCTGTTTGGCTTAGTTTTTCGGATCTTTGCTGTGGAGGGATGGTGTGGTGCTTCTGTTGCCCGGAAGTGATAGCCCATGATTTTTGATTCTTTCTTTATTTCTTATATTGTTTCTGGATCCCTTCTAACTCATTGTGGTTAAGACCTTGGCTGCTAACTAAAAGGTCAGCAGTTTGAATCCACCAACCTCTCGTTGGAAACCCTATGGGGCAGTTCTACTCTGTCCGATAGGGTTGCTATGAGTTAGAATTGACTCTACAGCAATGGGTTTGGTTTCTTGTTTTGGTCATTTTACTTGGATCCACAATCAATGACCAAGGAAGCAGCAGCCAAGAAATCAAATGAAGCATTGCACTGGGCAAATCTGCTGCAAAATCCTCTTGAAAATATTAAGAAGCAAAGATGTCACTTTAAGGACTAAGGTGCATCAGATCCAAGCCATGGTATTTTCAATTGCCTCATACACATGTAAAAGCTGGACAATGGATAAATAAGACTGAAGAATTGATGCCTTTGATTTATGGTGCTAGTGAAGAATATTGAATACGCTGTAGTCAGCTAAAAGAACGAACAAGTTTGTCTTGAAGAAGTACAGCCGGAATGCCCCTTGGAAGAGAAGATGGACAGCTTCTCTCATGTACTTTGGACCTGTTATCAGGAGGGACCAATCCCTGGAGAAAGACATGTTTGGTAAAGTAGAGGGTCAGCGAAAGACAGGGAGGCCCTCAACGAGATGAACCAACACAGTGGCTGCAACAATGGGCTCAAGCACAGCAATGATTGTGAAGATGGGGCAGGACAGAGCAGTGTTTCCTTCTGTTGTATATAGGGTTGCTATGAGTTGGAACCAATTGGACGGCACCTAACAACAATAACACTATTATACAGGAGTCAGTCCCTAGGTGGTGAAAATAGTTAACATAGTCAGCGGCTAACCTAAATGTTGGCTGTTTGAGTGTGCTCAGAGATGACTTGGAAGAAAGTCCTGGTGATCAGCTATTGAAAACCCTAGGGAGCACAGCTCTTCTTTGACACACATGGCTAGAAGGCAACTGGTTTACTGGTAGTTGTCCTACAATGTAATAGTTATAGATTCTGTATAGATGTTCATATATGGAGTTCTGAGCAGTTGCAAGAGGAAATGGAAGAAGAGAAGTAGCACAGTAAAGAGATTAGAAAGAACAATGTATATAAAATAACAAGTTCAAAATTTTGTTTAGGGCTTGATCTAACTTCATAAATTGAAAGCTATACATTTAATAGATGCTTATTAAATTCACTGTTGAGAAAAAATACCATTTCAAATGCTGAAATTATTAATCACTTCATTATTAAAGTGACAAAGACAATTTAATTTGGCTCTAGATACTACTGGTCCAAAAAATGAGGGAAAAAAACATTGGGTTTGGACTGTTTGTTGTTTGGTTAATATACGTAAGTCATATGCTAAAGAAATTTGATCTCTCACATCAATATTTACAGAAATATATGTCATTTATTGAAAACTCGGCGGTGGTCATTTTGTTGTAAGTGTTCTTCACTTAAAAAAATAGATTCATTCAACAAATATTTACGGAGCATCTTCATCGCTCCAGGTAATGAAACAGACACAATAGATTCAGAAATGAATAGGATAAACCGCATATCTTTGAGGAACTCAAAATCCAGTTTGAGAGGTGTACTTTCCAAATGCTATAATACAATTGCCCCTTATATAATGGAATTTAGTAAAAAGTTTTATGGGACTATTGAAGAGAGAGTGATTATCTGTGACAGAAAGGAATTGAAGAAATCTTTACAAAAATATTTATATTTCTGATGGGAGTAAAGAGAAAAATACATATTTTCAAGATAAAGAAGTAGCTGAAATTCCATGAAGAATTTAGAGCAGTTTCAGATAAAATCATTTCGTTAGATACTTGCATAATGATTACTTTCATAAAATAAAAAAAAATTAATTTCATCCCAAATTTTTATTTTAGTGAGATTGTGACTAAAGTAAAAGTTCACCATTTTTTAAAAAATAATATTTTATTATATTTTCAGTGGAAGTATACACAACAAAACAGGTTCTTATTGAATAATTTTCTACCCACATTTTTCAGTGATATTGATCAAGTCTGCCATTTTTAATAAAATCTTTAATATTTTCAATCACTATGTGACATTGGAGTTTTATCTATATCTATTTACCCAATGACATTTCCAGACAAATGAGAAAAGAATAAGCACGTAATAGTCTTCTTCTCTTAGACCAGTGTTTCCAGTGTTGCAGGTACTGATATTTTGTTGTTGTTAGGTGTCATCAAGTTAGCTCTGAATCATAGTGACCTTATGTATAACAAATTAAACATTGTCTGGTCCTGTGCCATCCTAACAGTTGTTGCTATGTTTGAGACCATTAAAGCAGCTGCTGCGTCAATCCATCCTGTTAAGGGTCTTCCACTTTTTTGCTAAACCTATTATTTAACAAGCGTGATGTACTTCTCCAGGGATTGGTCCCTCCTGATAACTTGTCCAAAGTAAGAGAGATAAAGTCTTACCATTCTCCCTTCTAAGGAACATTCTGGCTGTACTTCTTCCAAGACAGATTTGTTCATTCTTCCGGTAATCCATAGTATATTCCATGTTTTTCATTAAAATCATGATTCAAATGCATCAATTCTTCTTCAGTCTTCCTTATTCATTGTCCAGCTTTCACATGCATATGAAGCAATTGAAAATATCATGGCCTGGGTCAGGTGAGCTTTAGTCCTCAAAGTGACATGTTTGGTTTTTAAAACTTTAAAGAGACATGAAGCTCAATTGGCATAACATAGTTTATAAAGAAAACATTCTACATCCGACTGTGGTGAGTAGCAACTGGGGTCTGGCCATCTAAGATACATCTACTGGTCCCATCTTGAGTGGCACAAGGGAGAATGAAGAAGACCAAAGACACAAGGGAAAGATTAGTTCAAAAACTAATGTACCAAAACTACCACAACCTCTATCAGATTGAGCCCAGAACAACTAGATGGTTCCCGGTTACCGCACTGACTGTTCTGGTAGGGATCACAATAGAGAGTTCTGTATATAGTGGGAGAAAAATGTAGAACAAAACTCAAATTCCTCTCCCTCAAAAAAAAGAGCAGTCTTGCTGGTCTCACAGTATGGCCCCCGGACACCCTTTTAACTCAGTACTGAAGTTGCTCCTGAGTTCACCCTTTAGCCAAAGACTAGACAGGTGTATAGTGTTGCTATGAGTCAGAATTGACTCAATGGCAATGGGTTTCTTTTTTTTTTTAAATTGAGCCAACAATAACATATGTGAGGGACGTGCTTCATAATTCAATCATGTATAGGAGACTAATGGGCACACCAGCCCAAAAGCAAAGACGAGAAGGCAGGAAGGGTCAGGAAAATTGGATGAATGGAAACAGGAAAACTGGAGTGAAGAATGGGAGAGTGTTGATATATAGTGAGGTTGGCAAACAATGTCAGAAAACAATTTGTGTATTAACTGTTTAATAAGAAACTAATTTGCTCTGTAAACTTCTACCTAAATCACAATTAAAAAAAGAAAGAAAGACTTAATATTGTTGACAACACTCCCCAAAGGAATCTACAGATTCAATACAACCCCTATCAAACCTCTAATAACCTTTTTTCAGAACTGAAAAAGTAAATTCTCAAATTCATGTAGAATGGCTATGGGCTCCAAATAGAGAAAAATATTGAAGAAAACTCTGAAAACATGCTAAGAGAAGGAAGTCAGCCACAAAAGGGGAAATATTGTATGATTCCTTTTACTTAAACTAGTAAGAATAGGTAAATTCATAGATATAAAAAGCAGATTGATTGTTGCCAGGGGCTACAGGAAAGGGGAAATGCGAAATGATTTCTTACAGGGTACAGGGTGTAATTCTGGTTTGATGAAAAATTTTGAAAGTCAAAAGAGGTGGTGGTTGCATAACATTGTGAACACACTAAATGCCACTAAATTGTACACATTGAAATTGTTAACTGATGTTATGTGAATATGACTACAATTAAAAATAATGAAGATAAGATAGACATTTTCAGACACAAAAGCTGAGAGAATTCATTTCCAACAGATCTGCACTACAAGACATGCTACATTTCTTCATTCTGAAAAATATGACTCTAATTAAACATATGGCAGACAGTTTGATCTTGCCACATTCTGCAGAATTTTAATCTGTCATACTCAGATGTTGCTGTTGTTGTTGTTAGGTACCTTCAAGTCAATTCCAATTCATAGTAACCCCATGTAACACAGTAGAACTGGCCCATAGGGTTTTCTAAGCTGTAATCTTTATGGGAGCAGAACGTCAGATCTTTCTCCCAGGGAGGAACCACCGCATGAGTTTGAGCTGCCAACGTTTCTGTTAGCAGCTGAGCACTTAACCATTATGCTACCAGGGCTCCTTACTCAGACATTACATGTTCAGTAACATTTATTTTGGTGTTTCCTTAGCCCAAACTTTAGCAGATTCTTCATTTTCCCAACCCTCTTCCAGCGATAATAGCAGCTGAGGGTCTCCGTTCTCCTTTAAAGAGCTTATTTATTTATTTTCCTGGAATTTAGTTAGATTTCCCTGCACCTTCAGCTTTCCGATAATTTAAAAAATATATGATTTTTTAGCTTATTCTGCTATTTTTTGTTTGAGTGTAAACTATGGTCTTTCATAACTATGTAAGTCCTTAGTAGCAGCAGACATTCTTTTATTTGCTCTTCTTTTAGATGCAGATTCCTCATCCTTGTTTGATGTAGGTTTTTTTTTGAAAATCTATTAGAAACATGTTGGGAGTTGTCTTTTTGTATCCTTCTTCATTCAGAGAGAAAGTGGTGAGGATTTGCAGCCAAAATATCTATATTCAAGTGCATTAAATGTGACTTAATTGCACACATTTCTTGAGTTTCAGTACTTTTTTATGTCCGGTGGGAATACTAGTTAATGATAATTATAAAGACTGCTTTCAAAAAACAAAAGATCTATTTTTATGAAATACAGAGTAGAAAAGAATATGAACTAAGGTAGAGTTCACAAACGCTCTTTATAAACTGAAAAGTTGTATGTTGTCCTTAGCTGCCATCTGGTTGTTCCCAGACTGATGGCAGCCCCATGCACAATAGAATGAAATATTTTCCAGTCCTGGGCCATTCCCATAATCAGTTGTTGGGAAACCATTATGATTCATAGGATTTTCATCAGCCAATTTTCAGAAGTAGATCTCCAGGCTTTCTTCCTAGTCCATTTTAGTCTGGAAGCTCCTCTGATACTGATTCAGCATCATAGCAGCACATAAGCCTCCAAGGACAAATGAATGGTAGCTGCACATGAGGTGCATTGGCCGGGAATCAAATCTGGATCTCCTGCATGGAAGGCAAAAATTCTACCATTGAACCACCGATGTCTTCCTAAAGTTGTATACACTTGCTTATAGTTTACAGGTATTAAAAAATAATACTTTCTAAACAAATAATGGTCTTAATATTGTATCTCAGACGATTCCAGTTTGTAATGGAATCACATGTTAAAAATTGCTATCAGCACTAGTAAATATCACTGACATCTTCTCAGATTCTTCATCCTCTGTGACAGGATTTGATTTTTATTCTTTGAAGAATATACACAGAAGAAATGTAAGTCAGCTATTTTTTCAAATACCTATGAACAACTATGAGCAAATGATTTCCTAATTTGTTAGTCATTCAGAATATTGTGCCTTCCCATGATTAAAATATACATATGCATATTTAACACAAATCCAGAGAAACTCCCTCAAAGTCTATAAATGTAACTCAAATATTACTTAAAAATTTTCAGTTAGAAATGGGAAGGACATGGAAAGAAAAATTTTTGATAGATCTATGTGAAAGATACATTTCCATGTTAGTACATTAAAAAAATGTTTGATTCTATAGTGTGATTTCTTTTATTTTCTATTCAATATCTACCACAATTTATTTATAGTCCTGGTTTAATTATAATTCCTTTGAAACTTGGAACATTTCACTTTCGAGTGGTAGGGTTATTAATTCTTGGTGGGGACTGGATACATTTTAGGTTACTTTAGGTTGTTGAGCAAGATCTAGTAATAATATTACTGATGTCATCAGTTTTCAACTAAGTAAATGCTACCAAGGTTAACATAGATAGTTGAAATCCATACATATGTGACACATAATTCATCAACTACATCTTGGAAATAGACAATGGAGAAGCTCGATATTATCAGTCAGAACAAGGCCAAGGGATGACTGCGGAGAAGATCATTAATTGCTCATATGCAAGTTCAAGTTGAAGCTGAAGAAAATCAAAACGAGTCCATAAGAGCCGAAGTATGAACTTTAGTATATCCTACCTGAATTTAGAGACCATCTCAAGAATAGATTTGACACATTGAACACTAATGACAGAAGAACAGAGGAGTTGTGGGATGACATCAAGGACATTATACAGGAAGAAAGCAAAAGGTCATTAGAAAGACAGGAAAGAAAGAAAAGAACAAAATGGATGTCAGAAGAGACTCTGAAACTTGCTCTTGAAAGTAGAGTAGCTAATTCGAACAGACAAAATGATGAAGTAAAAGAGCTGAACAGAAGATTTCAAAGGGCAATTTGAGAAAGCAAATTAAAGTATTATAATGAAATGTGCAAACACCTGGACTTAGAAAACCAAAAGGGGGAAGAAAAATGTTAGGCATTTCTCTAGCTGAAAGGATTGAAGAAAAAATTCAAGCCTCTAATTTAAATATTGAATAACACGTAAGGCAAAATATTAAACGACACAGGAAGCATTGAGGGAAGATGGAAGAAATACAGAGTCACTGTACCAAAAAGACTTGGCCAACGTTCAACCATTTCCAAAGGTAACATGTGATCTAGAACCGATGGTATTGAAGAAAGAAGTCCAAGTGGAATTGAAGACACTGGCGAAAAACAAGCCTCCACAACTGAGATGTTTCAGCAAAAGAAAGCAATGCTGGAAGTGCTCACTCATCTATGCCAAGAAATTTGGAAGACGGCTACCTGCCCAACTGACTGGAAGAGATCCATATTTGTGACTATTCGAAAGAAAGGTGATCCAACAGAATGCAGAAATTATCTTACAATATAATTAATATCACACCTAAATAAAGTTTTACTGAAGATTATTCAAAAAGCAGTTGTAGCAGTACCTCATCAGGGAACTACCAGAAATTCAAACCAGATTCAGAAGAGGACCTGGAATGGGGGATATCATTGCTGATGTCAGCTGGATCTTGGCTGAAAGCAGGTAACACTGGTAAGATGTTTACCTGTGTTTTATTGACTATGCAAAGACATTCAACGTGTGGATCACAGCAAATTATGGATAACATTGTGAAGAATGGGAATTCCAGAACACTTAAATGTGCCCATGAGGAATCTGTACATAGACGGAGAGGCAAGTTGTTGGAACATAACAGAGAAACTGTGTGGTTGAAAATCAGGAAAGGTGTTCATCAGGGTTGTATCCTTTCATCATACTTATTCAATCTGTATGATGAGGAAAAAATCCAAGAAGCTGGACTTTATGAGGAAAAATGTGGCATCAGAATTGGAGGAACACTGCTTAACAACCTGCAATATGCAGATGACACACCCTTGCTTGCTGAAAGTGAAGAGGACTTGACACACTTACTGATGAAGATCAAAGACCATAGCCTTCAGTATGGATTACACCTCAACATAAAGAAAACAAAAATCCTCACAACTGGACCAATAAGTAGCATTGTGATAAATGGAGAAAAGATTGAAGTTGTCAAGGATTTGATTTTACTTGGATCTAAAATCAACACCCGTGGATGCAGCAGTCAAGAAATCAAACGACATATTGCTTTGGGCAAATCTGCTGCAGAAGACTTCTTTAAAGTGTTAAAAAGCAAAGATATCACTTTGAGGACTAATGTACATCTGACCCAAGCCATGGCATTTTCACTTGCCTCATACTCATTCGAAAGTGAATAAGGAAGACCGAAGAAGAGTTGATGCTTTTGAACTATAGAGTTGAGGAAGAATAGTGAATATACCAGGGACTTCCAGATGAATGAATAGATCTGTCTTGGAAGAAGTATAGCCAGAATGTTCATTAGAAGTGAGGATAGTCAGACTTCTCATGTACTTTGCACATGTTATCAGGAGGGATCAGTCCCTGGAGAAGGACATCAAGCTTGGTAAGGTAGAGGATTAGGAAAAAGAGGAAGACCTCAAAGAGATGGATTGACACAGTGGCTGCCATAATGGACTCAGACATAGCAAGGGGTGTGAGGATGGTGCAGGACTGGGTAGTATTTGGTTCTGTTGTACATTGGGTCTCTATGAGTCAGAACCAACTCAATAGCACCTAACAACAACAACAATTAATCATACCATATTTCCAACTTTTTGCTTTTTTGTTTCAAATGATAGCCTCTAGCATTTGGAAAATGATTGACCTAAATAATGTCTCTTTTCTCTTCCTGAGTTTATCTTCTAGTAAAAGTGCTAATGAGAACTGTGGGAGAGTGGGCTCCTAAAATAAAGTCAAGAAGGAGACATGAGCCAACAAGAATGAGAGTTGGAAAAAATTATCAGCAAAGATATATTTAAATTGGAATTGAATTAGAAAAGCCTAAAAATGTTTCTGAAGATGTAATCTGTATAAAACAGAAAGATTTTCTGGGAAATATAAAGAAAGAAAAATAAGTGGGGGTGTTAACTGCAAGCAATGTATTTCAGCCTGCATTTAGCCAGCATTAACTCTGCATTGAAAACGAGTTTTAATAAGAAGTCACAATGGTAATATCTGGCCTCAGATCTGGCCTGTCTGGCTAATAACTCATAAAGGTAAGTGTTATAATAGCTAAAAGAAAACATATAAATTGTTACCCTATAAAAGTCAACAATAATCAAATTATCAATGTGCTAATAAATTTTATAGCTATTGTGAAAAAAGATTGAATCAGTAATGATTACTAAACAATTTCTCAGAAAGAAAACATAATTGAAGGCTAAGAAAGTCAGAGAAGGAAATGTTTATCACTTAACTTTTTGATATCATGATTATAATATATTATCAAAACTAGGAAGCTAATGGGTTGGGGGGAGAGTTCTTTCAATGTATAAACATTATAGGTAAAAATGACAGTGAAACTTAAAGTATCCAACAAGACCAAGTGATAACAACAGAACAATATAAATACTTAGAAATTTTATACTCTCTTAACGATTGTATTAGAGATATGTTATATAGTGTAAATGAGTCCTGGGTGGTGCAAATGGTTAAGTACTTGACTACTAATTGAAAGGTTGTTCGTCAAACCCACCTAGAGGCATCTCTGGAAGAAAGTCTGGTGACCTGCTTTGAAAGGTCAAAGCTTTCAAAACTCTATGGAGAGCAGTTCTACTCTGCCACACTGGGGGTTGCTAGGAGTCAGAATCAACTCGATGGCAACTGTTTTTTGTTTTTTTATGGAGTAAATAACAAATTTTAATATTGTATTTATTCTAGTTATTATATGTCTTGGAGCCCTGGTGGTGCTTTGGTTAACTGTTGGACTGCTAACCAAAAGCTCAGCAGTTCGAATCCACCAGCTGCTCCTTGGAAATCCTATGAGGCAGTTCTACTCTGACCTATAGGGCCTCTATGAGTCAGAATTGACTCAACAGCAATGGGTCTTTTGGTTATTACACGTCCGAAATGTACTATAATCTAACCTCGCTGAAAGACATCCAATCTAGGTGAAAGACAAAATTATCTCAGTTACCGTACCTTTGTTTTTATATTTCATATAGCAAAATAAAAGATCAAATATGCCTCCTACATGAGGAAAGAGAAAGTATAGTTTTGGTGAAGCAACTAGTTGCAATATCACAGATTAGTTTTCTCTCCTTACTAAACTCTGACTATTAGCTTCATCAGGCTTATTAGCCCTATTCACATACAACAAAAACCTTCTGGGTTCAGAGTGTATTGTTTGAGTTTTCCATGATAGGCATGGCATTCCATGCCTTTATTTCTCTCTTTCTAAAATTTTAAGTTTTATAGTTAATTTTAAAATGTTATTGACATTTGCAGGCTGCTTTTTCAGTTTCCTAACATCTGGATGAGCGAACAGAAAATGTATATTCCATATTAGTAATTTTACTCAATAAAAAGAAAAATGATGTTCTCACACATTCCTTTTCTTTTGAAATATCACAAATTTCATCATATTGCTAATTATCTTAGTCTGAGTTCTCTAGAGGAGAAAAATCAGTGAAATGTATATATAAATACAGAGAGATTAACTTCAAGGAAATGGCTTACACAATTGTGGGAGCTGGGAAGTTACAAATCCATGGACCTGGCTGCAGGCTGGAGACCTCTGCTGGCTCACTGGTTTGCCAAGCCCTTTGCTGTTGAGTTGATTCTGACTCATATTAACTCTATAAGACAGAATAGAACTGTCCTGTAGTGTTTCCAAGGAGCGACTGGTGGATTCAAACTGTCGACCATTTGGTTAGTAGCTGAGCTCTTAGCCACTGTGTCACCAGGGCTGGCTCCCACCGGGTTGCAGGGGGTTACAAATCCACAATCAGACTGCATGCTGGGGACCCCAGCTGTCTTACAGGGTTGTGGGGGCTATAGAAGACATCTGCAGGCTTAACTCCCAACAACCAAGGTCAGGCAACGACAAGAGTTCAGGGGACAGAGAGAGCGAGCTATGCCAGCACATCCATTTATATACTGGAGGCAGACTACACCCACAAGGAAAATCCCTTTTCAACTGATTGTCTTCTCACATCAGAACACAAAATGGAAGATGATTACATTATGGAAGACCACATGCCAAACCACTGAGAATCATAGCATAGCCAAGTTGACACAAAAAATTATCCATCACACTAATTCTCATGTACTCCAACCCAAAGTGCTGCAAAAATTTCCTTAGGGCTTTCTATCTTTGATTCCCCCTGTTCCAAATCATCTTGCTAATTACCAATACTTCATAAAAATCTCTTTTGATTGTATCATTTCTTTCCTTCAACATCTTTCTCTAATCCTTTCAGCTTAGCATTTGAGACCATCCTCAAGCTGTGCAAGACCACTATTTCTGGTCTTATCTTTTACTCTTTCTTCACATGGCCAAGCTGTTCAACAAATTACTTTTTATCCTTGTGTCTCCTTCCCCCATAGGATCTGCTCCCTTCTTACCATTAGGAATATTTTTTTTCCTAGATTGTCATTTATTGACATTCCATCCACTCTTTTTAATTTCAGCTGAATACAACTCTCGACATTTATCTCCAAATTTGTATCCCATAAACATTTGACACTTAACTAAAACTTATTTTTCACATCCAGCCCGAATGTCCCTGCCCAACCATAATTTCTCTATCTTCATTAATGCCATCTTCAGAAACAAACTATTCAAGACAGAAATCTTAAAAACATCCTTGACTTCCTTCTGTTCTATAAATCAGTTCTGATCAGTCATTTCTTTCTTTTGGCTTCCTGAATGTCATTCAATACATTATTTCCACTGCATTCCCCACAAGTATTGCTGTATGTCATATATTTATCAATTTTTCCCCAAGGTAACTACTACAACCTCTAGATTCCCTTGCCCATTCCATCCACTCAAGGACCAAGAGAATGGACATCTATACCTGAGTGTCTCATAAGCAGATTATTCTCAAAATGCCTCAAATTAAATTCACAACATACCACTCACTTAAAATTTTCCTCTTTCTCCATTCCCTTCACTTTTAATGGCACCCTGATTAACCTGGCTATTCAAGCTGTGACCCTGGGACAGTGGTGTGCTGGAGCCAGCTCTTTACTGGCTTGTGAGAGCCAGTTGTACACATCTCTTCCCAACTCTGCACTCAGCATCATCAGGTTGGTAGCTCAAAACTGGCATTGGTGGGAGCATTTCTACCATGGAAATTGACAAATGCTACAATTCAATGATTTTTATTTATGTTTTTTGGAGCGTTATTTACCAACACACCGGTGTTTGACAGTATCCTCCACATTGGTCATGCTCCTTTTCAAATTCATCTGAAGTATATCAGGTTCTTAAAAAATTGTAACTTACGTATGCTTTAGTTTTTCCTTTTGATACATTTGTTTAAACTCAGATTATATCACTGAAATAATTTCCTCATAATTTGCGTTCTTTTTTCTCTGAGATACTCCTGCAATACTGCTACCAAAGTGACTGTTCTGTAGTGAAAATCTGATCATATAACTCTTGCATTTAACATCTGCAGACATTCTCAAATGCCTAGAAAATAAGGAACAAATTCCTGAGCTGTTGTGGAAGGCCATTTATGGTCTGTGTGGTTTTTAATTATCTCCCCAAACCTCTGTCTTTCTGCTTGGTATTAGGTATCTACATGCCACCCCTATTTAACTATTTTCAACTCCCTCTGGTTTAGGAAGTTTTGTTTTGTTTTTAAATATCCTTTCAAATGCTGCTCATTTTGCATTTTGAATTCATTTGAGTTTGAAAGCTCAAGATGTCCTGCTTATCCAAGATCCAACTCTAAAATCTGAACTGGTAAACAACTCCAGATTTTTTCAGAAATTCTTATCTCCCTCTTGTTCCATAACTGAAATGTCTACTACTACTAATGTAATGCCCTTGTAACATTAACACACATACACATTTTTCATTCATCTTTATATTCTTGGAAGCTGGCCTATTCTTGGTGCTTGACTGACACACAGAAAAATGCCCAAATAAGGTGAATAGATTAAACAATTATCTCCATAATAGATTTTAAAAAAAAAGTCTTAAATAAATGGAATTTCTTCTTCCTACTCTCACTTGAATTCAATTCAGGAAGCATTTCCTGACTGCCTACCATGTACGAAGAGCCATGCATTTTGATTTTAACTCCATAATGTCTGTGCTTTTAGTACTGTTATATGTTTGGAATGTTTAACGTTTATCATATATATGTTTGCATGTAACATTCTTCTAAGAATTATGGAAAGAGTTTTGACCTAAAAACAATTTCTATTCAGTGTTAAAGATAATCTCAAGGTTACATGTGGTGAATACTATGCCAATGAAGTCATAAATTAGAGTTAATATTTATTGTACTAATTTATCTATTATCTACCTCCCTACCTACTTACCTTTCTATCATCTGCTGCCTATGTTACTAAGGAGAATTATGTTATGTGTATATGTGTACATTTATTTAATTCTGATAACAATCTTATGAATTTAGTGTACTACTATTTTCACTCTGTTTCTACAAATGAATTAACAAGACAGAGAGAAATTAAGCAAATATTTCCAAGGTTATATAGGAAATAAATGGTGGAAATAGAATGCAAAGCCAAATGATCTGACTTCAAAGTTTCTGCTTTTTATCACTATATACTATATTGACTTAGTTGTTGATGAAATAGTGCAGGCATTTAGAGGAAAAGTGCAGAGATTGGTATTTTTTTTAAGATTGTGACTCACCTCAAACTTTTTTTGAAGACATGGCATTGTAAATATAAGATGACGTTTTGTTTGGGTTAGAGAAGGCATCATGGTGATGATTTTTGTGTCTAATCCTGATGGGTGAACAGGTGGCAGCTAGAAGTATGTGTGAATAAAACAGTGCATACTTATGGACTATCCGGGGATTAAAAATAATAATTTTTCATAAACTGTGAAACTTTTGGGTTCAAGTTAAAGCAAATGATATTTAAGTATTGTAAAGCAAAAAGTGTTGAACAAGGACAAATTTAAAAAAAAAAGAAAAGAAAAGAAAACAGACTTTTAACCTATATCAATTATTTGTAGCTTATGGAAATGTGAATAGATTTAATTATTTGGAAAAAAGCAAAACAAAACATGTTTTTCTTTGTAAATCTCAGTGCAGCACTTTCCTCCATCAGAAATGTTTTGTGCCCCACACAGTGTTATTAATGTTTTAAATGTACTATTGAAGCATGTGAATTCTGCTGATTTTACGTTTGAAATAAGACACAGCTCATGCAAATTATTAATTGATTTATAGCTAACTCAGTTGACTGTGATTCCATGGAGTGAAAATGTACTTACAGTAAGTGTTATGACCTCTCAATGGAGCGTCCACAATGTTGAGCAAAGCAGCATTGAGCAAAACAGCTTCTGGAGAAATATTAACCAATTTCTGCCTAGCTTTTAATGTGTCTGGGGGAAGTCTTTGTTTTGTAGACAATCTTGCCGCTTTTGCTATCATGGATGATTTTAGCCAGGCTTATTTTTCCACTAAGAAAAAAAAATAATAAAGACAAATAAATGGGACTATAAAATATTGAGATATGGGCACAGAATAGGAAGGAAAAGAGGCAGGCAGCCAACCAAATCCCGTTTATAAACCATATTGGTCTCCTCTTCCTCTATGAGCTTTACTGACTTTCCCTCTTCCCTATTCACCATCCTTCGGCTTGCTGGGCTGAAAAGATAAGGACCCATTTCCTTAGGGGAATCTGTTCTTGTAACAGGTAATCGACCTGCTAAGTGCTGAAGCACCCAAGGAAAGGCAGCTGTACATCTGAAAAGAACAACCTGCCTCACAAGAGGCATGGCTTCCTGGAGATATTTGGAAGTTTACTGATTTCCAGAGAATCGAAATCTTGGATATACGTGCTGTTTTCTCAGAGGAGTTTATCAGACCGCTATGACCTTTCTGGGCTCTGTGGTTTTGCTTTTGGTAACAAGAGCAAGCCACTGTCACAGCTTTAACATTGCACTGGGACAACAAATACCGCACAAGAGTTTATAAAGAAGTGTGAAGGCTCAACGCTCTGCACTCAGGGTAGCCAAATTTCTGGGCTTGCTCTGAGGGAGTATGCTTCAGGACAAATGCTGTTTGGCACTTTGCCTTCCTTCACCTTGGTGTTTTGTGTGTGTGGTTGTGTTTTTCCTTAGTCTTTTTTATTTTAATGACTCTGGAAACAAAATTCCTGGTGTCCTGTGCTAGTTCATTGAGGGGAGGAGTCCTCTTTGGCCTTAAATTAAAACAAAAACAAAAACTGTTTACTCTCAGGCTTCTTAGGGCATTTTTACAAAATAATCTGGTACCAGGGTAGAAAACTATGATTGCTTTTTTGAGGGCACAAAATAATTTGATCAATTTTTATTAGGGTGAAATTTAATGAATGATGAGACAAAGTGAAATATATTGTGCAGTGTTGTCTTATCCTTCCTTTTTTTTCTCGTTTCGCCTCTACATTAAAACCAAAACCAAACCTGTTGCCTTTGAGTGGATTCCGACTCATAGCGACCTTATAGGACAGAGTAGAACTGCTCCACAGGGTTTCCAAGGAGTGCCTGGTGAGTTCGAACTGCCGACCTTTTGGTTAGCAGCCAAACTTTTAACCACTATGACACCAGGGTTTCCTCCTTTACATTAGGTCATTATAATTTTACTATCAGTTGATACATAAGCTCACAAATCTGGGAAACAATATTTGATATCATTTTCTATCTGTTAGGGAAAAACAAAAAAAACAAACCCAGGAATATATACAGTGAATCAAGCAAGAAAGAACTATATCATATTGATATCCACCATGAAATTAATGTTGTATGTCATGTAAACAAGACAAGAAATAAAGTAATGATGGCAGTGGGTTGTGATTCCTTTTTGTTTTGCAACTTATTTGGAACAGGTAATATCTGGCTATGTGTGTCAGACATTTATGTTTCTAGTGACTCATTAAATCCTATTATTTGAAATAGAGCCTATTCAATCAAAAATTTCAAGAACTGAAAAAAAAAAATCAAGAATAAATTGTAGAGTTTTTTTTTTTTTTACCGTTTCT
>NW_004443970.1:5090138-5111148 GCF_000243295.1 Trichechus manatus latirostris | reverse complement strand
GTAGAGTTTTTTTTTTTTTTACCGTTTCTCTAATGACTAGCATGTGCATTTTTTAATGTACTTATTTGCCATCCATATATCTTCCTTGGTCAAGTAATACTTTTTCCATCGAAACTAGCGAAATAACATTTTTGTTTTTTTTTTTTTTTTTTTTTTTTTTTAATTTCTAATGACATAGAAAAGGAGCCCTGGTGGCACAAGAGTTAAGTCCTCTGCCGCCAACCAAAATATTGCTTGTTTGAGCCCACCCAGTGGCTCTGCTGGAGAAGGACCTGGCCATCTGCTCCCATAAAGACCGCAGCCTAGAAAACCCTATGAGGTGGTTCTATTCTATGTATAAAAAATTGACTTGATGGCACCTAACAACAACAACGACAAAGAAATAAAATCTACTGATTTTGTTATTGTAATTTTTATCCAATCTAATTCAGACCTTTAATTTTTTCACTCAGTAGTTTGGAGAGCATTTAATAGGATTCCTTTTCTCTTCTCAACTGTTTTAGATGAACCAGCCTGTGATTTTCATGTTCCCATTTTGTTTTCTTTTACACTATAGTTTTAATCTTTGAATCCCCATTTTGCTAGATGCATGCACATATACACACACAGCCATTATTCAACTTTTCAACTCATTGTACAACTTCTTTCTCTTTGGTATTGATGTATTGTTTATAACAAGAATATAGCTTGTTATTTCTTAACCATGAATATTGTTTCATTTTTGAGGAAGAAACTGACCCTACCAGAAAAATCTATTTCCAGCCTGATCTCTAGACCACTCAACCAAGTTTCTGCTTTTGGAAGACATGACTTTGCCCTTCAGCTCTTGGCAACTGGGGAGGGAATTGTTTTTCAAAATGTTGATTAACAAATAAATATATATAAATATAATTTGAGGTAACCCAAATTGATTCCACTTTTATTTTAGATTTTTTTACTTGTTTATTCACTATTTCTGTTCTGCATCCTCATTTTAATGATTATAATATGTTCTATTAGTTGTATAAATAGTGTTTTATTTAAGAAATCCTATGTTGTTTGATGTTTAGGATGATTTAAGTTTTTTCTTATATACACAATATTGTGATAGATAAGTGTCTAGAGTAATTTTTGCTTATATATATCTATGACTATTTCTTCAGGGAGATTCACAATATGTAAAACTGATTTCATCTAAAAAAAAATTTCTCAAAGACCTATCTTTGCTATTTAGCTTTATAATTAATGTCCCTATTTTTTAAAGATACCCTTTTAGTTCCATTAAAACTTTGGAGATTTAACATATAAATTTATTTACAATTAGTAGCACTTGTTTTTAAGACCTTTTAACACCAGGCTTCATGGTGCTTCTGAAATTCTGAAATGTACCTCTCCCCTGAAAATGTTTTCGTTATTAATAGTGCCATCTCATGCTTAAAACTATCTCGTCTTTGGAATATATCTAGCTCATCATTTTATACCTTAAAATCCTAATATAGTGTTTAGTAGGTGTATAGTTAAGGAGCCCTGGTGGAGCAGTGGTTCAAGGCTTGGCTGCTAACTAAAAGCTCAGCTGTTCAAACTCACTACTCCTCTGAGGGAGAAAGATGTGGTATGCTTCTGTAAAGACTTACAGCCTTGGAAACCCTATAGGGCAGGTCTACTCTATCCTGTAGGGTCTCTATGAGTCAAATCCACTCGATGGCAATCAGGTATTTTTTTTTTTTTTTGGTTAGGTGTATAGTAGGTGTTTAATGTGGAAAGATGATAGTTCTATATATTTCACATAGTTCCTGAAGCATTTCAAAAAAGAGCACAAAAATATCAACTTAAAATTAACTTTTGTTTCTTTACTTTTCCAATTTATTTTTAGATCACTATCAATCATCCTTGTGTCTGGAACTCTACATTACTTTTACAAGTTTTTTAAAAAATTGGTTTTACTTTTAGCCTACCTTGAAATACTCTTAATTCAGTCTTATTATCACCATTTTTAAAGTAAATAACTCAGCATTTAGGTGTTTTCTAACTTCAAACCTGTAGAATTCAAGCCCAGCACGTTTCAGCCCAAGTCTAGAGTTCTTTTTTTCTACTATACTATGCTTAGCTCATATAATTCACAAATATTTAATTTTAAAGGTGAACAAACAATTATATGAAAGCAAGAGTCGCATTGTTTATGTTTAGCATTTTTTTTAAACTGAGAGTAAGAAAATAGATGTGTATGGATAATAAAATAGAATCTTAAAATGGTTTTGACACTTCGGTTTTACATAGATATGGGAGTGTGTTTGACTCATTTTAAAAGTGTATCAATGTTCCAGGTAGAAGGCAGAAAACTATAGTGAGAATTGATATCAAAGATCTGTTACCATTAGGGCATTTGTTGTGGGCTGCTATCTTGGAAGCTTAAAGGTGATAGCCCAAATTATGATTAGAATAGGTGGTATGTGTTTGTTTGCTTACCTGTTTGGTAACTGGTTGATTGAAGCAAGACTTTTTTGAATATCTTGTCTTAGGATGAAACAAGCCAAGTCTCTTAAATGAGAATCATCGTAGTTCATATATCATATTTTATAAATGTTTATTGATGTTGGTTATAATTTTAGCATACATTTTCATATGCCTTTCTAAAAATGGGACAATATTTTGGCAAAACTTCATAACTCAAGATACCATTTGCATGGTCTTTTGAACTGAATTGAATGTAGCCTAGAGAAAGACCAGTTGTCATCGAGTCTATTACCATCCATAGAGAGCCCACTGGATGGAGTAGAACTGCACCACAGGTTTCCAATGAGCAGCTGGTGGATTCGAACTGCTGCGCTTTTGGTTAGCAGCCAATCTCTTAACCACTGTGCCACCAGGGCTCCTTGTTTGGTCTAGAGGGCTATTATTAATGTAATATATTTATAAATGAAAAAAAAAATGTTGCCTCTTAGGAGTAAATATAACTTTGTGGTTAAAGGATGTGCTTTAATTTCATGGTAGAATTCAAGAACAATATTTTTTTTTTCCCCAAACTGTGGTTCACAGTGTCCATTGAATAGATATAAGCTAAAGCTGAGGTAAGGAAGGATCCTCCCCTACAGCCTTTGGTTGGAGCATGGACCTATCGACATCATGATTTTGGACTTAAGGCCTCCAGAACTGTGAGGTAATAAATTCCTATTTTACACTACCTCCTTTGTGGTAACTTGTTATGTGGCAGCCCTAGGAATCCCCATTCTTAGGTTTTCCTGTCCCATACACAAAGTGCCAATCATCCACAGCTATAAAGACAAAAAGGTTTGTGTAAACATGCGTTGTGGAGTCTGCCAATGAAGAGTACAATGATTTTGTTGCTCACCATTAGACGTAAGTTTGTTACACTATATAAATAAGGATTATATAATTTACATATTTTAATTTTGAAAAAGTATTCTGTAACAAGAAAATATGATCAAGCTGGCAGCTATAAGCCAATATCTTGAGTGGTTTATAGAAGACTACCCAGTTGGCTCTTGAGCTACAAGCAAATGAATTGAGTTTTGCACGAAGGGTAAAAACACTGAAGATGAGTTCTTGGCATAGATGAAACTTCATTGTTGATGCCACAAGCCCCTCAAGAGCAAAAACTATACCTTAATCAATAACTTTTTTGTGTCTTGTACATAATAGTCCCTAATAAATGTATGTTGAATGAAGAAGGAAGGAAGGATATACCTTGTAATCTATGAAAATATCTAGTGCACTCCATCCTATCCCGCCATTACAGAAAAATGTTGCTAAGAGCTGAGCATAGACAAGAAACAAAAATAAACCTGAAGGCAGACTCATGCAGAGGAGTACAGATCTTTCACTGTTGATTTACTTTTCAATTATTTTTCTCTCTCACTAGTGGGCAATACTAGTGTGCAATACTAGTGTGCAATAGGAAATCCTGGCTGCCTAGTGGTTAAGAGTTCAGCTGCTAACCAAAACGTCAGCAGTTCAAATCCACCAGGAGCCCCTTGGAAATCTTATGGGGAAGTTCTACTCTGGCCTATAGGGTCGTTGTGAGTTGTAATCAACTCGACGGCAATGGGTTTGTTTTTTTCGGTTTAGTGGGCAGTGGGAGCCTTGGTAGCACAGTGGTTAAGAGCTTGGCAGTTAACCAAACGGTCAGCAGTTCGATTCCACCAGTCTCCTTGAAAATCCTATGGGGGCAGTTTTGCTCTGCCCTATAGGTCTGCTATGAGTCAGAATTGACTCGATGGCAATGGGTTTAGTGAACAATGAGAGTTCAGGAAAAGTAATCCTTTTTTTTTTTTGGAAAGGGGTTGTGGGGAGAAATGTAAGGGATTGACTATGCCCAAGGTAGAAGAAGATTTTTGAAAAAGAAAAAAGTATAGCTTTCAGGTTGAATTTTATTTATCTAATAGTAATAATTATAATAACAGTAGTAATAATAATAAATTATTTTCTCACTGGTTTATAATATCCTTTGCATGCTCACAAGCATAAGCACATGAGGTAACATATGTCAAGAGCTGGCATGATCGATATGCTTAGGGTGGCACCTGTTCAGTCTCCAGAAATCATTGCTTCTTTTGTGACAATTTATTTCATCTTTTTGGAGGATTCTAGGTATAAGTCTCCCTGTATTTCACCGCATTAACTCACATGGCTAAACAAAACTGCATTCGCAGTGAGAAAGCTCTGTAACTAACAAAGGTTTTTATTTACATGTAGGAAACTTGCTCCCCAGGGATAAAATTGCAGATTCACAAATGCTCAGAGCACTCCAACTTCTCCCAGGAGTGTTGGCTTACATTTCCCGAAGACTTCCCCAGGGCAGAGGGCTTTTTAAAGAATGCTTTTAACTTCTGTTTTGCTCACACTACAGTTTTAAGCTTCTACTTTTGTCTGTCTACTGTAAATGCTATTTGGCTGACCACTGCCAGGTAAGTGATACTTCTATGGTGTTTGCATGATTCTAAATCTTATGTAGGAATAAAGGTAATAGCCTAAATTAAGTGATTGTTGGAATTGACTAAATGGACTATTGTGTTGTAATGAGCAAGTGGAAAATCTACATTACCCATTAGCCAGACCTCTACACTGAAAGTCATGTAATCCTATTTTCTGAGTTGGACCCTTACCTCAACTCCTTGTTTTAGTCATATGGTGATATAGATAAGGCATGCTTGGTAGAAGTACACTTGCTCACTGATGTACGAAGATAGATCATATACAGGGTATGGATGCTAGTAAGATAGTTTTTGCACTAAGAAACAGAACACAGAAACCACGAGACACCTATAGTCAGGAACTAGAGGAAGATTGTGTGGGTTTAAACCAAAACAATTATTGAAACACCAAATATCCTCATTATGATCTTGACTGCAGATAAAAGACTTGTTGCTTTGGTTGTTGTTGTTGTTAGGTCCAGTCGAGTCAATTTCTAATCACAACGAACCAATGCAACAGAATAGAACCACCACATAGGGTTTCCTAGGTTGTCGTGTGTCGAACCGTGATGGCTTGAGTTGCTCTGATGCTGGAAGCTATGCTAGCTGTATTTCAAATACCAGCAGTGACACCCATGGTGGACAGGTTTCAGTGGAGCTTCCAGACTGAGATGGGCTAGGAAGAAGGACCTGGCGATCTATTTCTGAAAAAATAGGCCAGTGGAAAACTTATGAATAGTAGCACAACATGGTTTGATATAGTGTCAGAAGATGAGCCCCTCAGGTTGGAAGGCACGCAAAATATAACTGGAGAAGAGCTGCCTCCTTAAAGCAGAGTTGACCTTAATGACAGGCGTGGAGTCAAGCTTTCAGAACCTTCATTTGCTGATGTAGCACTACTCAAAATGAGAAGACACAGCTGCAAACATCCATTAATAATAGGAAGGTGGAACGTATGAAGTATGAATGTAGGAAAGTTGGAAGTCATCAAAAATGAAATGGAACACAAAAAGATTGATATCCTAGGCATTAGAAAGCAGAAATGGACTGGTATTGGCCATTTTGAATCAGACAATCATATGGTCTACTATGCTGGGAATGAAAAATTGAAGAGGAATGGCATTGCATTCATCGTCAAAAAGAACATTTCAAGATCTATCCTGAAATACAACTCTGTCAGTGATAGAATAATATTCATAGGCCTACAAGGAAGACCAGTCAATATGACTATTACTCAAATCTACAAATGAACCACTAATGCCAAAGATGAAGAATTTGAAGATTTTTACTAACTTCTGCAGTCTGGAATTGATCAAGCATGCAATTAAGATGCATTGATAATTACTGGTGATTGGAATGAAAAAGTTGGAAACAAATACAAAGGATTAGTAATTTGAAAATATAGCCTTGCTGATAAAAATGGCAACAGAGATCACTTGATAAAATTTTTCAAGACTAATGACTTCTTCACTGCAAATACCTTTTTTTTTTTTTTTAACAACATAAATGGTGACTATACACGTACACCTCACCAGAAGGAATACACAGTAATCAAATCAACTACATCTCTGGAAGGAGGCGATGGAGAAGTTCAATATCATCATTCAGAGCAAGGCCAGGGGCTGACTGCAGTATAGACCATCAACTGCTCATACGTAAGTTCAAGTTGAAGTGAAGAAAATCAAGTCCATGAGAGCCAAAATACGACCTTGATTATATACCAGCTGAGTTTAGAGACTATCTCAAGAATAGATTTAATGCATTGAACACTAATGACTGAGGACCAAACAAGTTGTGGAATGACATCATACATGAAGAAAGCAAGAGGCCATTAAAAAGACAGGAAAGAAAGAAAAGACCAAAATGGATATCAGAATAGACTCTGAAACTTGCTCTTGAACGTAGAGTAGCTAAAGCGAATGGAAGAAGTGATGAAGTAAAATAGTTGAACAGAAGATTTCAAAGGGTGGCTCGAGAAGACAAAGTAAAGTATAATGAAATGTGCAAAGATCAGGAGTTAGAAAACCAAAAGGGAGAACATACTTGGCATTTCTCAAGCTAAAAGAACTAAAGAAATAGTCAAGCCTGAAGTTGTAGTATTGAAGAATTCTATGCAGAATATATTGAATGACAAAGGAAACATCAAAAGAAGATGGAAAGAATTCACAGTCACTGTATCAAAAATAATTGGTTGAGGTTCAACTATTTCAAGAGGCAGCATATGATCAAAAATTGATAGTACTGAAGGAAGAAGTTCAAGCTGCACTGAAGGCATTGGTGAAAAACAAGGCTTCAGGAATTGATGGAATACCAATTGAGATGTTTCAACAAACGGATGCAGTGCTGGAGATGCTCACTTGTCTATGCCAAGAAATTTGTAAGATATCTACCTGGCCAACAGACTGGAAGAGATCCATATTTATGCCTATTCCCAAGAAAGGTGATCTAACACCATGCAGAAATTATTGAACAATATCACTAATATCACACACAAGTAAAATTTTGCTGAAAATCTTTCAAAATTGACTAGAGCAGTACATTGACATGGAACTGCTAGAAACTCAAGCCAGATTCAGAAAAGGACACGGAACCAGGGATAGGATTGCTAATGTCAGATGGATCTTGGATGAAAGCAACCTAGAATGATGTTAAACTGTTTTATTGATTATGCAAAAACATTCAACTGTGTGGATCATAACAAATTATGGATAACATTGGGAAGAATGGGAATTCCAGAACACTTAATCGTGCTCATGAGTAACCTGTACATAGACCAAGAGGCAGTCATTCGAACAGAACAAGGGGATACTGCCTGGTTTAAAGTCAGGAAAGGTGTGTGTCCAGGTAGTATCCTTTCACCATACATATTCAATTTGTATACTGGGCACATAATCTCAGAAACTGGACTATATGAAGAAGAATGAGGTGTCAGGATTGGAGGAAGACTCATTAACAACCTGAGTTATGCAGACACAACCTTGCTTGCTGAAAGTGAAAAGGACTTAAAACACTGATCAAGATCAAAGACTACAGCCTTCAGTATGGATTACACCTCAACATAAAGAAAACAAAAATCCTTGCAACTGGACTGATTAGCAACATCATGACTCATTGCATTGGGCAAATCTGCTGCAAAAGACCTCTTTAAATTGTAAAAAAGCAAATAGGTCAGTTTGAGGACTAAGGTGTATCCGATCCAAGCCATGATATTTTCAATTACCTAATATCATTCTAAATCTGGACAATAAATGAGACTGAAGAAGATTGACCTTTAAGTTATGGTGTTGGGAAGAATATTGAATATATCATGGACTGCCAGAAAAATGAATAAGTCTTTGTTGGAAAAAGTACAGCCAGAATTCTCCTTAGAAACAGAAATGGCAAGACTTCTCATGTACTTGGACATGTTATCAGAAGGGAACAGTCCCTGGAGAAGGACATCATGCTTGGTAATGTAGAGGGTCAGCGAAGAAGAGGAAGACCCGCAGTGAAATGGACTGACACAGTGGATTCAACAATGGGCTTAAACATAACAATTGTGAGGATGGCACAGAACAGGACTGAATTTCATTCTGCTGTGCATAGGGTCGCTATGGGTCAAGACCTACTGCACAGCACCTAGCAACAACAACAATCTTTATGGAAGCTGATTCCAAGTTCTTTCTCCTGAGGAGCTGCTAGGTGGGTTCGAACTGCAAACCTTTTGGTTAGCAGCCCAGTGCTTAACCTTTGTACCACCAGTGCTCATAAAAGACATATAAGAAATACCAAACATGTCTTAACCCATCACATTACCAACAGCACCTCTTTACTTTTGGTTTTTTCAAGAGTCTCATCTAGCTTCGTCTTCTTTCCTATTTTACCTAGAAAATTTGCTTAATCATTTCAAGGGTACTCTCACATAGCATCCTCCATTCTTATATTCTTTTGACATTCTACCATGTGCAAATTGCCAGTGCTGCATCAACTAACCACGCTTATTTTCTGTACTGCAAGAAAGAGTTCCGCCTGAAAATAATCCTCGTGCTCACTGAAGATTGACCTGAACAGCAAGCTAGCAGATAAAGCAAAAGGGATAAATTTAGGCTAAATTTTCTGTGGAGTCAAGTGTCTTCTCTTCATTCTACTTCCGTCGAGAAGGGACCATAATTTTCCATGGGTCCTGGGTTCAGACCTCTATGTGCTAGGTACTGACTTTCCCACACAACACCTGGAAATAGCTGCACCCAAACCCAGACTGCTTCGCATCATAATGCTAAATTTATTTGCATGCTTGACTTATTAAAACAAACAACAGCAAAATAGGATGTGAGTATTTTATGACAAGTTTTTAATATATATATTTTTTCATATTATTTTGAAAATAAATCCAAGGTTTCTTGGTCAGGGGTAGGTTATTATTACTATTATTATTATTATAGAAATTACTATATCATTTTCCCTTTGCTTCAATTCTTCCCTCTTCTAGGGCTATGTGAGGAAAGCCCAATGTCACCCTACATGTACTGGGGTCTGTACCTTGGGCTAGGAACCCTGAAAATATGAATATCAAGGCTTATATACATCTTGATCTCTTGTTTGGAGAGAGGGAGAAAAAACTTAACCTGCCTAAGGTAAATAAATTCCCCTGTAGAAGAGAAGCCCAAGAACCCTCGGTTCTTGTCCTTTGGAATGCAAGCACATGTCTTTAGAGTGAAAATAAGACAAGTCTGCAGGTCAACAATCCCAAGAATATTTCCATGGTTCATGGGGAGAGAGAAGGTTTATTACCATTTGAATAGGAGTAGATAGCTCCAGGTCCAATATGCTTGGAATGGGAGAAGCAAATGAGTTTGCAGAAAAGGAATTCTCTAGCATGGCAATTCACTTTATCAAGAAGCCAAACTGTGCAAAGCATAAAAACAAACAAACAAAAAACATTACCTCTACCCTGGAACACAAATAGATTCTGAGAATCCAAGTGCACCTGGCCCCTCACACTTCCTCCTGGGGATAATGACAGCAACAGACCCATAACCTCTCTTGCTAATCTTAGACTTTTGAGGTCTCCCAATCAAATTCATTGCTTACCCATTCCAGATGAACGGTAGAAACTATCTGGAGCCTGATGCCTTACAAGCGGTGACTATAAAGGTCCAGACTTACACAAACTTTTTTTTTCTCAGTTGCATAGTATTCTTGAAGAAAATGTGTACGAATTTTTCACCAGCAACAACTGATCTCTCAGTATTATTCAGCAAATCTTTTGCTCAGTTTTCATCGGCTGCATTTTTGATTCCCACAATGTCTGCCCCAAAAGTTTAAAATCAAACATAAGCACAACTTTAGGCTTAATATATTTTTTGTGCTCTTGCTTTTGTCATCCTTCTCTGCCCCCCTCTCTCTTTCTTACACATAGACACACACACACACACACACACACACACACACACACACACACACACAAAGTATCCATACTCTTATCTTTTGATCTCTACATCACTATTCAGCTCCAGCACGAAGCCTTCAACTGTCTCCTTGATTCTATTTCCAGGTACCTACCCCATGGTTTTGCAACTGAGATCATGATTTTTGAATCTGACCAAACTGGATTTAAGTATCATTTCTGCAAGCTGTTAGTTGTGTGATCTTGGTCATAAATAATCATTTCAATTTCCTTTTCTGAAAACGGAAAGTATGAATAATTTCAGTTATTAAAAGGAAGATTAAAAGAGATAAAAGATATAAATCACTTAACTTAGTACCTAGTACTCAAATGGCAGCTATTATTATTGTTATTGTTATTATAGTTATTTCATAATTGTCCCGTTTTTCTCTTAAGTCTTGTCCTTTAAGTGCAAATGTTTTGCCTATCCCTCTTTCCCCCAAGATAATAGATCATTTTCTGGCCCACATCACCCTCCAGCTATATAATTCCTTCCTTCTGTCTTTCCCTGCATTGTTAACCCCCTGAAAACCTACTATTTGCTCACTCTACTCACTGCATTCATGGCCTCATCTCCCATTGTTTCCTTGTTCCCCCACTGTTTTGTGCTCAGTCATGACTTGCTGATTACTGACTTCAGAGGGGCTTCTTCTCAGTGCACATCTATTTTGTCATTCTGTAACATTTAACATTGACCATGGAGTACTTAATATCAGCCTTTCCCAAATTTTCTGAGACTGCATCCTTTTCTGCTTCTTCATTTATTTCTCTCTGCTCTTTCTCATTCTCTATGCATTTCTCATTGTTAGCTACTTTCTCTTGTATATGTGTGTCCTCTGGAAGCATTACCCAGCAGGCTTATTATCTCTTGCTATTTTCTCCATCTATGAACTCACTTCTATGGCCAAACCTTCTCTTTTCTTGACTTGAAAACATTCTTCCTTTTTTAGGGGTCTGGGAAAGGTGTGGTATACTATTGGCTTCACCGTCATTCTCAACTCCAACTAAATAACCCCCAAATCATTTACATAGCTTAAGTCATAAAATGTTTTTCTTTCAAGATATTCCCTTAACAACCCCACTGAACTTAAAAAAAAAGGAAGAAAAGAAATAAAAAGTAAAGAAAATTAAAACAACAACAATAGAAAACAACCCTTAAAGCATAAGAGCCCTGGTGGCACAGTGGTTAAGAACTATGGCTGCTAACTATGGCTGCAGTTTGAGTCCACCAACCACTGCTGGGAAATCCTGTGAGACAGCTCTACTCTTTCCTATAGGGATGCTGTGAGTCACAATCCACTCAACGGCAATGGATTTTTTTGGTTTGTTCCTGTGAATGTCTGTATTGCTGTGTAGTTTTGTTGTTTTTTTGTCTGTTGCTGTTATTTATTTATTTATTTTGATAAAAGCACAAGAAAAAGAAGTGGCTACTCATGCTTTTCAAAATGTCTCTAACATCATTTTATCTCTGCAAATTCAAAAAGGAAAAGGTGCTGTCAGTTTTTGAGGGGTTAAAATGAAACTGTAGAAGTAGAACACTTATGTAGGAAAGAAAAAAAGAACATATTCTTGATTTGACTTTTCCAGAAAAATTATTATTCTCTAAAATGTCACAAGCAGATAAATGTATATTCCTTACTTTGTAGAGGTCTTATTCATTGTTCCCACAATTTGAATCTCTTTTACTAGTTTTATGAATCCTTAATTAAGTCTTTGTTCACAGAAAAGGAATACTTGGTGAATCTAATTATTTCTTGACTTGATATGTCTTAGAGAAAAATCTTGCCTCTTTGTTTTCTCTCTCTTCATTTTAACTTCTCAGAGGCTTTCTCTATACTCAAGCTTCTGTCTTCATATTCTTCAAAAAACCCCACTTCATGCCTAAGATCCATCTATTCTACAACACCCTTCTTTTTGTCCATCAATGTCATGTGCCTCAGTTCAGGCCAGTCTGAGTTCATTTGGTGGTAAGTGCTCAGCAGTCTGGCCCCTCTGTGGCCCTGACCGGCCTGTACATCTTCCACAACAGCTACCATCTGGTAACTCAAGCTCCCCCACCTTCCCCACATTGCGCCACAGCATGGCTCAATCTTTCTTCAAATCCTTAGAGCTGCCACTTAGAAACAGAAACTGATATAACTGAATGTAAACTGCAATCAACACAAATCTTATAGCGTTGCACTATAAGACAAATCGGATAGTCATATAAGCAAAAGTATTTTTTTAAAAGGTCTTCAGAGGAAATTGGGCTTGAAGCTTTAGCTGGTGAGAATCAGGTAAAGGGGGGCTATCATATATGAGGTGCCTTTTGCTATAGCTCTTTTCTCTGCCTGGAATGATTTTTCCTGTGATATATGTTTGTCTCACTGCCTTTATCTCCTTCAGGTGTTGGCTCACATCTCACTTTTTCAGTAATGCCTATTCTGACCACCCTGTTTAATACTTCAACCTACCCCAGCTCTCATTCTCTGGCATTCTGCATCCTGCTTACCTTGCTCTATTTTTATTTGATTTTTTGTTTTTTTAATTTGCTTGTGAGGATGGCGCAGTACTGGGCAGTGTATTGTTATGTTGTACTTAGGGTTGCTATGAGTCATAACCGACTTGACAGCACCTAACAACTTTTACTTATTTTTCCCCCCATAAGACTTAAAACCTGATCATATACTAGATAAATTATTTACGATCTTTTTCATGCTTGTCTCTATTTCCTCACTATAAAACTTAACTCCAGCAGTGCAGAGACTTTGTTCTAGTAAATCCCACACACCGAAAGTCTGGCAATAATGGGCACTTGAAACATATTGTATGAGTGAATCAATGAATGAATGAATGAAAGGAAAAAAGGAAGAATGCAAAGTCAATATGTGTTAATTTCTGTTCAGTTCAACAAGAATTTGCTGAATGCCAATATAATTTAGGAGTTACTGGGTGTTACAATAATACATACATAAATGAGATACGCATTCTGCGTTAAAGGAGCTTGCAGTTATTTGGGAACACAATCATCTGTGTATAATGCAGTGAAAGATTATAGAAAATGGAATATTGTGTAATGGAAATGCTGCAACAGATTTGCATTTTAATCTATTCTGTTTGCTTGTGAATAATACAATGGATTGGGTAGAGGTGCTACGTGAAGTGCAAAATTAGAGGCAGGGATACCCATTAGCAGATTCCTCCAATAGTTATGTGATAGCAGATGTGTGCCTGAACTAGGGTAGTGTTAATAGTTATAGAAAGGCAGTGATGGATTTCCAAAGTATTTAGGAGATAAAATCAGAGGAACAGAGTGAACGATTAAGGATGAGAGATTTGCTTTTAGTAACGCAAGAGTTTGAGAATAAGCAAATTAAGTCTGTTCATGACTCCAGTGTCCATTATTTAATAATATAACAAGACAGTGGAAAAGATAAGTACAATCTAGTCATCAGAGCAAAAGCATCAAGAAGGTATAGTAGAGAGAAATCCCAGTTTAGAATGTTCTAGTTTTTCTGGCCACTGAAAGCTGACTGATACTATCAAAATTAAGCATTGGGAAGAGGAGTGTGTGGGTGGGGGGGAGTCCAACTGAAAACACCAACAGTTATTCAGTTTTTTTTATAGGGTTCCTTATCTTATTTAATTAACACTGAGACAAATTACTAATATTTCAAAAATCCCCAGAATGATAAGAAAGGGGAATATGACAATTCATTTTGTATTTCATGGGACCAAATATCTAGGGAAATTAATGAAAAAAATGGGTATGAAATGTGTTACACTTCTTTAAGATAAGAAGGTACTTGAAACATATTAACTTATTATTAACATATTAACTTACATGACCATGACTTAACAAGTATTTATCAATCACATAAACAAAACCAAAACCAAGCCCGTTGCCGCTGAGTCGATTCCAACTCGTAACAACCCTATAGGACAGAGTAGAACTGCCCCATAGGGTTTCCAAGGAGTAGCTGGTGGATTTGAACTGCTGATCTTTTGTTTAGCAGCTGGGCTCATAACTACTGCACCACCAGGGCTCCTCTCCCAATGTATTGTTGTTGTTAATTGCTCTCCGTTGGATTCTGACTTATGGTGATCCCATGTGTGAGAGGAGAACTGCTCTAAGGGGTTTTCAAGGCTATGACCTTTCAGAAACAGATCCTTAGGACTGCCTTCTGAGGTGCCTCACCTCTGGGTGGGTTCAAACAGCCAGTCTTTTGGGTAGCAGTTAAGCACTTAACCATTTGCACCAGCCAGGGACTCAATTAGTAGCAGAGTTATTATTTCATTTGCCTCTTTTTTCCAGTGTCTAGCCCAGGGTTTAGCACTAATATGTCCTCAATAAATGTTTTTTTCAATGGCTGAGCAAATAAATGAATAGGATGGTTATTGATAATGTGAGTTCTGGAATCAGAAAATGCTTTAAGTCTCAAATCTGCCATTTTTAGTTAAGCAATCTACTTTCTTTTCCAAACTTCTGTTTCCTTATATGTAAAATGGGAATGATAATAACACTACCTCACGTGGTTGTTATGATGTTAAAATAATGATCAGTTATTATGTAAAACACTTAGCATAGTGCCTAGCATGTTGTGTGTGCTCAATAAGTATTAATAATAATTATTATGTTCAAATTGTGCATGAGGTCCATTTTAAGCTACCACTAAATATATGTGCATTTTTAAGGCTGACTTCTGAAGCAGTAGTGCACTTGGTAAGTTAGAGGGTGAATTCATTTACAGTAATGAGTTTTCAGTAAGGACAACCATGCTTTGCAACTGTTGTTTCATTCTCTTGACCCACATTCCAACATATATTCAATCTTTTTTCTACAAATCTTCTTTTTATTATTTTATTATTTCACCTTTTTTTTTATTATCTTGGCTACTCTTAATCAGTTATAGGAAATATGCCATCCAATGAAATGCTTAAAAATAAATTGGAGTGTGCTGAGCAATAACTAGTCAATTTTTAAATTCTTTTTAGGTTTTTAAGAGAATGTTACTGAATTATATTTATTAAGGAAATGTATTCAATGACTTCTCCAAATTTATAAAGTAGATATTTTAGAAGATTAAATACAAGTTTCACTAAACCTTCTGGTAATTGATAGAATCTTATGTATTTTCGTTGCTTCGATATTTTTCAGGAATTTTCCATGCTGAGAACAATAGGCCTAAGGTACATTCAAACAGTTAAAGAAATGAGTACATACTGTCTTTTCAGATACTATCTTCCTTTTAAAAAGTTATGCTTCTTAATGGAAAGGCCAAGTACCTTGGTACCAACTCCTGGAGAACGTAAAACCAAAAACCAAACTCATTGCTATCGAGTCAATTCTGACTTATAGTGACCCTATAGAACAAAGCAGAACTGCCCCATAGAGTTTCCAGGTAGTGCCTGGTGGATTCGAACTGCCGACCTTTTGGTTAGCAGCCATAGCTCTTAACCACTACACCACCAGGGTTTGAGAAACAATAATGCAAAATCAATGACCAAGATCCAGACTAAGAAATGTAGATGGCACCAAAGAGCTCTGGTAAATGTAACAAATGGGGCAACCAAAATAGATTCCTTGCTGTGGAACCCCCTTTTTTTTTTTTTAATTCATTCATCCTTCAGTCATTTAGATTTTTGTTCAGTCTGTTACGCAGCTCATACTAACTGAATGCCAAATAAGTGTCAGGCCTTTTTCTAGCTACTGCAGATGATAGCTAATGGTTATGAGGTCTTCCCTTCAATTATCAAATTGATACAGTCATCCACCTAACTTGCCCAAACTGATGCCACCGTTCACCTAATTTGCTTCTGTTGTGAAATGATAGATACTAATAGCTACCTGGCTGCTATTGTTAACTACTGGATATTGACCACTGGCTATTGATAACACAGTTTATGTACTCAGGGAAACCTACAGAATTCCCTCTGAAAGCTATAAAATGATTGATTGATTGATTTAATTTAAGAAGCATTGGGAAATTATTTATGTTAGGGTGTATTCAAATCACCACGCTTTTGATTAGCAGTCAAGAGCAAACAGTTTCATCACCCAAGGACTCTAATTCCAAGGGTAACCAAATCAAACCCGAACTCGTTTCCAATGAGTCGATTCTGAATCACTGTAACCCTATAGGACAGAGTAGAACTGCCCCATAGAGTTTCGAAGGCTGTAAATCTTTACAGAAGCAGACTGCCACATCCGTTTTCCGAGGAATGGCTGGTGGGTTCGAAACATGACCTTTTGGTTAGTAGTCCAGCACTTAACCACATGCACCACCGGAAACCAAAAATCAAACCCACTGCCACTGAGTCAATTCTGACTCATAGCGACCCTATAGTACAGAGTGGAACTGCCCCATCGGGTTTCCAAGGAGTGGCTGGTGGATTCAAACTGCCAAACTTTTGGTTAGCCGCTGAGCTCTTAAACACTGTGCACCGGGGCTCCAACCACCAGGGCTCTTTAATTCCAAGGGTAGGGGCTTGGCTTGATAACCTACATTTTTAACATCTCCCCAGTGTAATGATGAATAGCTAACTCTGAGAAGCTCTGGTGTGATAAAATGTTTTATAAGTAGATCCAGCCTCTGAACAGCATGTTACCATTAGTTGTATAGCCTTAGTGAAACTCCTTAACTGCTGTGTTTATGTTTACTATCTGAAAAACGATGATATTGGATTAAATTTGTTTTTCAACTATGTCTCAACACTTAATTGAGTTGAAGAGACCATTTTGTGTATTGTGACAAACATTAAAAAAAGAGTGTGAACAGTATAAAAGAGAAAATATTACAGGGCACCACATGTAATAAAGGTAAATACTGCATCATGGAAGTTTGCTTTGTTGTGTATTAGTGTACTGGGTTGTAATGTAAACTATATTCTATACTGTCAGTTATGGTAAAACATTTTGAAAAGCCCGGGAATAGATGATGTTTAAATTTCTTCCACTTAAAAATGTTTAATTTACTGTATTATTCTCCCTGTACTAGGGATTTCAAGTGCAACAACACTAAAATATTCAGAGAATCAAAAATAGTACATATCATTGTTTCCATATATAATATGTATAACAATATATAGAGACCTGCAAAAATTATTACATTTAATTAAAATTGCTCAGTTAAAGATCAATATATTTCTTTATGCCAGAAATAGCAAATGAAAAAAAAAAAGTTTAAGGAATGAGTCCTATCCTTTATAATGGTAAATGAAATATGAAAGATAAAAGAATATACAAGAGCTGTATAAATATTTATTTAAATTGAGATGAAAAAGCTAGTTCTAAACAATAGAAACACAAGAATAGACCAACAATATTTCAGTATATTAGAAAACAAATTAGTTGGATAGAGAGTCAAGATATAAACATATAGACACATACACAATATATATTTACAAACATATATACCTCTGCAGTTTAATAAAGAAAGTATAATTTCACTCCAAATCAGTGATTCTCAAACTTGGCTGCACATTAAAATCACCCAGGGAGCTATAGATGTACTGATGACTGGGTTGCAACACCACAGATACCGATTTAAACGCTCTGGGGTATAGCCTGTGTGTAGGGATTTTAAAAAGCTCTCCAACTAATCAGAATTTTCAGCCTAATTTGAGAATTATTGCTTAAGGGAATTGCCTACTTTATTTAAAATCACACAGTAAAATTTGGAAAGAGATCTTTCAGGTACATTGTTATTGTTGTTAGGTGCCATAGAGTTGCATCCGACTCATAGTTACCCTATGCACCACAGAACGAAACTACCTGGCCCTTCGCCATCCTCATAATCATTGTTATGCTTGAGCCCATTGTTGCAGCCACTTCTGTCAATCCACCTTGTTGAGGGTCTTTCTCTTTTTTGCTGGCCTTCTACTTTACCAAGCATGATGTCCATCTCCAGGGACTGATCCTTCCTGATAACACGTCCAAAGTATGTGAGATGTAGTCTCTCCATCCTTGTTTCTAAGGAGGATTCTGGTTGTACTGCTTCCAAGACAGATTTTTTTGTTCTTTTGGCAGTCCATGGTATATTCGGTATTCTTCGCCAACACCACAATTCAAAGGCGTTGATTCTTCTTTGGTCTCCTTATTCATTGTCCAGCTTTTGTGTGCATATGAAGAGATTGAAAACACCGGGGCTTGGGTCAGGTGCACCTTAGTCTTCAAGGTGACATCTTTGCTTTTCAACACTTTAAAGAGGTCTTTTGCAGCCAATCTGGCCAATGCAATGCGTTTTTTTCTTTTCTTGACATCTGCTTCCATGGGTGTTGATTGTGGATCCAAGTAAAATGAAATCCTTGACAAGTTAAATCCCCCACCCATCTGTCAGTTTGTCATACTGTGGGGTCTTGCATGTTGCTATAATGCTGGAAGCTATGCCACTGTATTCAAATACCAGCAAGGAAGCTAGAGTACTGGAAATAGAAACCAAAACATAATTAAAGAGAATGATGACACATTGTGAAAAATGTAACTAATGTCACTGAAAAATTTGTGTGCAAATTGTCAAATGGAAACCTAAATTACCTTGTAAACTTTCACCAAAAACAATAAAAATACTATTAAAAAAAAAAAAAGGCAAAGATGTTACTCTGAGGACTAAGGTGAGCCTGACCCAAGCCATGGTGTTTTCAATCTTCTCAAGTGCTTGTGAAAGATGGACAATGAATAAGGAAGACCAAAGAAGAATTGATGCCTTTGAATTATGGTATTGATGAAGAATATTGAATGTACTGTGAACTGTCAGAAGAACAAACACATCTGTCTTGGAAGAAGCACAGCCAGAATACTCCTTAGAAGTAGGGATGATGAGACTTCATCTCATATACTTTGGACATGTTATCCAGAGGGACTAGGCCCTGGAGAAGGACACAATGCTTGGTAAAAAAGGAAAATTCTCAGAGAGATGGACTGACACAAAGGCTACCTACAACAATGGGCTCAAACATGGCAACAATTGTGAGGTTGGAAAGAATCAGGCAGCTCTTTGTTCTGCTGTACATCAGGTTACTATGAGTAAGAACCAACTCTATAGCACCTAACAACAACAACAAGAGACGAATTTGAAAGCTGGACAATAAACAAAGGAGGACAGAAGAACTGATGTATTTGAATTGCAGTATTGATGAAGGATGTTGAATGTACTGTGGACTAAAATAACAAACAAATCAGTCTTAGAAGAAATACAACCATAATGCTCCTTAGAAGTGAGAATGGCAAGACATGTCATAAGAAAATACCAATCACTAGAAAAGTAGTGATAAAGCAGAGGGTTAACCAAATCAAGGGAAACCCTCAATGAGATGAATTGACATGATAACCACAATAATGGATTCAATCATACTAATGATCATAATGATGACACAGGGCCAGGCAGCCTTTCATTCTGTTATACATGAAATCTCCACGAGTAAAAGTCGAATTGAAGGCAACTTAAAACAATAATAACTTGCAATCAAAGCCCATAGGCCAGTCCCATTTCAACTTTTGTTCCCAATGTCTCCTTGATACTTGACACCTTTTTGGTCAGATAGAAGAGAATAAACTCTGCTGCCTACGCTGGATCCTCTCACTATATTCAGGTTTTATCCCTCCTAAGAATCATGCTTCTTTCGGGCGAATCATACATTATCAGTGGAGATAAATTTTACACCAAACTCCTTATTTTTGTTAAAGGGTCAGTAGATTAAGACCATTTTCATAACATTCTTATAAACACAGACATGCACACATGCACACACACACACACACACACACACACAAATGTGGTGTTTAAGAAATAAATAGGAGAATTATTTTGAATCTGATAATAATGAGAGAGGTTAAGTAAAACTAGTATTCCATTAAAAAAATTTTAAAAAATTTATGAAAATTAGAGATAATAATCAATAGTATTGATAGTATTGTTTATTGATGAGTGCAAGGCAGTAAATTGGCTTACCAAGAGCAATGTCGCTTTTGTCCTGGGAGAGAACGCTTGGAATTTCCTGAGTAATTGTGGGAATTTTATTAACAAAAACCTTCAGACAATACTTGAGAATTTTTGTGAATGAGTAGGGGGTTGACCAGGTCACAAAGACCACCTTCTCAACTAACCTCAAAGAGAGAGGAGGGCATGATTTAATCAGTAATGCATATTCGATGATGCCCCAATCATAATTATGCAATCAGGCATCAATCATGACTATGCAGTGAAACCAATAAAGACCTTGGACATTAAAGTTCCAAGAGCTTCCTGGTTGGTGGAAGGCATTGGTACATAGGAGAGGATAGTGACATATAATGGTGAGTATCTTTGTTTCAATTTATATATTTTTTTGCAAGGACCAGTTCCGGAGAAGGACATCATGCTTTGTAAAGTAGAAGGTCAGAGAAAAAGAGGAAGACCTTCAATGAGGAATTGACACAGTGGCTGCAACAATAGACTCAAACATAACAACAATTGTTAGGATGGCAAAGGACCAGGCAGTGATTCATTCTGTTGTATAAGGGGCCACTATGAGTTGGAACTGACTTGAAGGCACCTAATAACAACAACAATATCTTCTTTGGTGAAGTGTCTGTTCAGATGGTTTACCTTCTTTTTTTTTTTTTTTTTTCAATATTCTATTATACTTCAGGTGAAGGCTTACAGAACAGATAGTTTCTCATGTAACAGTAACACACATGCTGTTTTATGACATTGGT
>NW_004443970.1:5070069-5082948 GCF_000243295.1 Trichechus manatus latirostris | reverse complement strand
GGTGCGCGGAATCCAAGCAGCCGGCGGCCCTGGGTCAAGAGACTGCGGCCGCGGGAAGCAGAGGAGCAAACGAACAAAGTCCCCGGGATCTCGCCCGCGCGGCAACCCAGACCTGGAAGCAACCGCACACCCGAACGTAGCCCCACAGACCCACAGGAAAGGGCAAAGACGGCTCTCGGAGTTAGGCACCCGAGCAAAAGTAAGGGGGAGGCAGCGAGTGGCAAGCGAGAATCCAAAAGAAGCAGAAAAAGAAAAAAGGGGGAAAAAAAAGCAACACCTGCAGCGTACAAATGGCACCCAGAGAGCCGCCTGCCTGCAGGAAAGGGCAAAGACGGCGCTCGGAGCCTGGTTTACCTTCTTTTTAATTGGTTGTTTGCTTTCTTATTGTTGAGTTTTAAGAGATCTTTATATATCCTGGATACAAGTTCTTTATCAGATATGTGTTTTGCAAATATTTCCTCCCAGTCTGTAATTTTCTTCTCATTCTCTTAATAGTGTCTTTAGAAGAGGAGATTTTTAATTCTAATGGAGTCCAATTTATCATTTGTTTTTTTGTGGATTATACTTTCGAAGTTTTATCTAAAAAGTCATCACCAAACCCAAAGCCACCTAGATTTTTTTGCTGTGTTATCATACAAAATTTTTATAAGATTTTGCATCTCACATTTAGGTCTGTGATCCATTTTGAGATAATTTTTGTGATGAACATAAGCTCTGTATCTGGATTCACTTTTTTTTTTCTTTACATGTAGGTGTTTGCTTATTCCAATGACAAGTTTAAAAATAATGTCAAAAACAACAGCAACAACACAAAACTCCCTTTTCATTGAATTTCCTCTGCTCCTTTATCAAAAGTCAGTTGACTATATGGGTGTTGACTATATTTACAAATGTTCATTGCTTGTATATAGGAAATTAATTAGCTTTTGTATATTAACCTCATGCCCTGTAATCTTGCTATAATCACTTTTTAGTTCCAGGATTTTTGTCTGGTTTTGTTTTGTTTTTATTTTGTCAATTCTTTTGATTTTCTACATTGACAATCATATATCTGCAAAAAATAACACTTTTGTTTTTTCCTTCCCCATCTGTACACATTTCATTTTATTTTATTCTCTAATTGCATTAGTTAGGCCTTCCATTTCACTATTGTATGGGAGTGGTGAGAGGGGACATTTGTATCCTATTCATTATTTTAGGAGCAACACATCTAGTTTCTCAAAATTATGATATTAACTGCAGGTTTTTTACAGATGTTCTTCTTCAAGTTGAGAAAGTTGCCCCCTATTCCTAGTTTACTGAGTTTTATCATGAATGGGTATTGGATTTTGTAAATTTTTTTTTCTGCATCTATAGATATGATCATACAGTTTTTCTTTAGCTTGTTGATATGATGAATTACATTAATTGACGTGTGAATGTTGAACTAGTCATACATATCTAGGATTAAACTTACTTCCCTATGCTGTATAACGTTTTTTATATATTGTTGGGTTCAATAACAATGCACTTTTTAATCATAATTCTTGTTCTATAATCTATTTTTGAGACCAAAGCCCAAAGTCTAAAAAAATACTTAAAGAACATTTTACTATTGCAATTACTCAAGAATATTTACAGTTAATAAAGCCTAATCTGTCTAATTTATTCTTAGAATAATGTTTGTCTTGGAAGAAGTACAACCAGAATGCTCCTTAGAAGGAAGGATGGTGAGACTATGTCTTACATACTTTGGACATGTTGTCAGAAGGGATTAGTTCCTGGAGAAGGACATCATGTCTGGTAAAGTACAGGGTCAACGAAAAAGAGGAAGACCCTCAACGAGATGGATTGACCGGTGGCTGCAACAATGGGCTCAAGCATAGCAGCAACTGTGAGCATGGCTCAGGACAGGGCACTGTTTCGTTCTGTGGTGCATAAGTTCTCTATGAGTCAGAACCAACTTGACAGCACCTAACAACAATAACAGAATAATGTTAATATTTCTAAATAGATAGAGAACCATTTATTTAATTAAAAATTTAAAAATATATTTTTAGGTTTAGATGAACTTAGTTTTTCTTGTTACATGATTTAGAAGAGATGATTAATTTTGTTTTTTATGTAAATATCTTAAAAATTTAGCAATCAGTAGTCTGTAAGTTCTTACTGAGCACTACAAAATTTGTAGCTGTGTTGACATTTAGATGCCTTTGTGAGGACATTATATGCAGCATCCTTTATCTCGCATTAATCACCCCCCTTACGAAACCATATCATTTTGTTCTTAAAATATTTACATAGTATCACTGAGTATTATCAAATATACGCCAAGATTACTTTTGAGCCAAGCAAGAAGGTATTTTACCTACAATATTAAAAATACATTGTTATATAGCCCTACTATGGTGAATCAAAAATAAAGCTTTCATTACAGAGTATTTTATGTTTTGTCTGGGAAAAAAAAAAAAAGGGATGGGTAAGGCTACATTTTTGCAAAGCTTTATTTCTGTTTATAAATAGGTAAATTGTTTCCTTCTCCTCAGGGTAAGTCTTCTGTTTTTTGAGCAATTATAAGGGAGGAGGGCTTTATCTGAGCTCTTCTAGAATATTAATTTTAGAAAAGTGCTCTAAAAGGTTTTCCCTAGGACAAAATACGAAGTAGCAAAACACACAGTAGTTATTCCTTGTTACAGTGGGTGAAAACAATTCTCTTCCTATCTATCAATCTATTATTTTCTTCAATAATTAATTAATTTATCCAATACATATTTATTGTTGTTGTTGTTATTAGGTACCATCAAGTTTGTTCCATCTCATAGTGACCCTAAGTACAACAAAATGAAACAGTGCCTGGTCCTCCGCTGTTCTCACAATCCTTCCTATGCTTGAGCTAATTATAGCAGCCACTGTGTCAATACATCTTGTCAGGGATCCTCCTCTTTTTGGCTGACCCTTTACCTTACCAAGCATGATATCCTTCTCCAAGGACAGGTCCCTCCTCGTAACATGTCCAAAGTATGTTAGACGAAGTCTCACCATCCATGCTTCCAAGGAGTACTCTGGCTGTACTTCTTCCAAGACAAACTTGTTCATTCTTGAATATTCATTATTCAAGAATATTCACTATTCTTCAGCAATATTGTAATTCAAAGACATCAATTCTTCTTCAGATTCCTTATTCATTGTCCAACTTTCACATTCTTATGAGGCCATTGAAAATATCATGGCTTGGGTCAGGCATACCTTGGACCTCAAAGTGACATCTTTGTTTTTCAACACTTTAAAGAGATCTTTTGCAGTAGATATGCCCAATGCAATAGATCGTTTGATTTGTTGACTGCTGCTTCCATGGGTGTTGATCGTGGATACATGTAAAATGAAATCCTTGACAGTGTCAATCTTTTCTCCATTTATCATGATGTTGCTTATTTGTCCAGTTGTAAGGATTTTTGTTTTATGTTGAATTGTAATCCATACTGAAGTCTGTGGTCTTTGATTTTCATCAGTAAGTGCTTAAGTCCTCTTCACTTTCAGCAAGCAAGGTTGTGTCATCTGCAGAACACAGCTTGTTTATGAGTCTTCTACCAACCCTGAGTCTATGTTCTTCTTTATGTAGTCCAGCTATTTGGGTTATTTGCTCAGCATACAGATTGAATAAGTATGATGAAAGGATACAACCCTGATGCACACCTTTCCTGATTTTAAAACACTCGGTATCCCTTGTTCTGTTTGAACGACTGCCTCTTGGTCTATGTACAGTTTCTGCATGAGCACAATTAAGTGTTCTGAAATTCCTTTTCTTTGCTATGTTATCCATAATTTATTATGATCCCCACAGTCGAATGTTTTTGTATAGTCAATAAAACACAGATAAATATCTTTCTGGTATTCTTTGCTTTCAGCCAAGATCCATCTGACATCAGTAATGATGTCCCTTGTTCCATGGCCTCTTCTAAATCCGGTCTGAACTCCTCACAGCACCCTGTTGATGTACTGCTGCAACCGTTTTTTAATTATCTTCAGCAGGATTTTACTCGTTCATGATAGTAATGATATTGTTTGATAATTTCTGCATTCTGTTGGATCACCTTTCTTTGCAATGGGCACAAATATGGATCTCATCCAGTCGATTGGCCGGGTAGCTGTCTCCCAAATTTCTTCGCATTGGCGAGTCAGCACCTCCAGTTTTGCATCAATTTGTTGAAACATTTCAATTGGTATTCTGTCAATTCCTGGAGCCTTGTTTTTTGCCAATGCCTTCAGTGTAGATTGGACTTCTTCCTTCAATGCCATTGGTTCTTGATCATATTCTACCTCCTGAAATGGTTGAACATCAACCAATTCTTTTCGGTACAGCGACTCTGGTATTCCTTACTTCTTCTTTTTATGCTACTTGTGTTGCTCAAATTTTTTCCTGTAGAATCTATTGTAACTTGAGGCTTGAATTTTTTTCTTCAGTTCTTTCAGCTTTATGTATGCTGAACATGTTCTGCCCTTTTGGTTTTGTAACTCTAGGTCTTTGCACATTTCATTATAATACTTTATCTTTTCATGCTATCCTTTGAAATCTTCTGTTCAACTCTTTTATTTCATAATTTCTTTCATTTGCTTTAGCTACTCCACATTCAAGATCAATTTAAGAATCTCTTCTGACATCCATTTTGGTCTTTTCTTCTTTTCCTGTCTTTTTAATGACCTTTTGCTTTCTCATGTATGATGTCCTTCATGTCATCACACAACTTGTCTGATCTTTGGTCATTAGGGTTCAATTCATCAAATCTGTTCTTGAGATGGTCTCCAAATTCAGGGTGGGATATACTCAAGGTTGTATTTCAGTTCTTGTGGACTTGTTTCGATCTTCTTCAGCTTCAGCTTGAACTTACATATGAGCAATTGATATTCCGTTCCATAGTCGGCTCCCAGCCTTGTTCTGACAGATGATATTGAACTTTTCCGTAGTCTTTTTCCACAGATGCAGCTGATTTGATTACTGTCTTTTCCATCTGGTGAGCTCCATGTGTAGAGTCACCATTTATGTTGCTGAAAAAAGGTATTTTCAATGAATAAGCCATTGGGCTTGAAACATGCTATCATGTGATCTCAGGTGTTGTTTCTATCAGCAAGGTTACACACTTCTGTCAGTTTGTGGTACTGTGGTAGCTTGCATGTTGCTATGATACCAGAAGCTAGGACACTGAGATTTCAAATATCAGCATTGTAACCCATTGTGGACAAGTTTCAGCCAAGCGTCCAGGCTAAGACAGACTAGGAAGAGGGAACTGGTGGTCTACTTCTGAAAAAACTGACCAGTGAAAACCTTACAAATAGCAAATTGCAGCAGAATATATTTATTGAGAATTTGCAATATTCTAGACATATGCAGTTATACTGCTGAAAAATATATGATACATGCTCATTTGAGTTTATCATCTAGTCTTTGGAATAAACAAAAACATAAAAACAAATTATAATAGAATATTCAAAAGACAAAAATAAAGCTACTGAAAGAAGTTTTTTCCTGCTTGAAATATTTTAACTTTGATTTCACAACTTCTATTAATACACAATGGAAATAAAAAATATGATGGACTCATGCACTGGGAACCTACATGACCTGAGTTTGATTTCCATTTAAAAAGGTATGGAAAGTAAATTTTGAAAATGAGAAGACCAGGCAGTGGTTGTTTCCTTTGCCAAATGGGGCATGGTTATGACTTGGACTAACTTTTGGAGTTGAGATGGAAGCAGTGTATGCAGTGTAGAAGGATTATGTATGAAGGGAAGGGAAAGAGATATATTAATATGACTCTGATTGTTTATTAAAACATATAGATGGATGGCGATGCTGTCTACTTAGATATGAAGGACAAGCAGAATAGTTGGAGAGAGGGTAGTTTATCTTAAACTTTGAAATAAAGAAGAGGTGAGAAAATGTTATAGTGAATTGTACTTAGGAAAAGCAATCAATTTATGCACAGATTCACAGAGACACATGTATACATTTTTATTTGAGCCACCATTCAAACTACATCTCTTAATTATGGGAGGCAGTTATTACAATTTTAAAGCTCCTCATTTAAGGGATAAAAATATTGATATAAAAACGTTTCTGCCTTCAAGAGACTCACAAGTTTTTAGAGAGAAAGGCAAATGAAACAATGAGCACATGAAGACATATTTCACAGGATGTTGATGAAACAAGGAGGAATGAGAACTCGTTTCATCCCAATCTAGGGTGGTAGAGATCAGTAACTAACTTAAGTTAGTCCCATGATTAGAAATTTGTCTAGTTTAAGAGAAGGGGTAATTGTATTGTAGAGACTCTGTTCATAAAATATTATTTTATCAAATGTATTTACATGATGACTGGGAGGTGGGGGATGGCTTTAAACCTGAAGGAGACATCAACAATAAGAGCTTCTAAATCCAATTTTTTTTTTAATCTAGTGTCTTTCTCTTTCTCTTTAACACTGATAGTGAATTATGTCACAAAGTATAGAATTACAAACCCCAATAGAAATTTTAAAACATTATTTGTCAAAAAAAGCAAAAATATTCACAATATTTTTGTTTTAGCAAGATGGCAGTATTTAATTAAATAAGGTTTAATGTTTTCCTGCTAAGTACAAACTACTCTGCTACGTTGTGAAAAATCAAAGAAGATGAAGACTGGACTTCGTTTTCAAGAGCTCAAATCTAATGAGTGGGAAATTCTAAATGTCAAGATATGTGTGTTGAGAATCAATGAAAAATTTTCAACATGTGAATGGCATCAGCAGTGTTGTCTTTCCATAAAATAATTTTCCTGAGAGTGCTTAGACTATATAAGTGTGGGGCTGCTAAAATAAGTCATGCTATTTCACAACTCCTTTCCCATGTGCTAGACTCTCGTTTTATTTTTTTGTTCATTTATATGTTACTTGTAGGTTTATGTTGAAAACAAAAACTACTGTAATAAAATAATTTATAGGACATTTATTGGATTATATTACTAAAACATGCAGATGTAGGAAAGGCATTGGTTTTGCTATAGTTGCCATTGAGTTGATTCAGGAAAAGCTTTTACGGTATTTTTTAGGATATATTTAATCTGGTTGCTCAAGTCATATTAATCCCTCTTTGTCTTCCTTGGCTCAATTCCTTCATTTGAACCCTAATTTCCTATGATTTTCCCTTTGTGGTCTCCACTTGTTTCTCTGGTTTTAGCTCTATATATTTGCACATCCAATGGTTGCATCCACATTTATTTTTCTTTGAGAAATAGAGCCCATTTTCCCTAATCAAAAAGTAAAACCTCCAAACTTAGGTCTAATTGGATCAGTGTAGGTCAGGTACTCATCTCTGAATCAATTCCCGGGTTTAAAAGGATGAGATTAAGCCAGCATTATTCAACAACTAAACTATTGAAATTTGGGGCCAGATAACTCTTTGATGGGGAGCGAGGGTGTCCTTTGCATTGTAGGATGTGTAGTAATACCCCTGGCCTCTACCCATTAGATGCCACTAGCAACCTGTGTCCATCACTCCCAGTGTTGACAATCAAAAATGTCTCCAGGCATTGCTGGATGGCAAAAATGCTTCCGATTGAGGGCCATTGGATTAGACTGATGGATTTAGGTCTAAACCCTAAAAAAAGAGTGGAGCAGGATTCCCCTGAAGCCAGGTCCTGGAAAGAAAATGGTGTGGACATGCCCTAATTTTTATTTGAAGATAATTAAGAGAAGGGGCTGGGGGCAGGGGGCAGATGCTCATAGTCAAGTAGAGAAAATATCTGCTAAAATTTTATTTGCTTATTGAAACTATACGAGTTAGGAGCCTGTCATATGCATGGCAATATGACAAGAACTAGAGAAGAAGTGAACAGTGAGATAAATCTTGAGCTTCTGCTGTGATGGCATGTACTGTCTACAGTCCAAGTTGTAGCCCTACTCAGATTTTAAAATAACATTTGTCCCTATAGCTTTCTGAACATACTTCTAGCATAACTCTTATCACACTATATAATCATTGATTTGCTCCTCTGTTTCACAACTAAATACATCATAATCTCTTTCAGAGTAGTTACTATTTATCCCTGCTACATATCACCTATGTCTAGCACAAAGAAGCCTCTCATTAAATGTTTTGTGAAAGAAGGAAGTTCTTTTTCATATGATAATTATCGTTCTCATTAATGTCAATGATTCTTAATATAGAATATCTATATCTTGCTAATTATTGTTTTGTTGCAAAATCTGATGATTTATAGTAATGTAACCTATCATATATTTGTGTTTATGGTTGTGGTTTCCATAATCTATGATAAATATGGAGGAGAAAGAATCATGAACTCTCATATAGCTACCTTATCCTGATCTAGTAGGTACTACAGAGAAGCTTCATTTGACATGGTTTTAATTTATATTTGTCAACTGCATGGCTTATTATATCATTTGCATATATTAAGGACTACTTTTGGAGTTATATATGCCATCAAGTCGATTGTAACTCATGGTGATTGCATGTGTGTCAGAGTACAACTGTGCTCCATAGGGTTTTCAAAGAATGATTTTTCAGAAGTAGACCACCAGGCCTTTCTTCTAAGGTACCTCTGGGTGGACTTGAACTGCCAATCTTTTGGTTATCAAACAAGTGTGTTAACTGTTTTCACCAATCTATCTATCTATCTGTCTGTCTACCTACCTACCTATCTATTCATTATTGTTATTGTTAGGTGCTATCAATCAGTTCTGACTCATAGTGACCCTGTGTACTACGGAATGAAAAACTGTCCATTCCTTCTCCATCCTCACAATCATTACTATGTCTGAGCCCATTGCTGAAACCACTGTGTCAATCCATCTCGTTGAGGGTCTTCCTCTTTTTCGTTGACCCTGTACTTTATCAAGCATGATGTCCTTCTCCAGGGACTGATCCCTCTGACAACATGTCCAAAGTATGTGAGACATAGTCTCGCCATCCTTGCTTCTAAGGAGCACTCTGCTTGTACTTCTTCCAAGACAGGTTTGTTCGTTCTTTTGGCAGTCCATGGTATATTCAGTATTCTTTGCCAACATCACAATTCAAAGGCGTCAATTCTTCTTCCATCTACCTTGTTCATTGTCCAGCTTTCACAAACATAGGCAGCTGAAAACACCATGGCTTGGGTCAGGTGCACCTTAGTCTTCAAGGTGACATCTTTACTTTTTGACACTTTATAGAGGTCTTTAGCAGCAGATTTGCCCAACACAATGCATCTTTTAATTTCTTGACTGCTGCTTCCTGGGTCGTTTAATATTTTCCCCATAGAATCTTTCACTATTCCAACTCGAGGCTTGAATTTTTTCTTCAGTTCTTTCAGCTTGAAAAATGCTGTGTATGTTCTTCCGTTTTGGTTTTCTATCTCCAGCTCTTTGCACATGTCATTATAATACTTTACTTTGTCTTCTCGAGCCACCCTTTAAAATCTTCTGTTCAGTTCTTTTACTTCATCATTTCTTCCTTTTGCTTTAGTTGTTTGACTTTTGAGGGCAAGTTTTAGAGTCTCTTCTGACATCCATTTTGGTCTTTTCTTTCTTTCCTATCTTTTTAATGACCTATTGCTTTCTTCAGGTATGATGTCCTTGAAGTCATTCCAGAACTCATCTGGTCTTTGATCGTTCGTGCTCAAAGTGTCAAATCTATTCTTGAGACGGTCTCTAAACTCAGGTGGGATATACTCAAGGTTGTACTTTGGCTCTCATGGACTTGTTCTAATTTTCTTTAGTTTCAACTTGAACTTGCCTATGAGCAATTGATAGGGTAATATCCATACGCCTACAAGGAAGACCAGTTAATACGACTATTATTCAAATTTACACACCAACCACTAAGGCCACAGATGAAGAAACTGAAGATTTTTACCAGCTTATGCAGTCTAAAATTGATCGAACATGCAATCAGGACGCACTGATATAATTTCTGGTGATTGGAATATGAAAGTTGGAAACAATGAAGAAAGAGCAATATGTTGGAAAATATGGCTTTGGTGATAGAAACAATGCCGGAGATCGCGTGATAGAATTTTGCAAGACCAATGACGTTTTCATTGCAAATACCTTTTTTCACCAGCATAAACCAGACTATGCATGTGGACCTCACCAAATGGAATACACAGGAATCAAATCTACTACATCTGTGGAAAGAGATGATGGAAAAGCTCAATATCATCAGTCAGAACAAAGCCAAGGGCCAATTGTGGAATAATCTATCCATACCTATATATATATATATATTTTTTTTTTTTTTTCCTAGATCCAACTCAGTAGTCTCTAAAATAATGACGTGTTAATTGATAATAGCATGGAGCATATAAAAGTGGACTAGTACTTGGGAGTTTGGTAATATATGAAGAAGAATAACAGAATTCTTAATACAAGAAAGCCAATGGTTTATTACAAGAATATCAAGTGAAGCTGGACATAAGATATATAACTTAGATGCAACTATTCTAGCCATCCAAAGCCTAGAAATAAATATAGTGCTGACCTTGGTTTTATGCCTTAAATCTTGGCCTAGTGCCCATCTGACAAGCTACCAGCACCTAATAAATAGTCCTTAAATTATAAGAATTGATTCCCAACAAAAATGTATAAACCCTCCCTGCACATCTCAGTCTTGTTTATTATCAGTGTTATTAAATTCTGAGTATTTTCTTCTATTTCCTGTTTTTGGATCTATGCCCCCCACTTTGAACTGAGGATGAGTCTGTTTTTGTGGCACCAACCCATAATCATCATCATGATCATGATTATCATTATAATCATCATCATCATAGTAAGTGCCCTGTTTCAAATGTTGTGTGCTAATCAAGGTGCCAAATTCCTTACCTGAGATTATTACCCTTAATGCCCACAACCCTTTGAGATTGTTACTGATACCTAATGTGCTAGGCAAAATTCTAAGATGGCACTCAAAATTACCATCCCTAATGAAGAGGCCCCAGAACTGTGAATATGATGGACTTCATTCCTGTAATCAGGTTTTGTTATGTGGGACATATGTGATTTTAAGAAAGTAAGAGGAAATGAAATGAAACATAGGACTTGGAAGAGTGAAAAAATTCAGCCAAACTGCTAACATACTAAGTTGTGGAACTAGGTTTTCTGCGCACATCTTTCTGGCTCTCAAATCTTCGCACTTACTCTTGCTGAATTAATCCCAGGCCCTTCATCACTATCCTTGGAATACAGTCTTGCATGTCTATCCTTAGGCGGTATCCATTTCTCATTTCTCCAGAACTAACCACATCTATTTTTGGAGAGGACATCTCACAAGTCTAGAGGAGATCTGGATCAATAAACATCAGAAATCCAGGTCCCTTCATTATTCCTCATGTACCTTAGAACTCCAGGTCTCTGATATAAGTCTTTTGAAACATCCTCAGGAAAATGTAAAGCGAATCTTCTGTTTTCTACACCTTTCTGCTAGGGCTCTGGGGAAAAGTGCTATTATGTTCTTGACCTTCTCTCTTCCTCTTACTGGCAAACCTCTACCTGCCTTCAGGAAGAGTTAGCAATCAGAACCTTAACCCCAGGTGTAAACAACTCCCACCTACAGCAGGCCACAGGGAGCCAAATAGACCAGCTCTCAGTGCACAGATCAGTAAGAGGTTTCAGAAATAACCTGTCCATGCTTGTAGTAATTCAGGGGAAGCACTATATTTATGTCAAGCAATTTGGGAGATAGCTACCTGGCCAACCCACTGGAAGAGATCCATATCTGTGTCCATTCCAAAGAAAAGTGATCCAACAGAAAGTGGAAATTATGAAACAATATCATTAATATCACATGCAAGTAAAATTTTGCTGAAGATCATTCAAAAATGGTTGCATCAGCACATTGAGAGGAAGCTGCCAGAAATTCAAGCCAGATTCAGAAGAACACATGGAAGGAGGCATATAATTGCTGATATCATCAGATGGATCTTGGCTGAAAGCAGAGTACCAGAAAGATGTTTACCTGTGTTTTATGGTCTATGCAAAGGCGTTCGACAGTGTGAATCATAACAAATTATAGATAATGATTCAAAATAATGGGAATTCAGAACACTTAATTGTGCTTATGCAGAACATATACATAGACCAAGAGGCAATGGTTCAAATGCAACAAAAGGATACTGTGTGGTTTAAAATTGGGAAAAGTGTGCATCAGGGTTGTATCCTTTCACTAGACTTATTCAATCTGTATGCTTAACAAATAATCTAAGAAGCTGGACTATATGAAGAAGAACAGGGCATCAGGATTGGAGGAAGTCTCAGTAACAACCTGGAATATGCAGATGACAAAACTTTGCTTGCTGAAAGTGAAGAGGACTTGAAGCACTTACTGATGAAGGTCAAAAACTAGAGTCTTCAGTACAGATGACACCTCAACATAAACAAAACAAAAAATCCTCACAACTGGGCCGATAAGCAACATTGTGATAAATGGAGAAGATATTGAAGTTGTCAAGAATTTAATTTTACTTGGATCCACAATCAATGCTCATGGAAGGAGCAGTCAAGAAATCAAAGGATGTACTGTATTGGGCAAATCTTCTGCAAAAGGACTCCTTAAAGTGTTGAAAAGCAAAGATACCACTTTGAGGACTAAGATGCGCCTGACTCAAGCCGTGATATTTTCAATTGCCTCATATGCATGCGAAAGCTGGACAACGAATAAGAAGACCAAAGAAGAATGGATACCTTTGAATTAAGGTGTTGGTGTTGGACTGCCAGAAGAATGAACAAGTTTGTCTTGGAAGAAGGACAGCCAGAGTTCTCCTAGGAAGCAAAGATGGTGGAATTTTGTCTCTTGCACTTTGGACATGTTATCAGGAGGGACCAGTCCCTGGAGAAGGACATCATGCTTGGTAAAGTAGAGGGTCAGTGAAAAAGA
>NW_004443970.1:5000440-5069969 GCF_000243295.1 Trichechus manatus latirostris | reverse complement strand
ACTTTGGACATGTTATCAGGAGGGACCAGTCCCTGGAGAAGGACATCATGCTTGGTAAAGTAGAGGGTCAGTGAAAAAGAGGAGTACCCTCAATGAGATGAATTGACACAGTGACTGCAACAATGGTTTCAAACATTGCAAAGATTGTGAGGATGACGCAGGACAGACAGTATTGTACATAGGGTTGCTATAAGGCAGAACAGATTTGATGGCACCTAACAACAACAACATTCTATTTATTCATCGAAAACAATTTTAAACTTTTTCCAATGGTAAATGAAAACTGAGGGAGTGGTGGAATGTTATTAGAGGAGACTGCTACTAAAGAATTCATCAGGCTTTTCAATTTCATAAACCAAAAGGAACAACTCTAAAACAGAAACTTGACCTCTACTAGGTATCTAAACAGTAATATTTTTTCCCCAGCCTAAAGACTTTTCAGTGACGAAAATGTGGACAAATTGATTGGGTTAGAAAGATAATGGTCTGGTACAGAAGTAATTGCTAAAAGCTAACACATTTAGAGTGCTTTAGTGGAGGATAAAGAGCTGCAGGCTACAATAACTGGCTTCTGGAAGTTCTATTTCACACAAATAATTATTTCAAGAAACAAATGAAGTTTTATTTATTGGCAGTAGGATTTGGATCCTTGGTGATCACTGGTGAAAAAGGAAACTGTGAAATCAATTTGTACTAAGCAAAACTGCACTCCATCCAACAAAGCAGTTCTTTGAATTTCAGTTGGTATTTAAGTAAGTTATTATCGCCTCAGGACATTTGAATACTGCGGCCAGTGCTTGATCAATTTTCACAAATCTTCTACTGGACATTTTATTTGTACTATGCATTAATCTGTAACAGTCTAAGAGTTATTGTAATCTGTGACTTGTAATAATGAGCCTACCATTTGAAAGTGAAATTTTTAAAAAATTAGTTAACACCATATTTAAATTAGCAGTTAATTTATTTTATGTTTTAATAAGAAATCCATTCCCAAATACCTTTGAGATAGTTACTGTTATTTGTTTTCGTGGTTCATAGTACAGAGCGAAAAAATAAAAGATTACTCTAAAGCTATTATAAGCAAGCAAACAGTGACTTCATAAAGAAGAGGAAAAAAAAAAAACAAATAAAAAAAAACTTAAGGGGTCCTAGCCTAAAAAAATGCAAATATATATGTGTATTTAATCTTCAAACTTTTCTTTTGGAATTATATCAACAGTTGCATTGGTAAATGTTTAAAAAGTGGCTCTCTGGGGGTTGTGGGAAGACCTGACTTACAGTGTTTGCCTATTTCCACGGTATAAATACCTCCACCTTGTCCAGTCCCTAGCCACTACCTTGACATCACTGATAGAAGAGTTGGGGAACAAAGCATGTAAACAATTCCCTTGAGTCTGTAGAAACTGGATCAAGCACACCTCTTGTTTAATAGCACTGTTATCATAAGAACTCAATAGAAAATGCCTTTAGAAAAGTGATATAACTATTCCCTATAGTGCATTCTACTTCCTTTGATTAATCATGTGCTCTTATGTTTTTTTAACTTGTCTGCATCTCTTATTAGAATAAAGGATTTTTTTTTTCTGTTGGTTTACTCATATCCATGACAACTAGCAGAATGCTTTAAACATAAGTAGTCAACAAACATCGTTGAGACAGTTTCCCAGAGTTATCTAATCTTACTTGCCTCCAAGACTAACAGACAGGAGTCAACATTGATCTTAATAAAAACATGTTTGTAGATATTCAGAGTTCCTCAATATTTTAAGGAAGATCTCGAACCAGATTTAGATATAAGCCCAGTCTCTTTTTTTAATACCAGGATTGGCCTTATAGTTCCTTGCATATTTAACACAAAATAGTTATTCTTGTGGATATATAGAAGTATGCTAAATTCAATAACAATAACATTTATTATTTATATTAGAATGTGCCTTAGAACTTTATCTCTTCTCATCCTCAAAACAACACAGTGAGTCACACATCTTTTCACAGATGAAAAAAAAAAAAATTCCCAAGGTCATACGACCAGTCGGTAGTGAAGCCTAGGAGCAGGAGAAATGATGCTCTGGGTCTAGGTCCCTCTTTATTTCATTGTGCCATACATGCTGCAATCATTTTATTACTTAACAAGGAGGTCAATCATATTGAGTACTATTATCAAATGCTCGTCCTTGTGTTAAATGCTGAGATCATAAGGATAGAGGTAAGCTTCTGTTCTAATTCTTTCAGAAATGAGCTTAGGGAGACACCGTGTGACTGTTATTAGTGCCACAATAGGGTTATTAAGATATTGAGGCTAAGCACAGTGGGAAACTATTTTTACCTTATGAATCAGAAGAGGTGTCATAAGTAATTTCTGTTCAGTGATGCACAGAATGAAATTATTTAGTTTTGAATCAATTTTTGAATATCATATAAAATTACTAATGTCAATAAATCATATATTTATATTTTGGTGGAATGTTTCTATTCTTCTTTAATGATTTGCACTAAATATTGTCTGTTCTCTTATTTTTAATGCAACGATCTTTGGAGAACCTGTCATCATCCCTTGTTCCAATTCTAGTAAAAGCTAATCGGTTAAGAAAAAGCAGTGCTGGTTAATTTGTAGAGAACCACATAAATGGAATAAACGTTTTAATCATTTACTTTGAAGTATAGGATGTTTTATGCATTTTATACTTTTTCAAAATATTTTTGGTGCTATTTGTATTAAATGCTTTTATATGCATACCAAACCCATTGCCTTTGAGTTAATTCCGACTCATAGAGACCTCATAGGACAGAGCAGAACTGCCCAATAGGGTTTTCAAGGCTGTAATTTTTAAGGAAGCAGACTGCCACATCTTTCTCCTGTGAAGTGGCTGGTGGGCTCAAACTGCTGACCTTTTGGTTACTAGCTGAGCACTTAACCACTGCGCCAGCAGGGCTCCCTTATATGCATGCAGGTGTATTATGAAACATTTTCAAGTACTAGAAATCTCACAAAATATTTATTGAATATTATTGTGAAAATTTATAAAGAACAATTTGATATTTGTAGAATCCACTTTTTATACTATGGTGAATATTTTATCTAAAAAAATTGTTAGAGGGCCAGTATAATAAATAACAAATGCAGTTTTATGTAATTAGAGATATGCACAGGTTTGTGTATGATACAAATTTCAAAGAGAAGTAAGTTTAATATCAGAATACTATTTCTCACTTTCACTTTCTATTCATTTTATTTTTTAATTTTTTTTCTTTTTTCGCTTTTATATTTTTGATATCTTTCTCCCTATCTCCTCCCTCCCTGTTCCCCTGTATCTTACAATAAAACCTTTTCCCAAAAAAAGTGTTCCTTTTCTTTGTTGCTTTTATTAAAAGCATTGGATGAAAAACCATTTTCAAAAGATTTCATAGACTTAGCAGTCTAGAGACTAAGAGCTGCTCCTTCTGATCACCTGGCTATCCGGTGTTCATTTCTTCTCCTACTGGGGACTGTTGTTGTTTTTGGATGCTGTGAAGTCAATTTTGATTGATAGTGACCCTATGCGACAGAGTAGAACTGCCCCATAAGGTTTTCTAGGTTGTAATCTTTACAGCAGCAGATCACCAGGTTTTTCTTCCACGGAGCCACTGGCTGGGTTTGAACTAGCAACTTTTTATTTAGCAGCCAAGCGCCTAACCATTTCGCCACCTGGACTCCTTTTGGAGACTAAACCCACTGCCACTGAGTCGATTGTGACTCAGAGTGACCCTATAGGACAGAGTAGAACTGCCCCGTACGATTTCCAAGGAGCGGTTGGTGGATTCGAACTGCTGACCTTTTTGTTACTTAGCTAAGCTTTGGTTAGCAGTCGAGCTCTTAACCACTGCGCCACCAGGGCTCCTAAACTCAGCGTGGAGATGCGAGCAATGATTGTGCTACTTCTCACGTGCTAAGCCAGAGCTCTACCATTTAAGCTAACTCCCCAGCTCCGAGGGACTAAATCAAAACCAAACCGAACCCATCGAGTCGATTCCAATTCATAGAGACCCTATAGGGCAGAGTAGAACTGCCCCATAGAGTTTCCAAGGAGCGCCTGGTGGATTCAAACTGCCGACCTTTTGGTTAGCAGCTGTAGCTCTTAACCACTACGCCACCAGGTTTTCCTCGGGGAGACTAGACATCATTAAATGAGTGGAGCTATGGCCAGACTGTGAGTCAAAGTGAAAACACTGTAGTCAAGGGTGATCAAATTACCAAAGCATGACCATTAGTCTGTCTCCCATGGGAACTGTGGAACTAGGACTGGAAACAGTAAGTCACTCACAAAAACTGTGTTGGGCTAAACCATTAAGAGCTGCCAGGGCAGACAGTGTTCAACACGCCAACCTACTCACTTCTACTAGGCCTGATAAATTGTGTGCAAGGCAATTTGCCCTGTCCCTCTGATCTACAAGCAATGAGAGAGGCAGTCCATAATTTGTGTCCCCCTACCCAAATTATTTAAATATTCCATGGGCAGGGTCCCCCAGGAACATGCTCTCTCTGCCTCTCCCTCTCACTGGTGTTGGTTTCCTCACCCAGGGACTCTCCTAGCTTGCATATTCCTGAGCGATAAACCAAACTATTAGTTTCCAGCAGCCAAATGCTTAACCACTGTATCACCAGGGCTCTCCATTAGTTTCCTAAAACCAAACCAAACATATTGCTGTCGAGTCGATTCCTACTCATAACAACCCTGTAGGACAGAGTAGAACTGCCCCATAGGGTTTCCGAGGAGCAGCTGGTGGATTTGAATTGCCATCCTTTTGGTTAGCAGCCTGAGCTCTTAACCACTGTACCACCAGGGCTCCTTAGTTTCCTAGGGCTGCCAAAATAAAATACCATAAAGTGGGTGGCTTTAAACAACAGAAATTTACTATCTCACAGCTCTGAAGGTTGAAAATTCTAAATCAGGCTATGTTGATTCTGTCTGATGCTTTGAGGGAGAATCTGTTCTGTGTCTCTTTTCTGCTTCTGATAGCTCCAGGCATTCCTTGGCTTATAGTTACAACATCACAGGACATCCTTCCTCTGTCTTTTGTGCTTGTTCTCATCTTTCATAAGGACAACACTCAGATGGAATTAGGACTCAAGCTACTTAACCTCATATTAACTAGCATCATTAAAAATCTTATTTCCAAACAAGGTCACATTCACAGGACCCAGCGGTTAAGATTCAACGTATCTTTTTTTGGAGAACACAGTTCAATCCATAACAGTCTGCCTCTGTATACCAAAAATTCATATTCTTCTGTTGTGCAAAATATTTCCCATCTCAGCATCCCCCCAAATCTTTACCCATTCCAATATCATCTCTATGTCCAAAATCTCATCTTCTAAAGCATCTAAATCATGTATAGATGAGACTTTGGCTGTGCTCCATCCTGGGACAATATTACTGTCTATCTGTGGGCCTCTGAAAATTAGAATACAAGTTCTCTGCTTTCAAAATACAATTTCAAATGGGCATAAGGTAGGCATTCCATTCCAAAAGGAAGTAGTTGGAGGGAAAGAAAACACTATGCGTTCAAAGCAAGTCTGAAACCCTGAGCAAATTCCATTTGATTCCAAGGATTTAAAACAATCATCTGTCCTCTGGGTGCAATTGGGTGGGTGGTGGCCCTGCTCTCCAGGCCCACCAGAGTGAGGTATGGCATGTTTTGACATTAATGCTTCTGAAAGGAAGTGTCAGCATACCTTGGTAGTAGACAGGGGTAGGCACAAAAGAGAAACTTTGAATCTTGAGGGCAAGGATGCAAAAAGTACAATTTATTCCTTCTAGCAGATGCACACTATGGAGAACCTTGAATAATGCCTATTACCAAGACTGCTGGGTCCCTTACTTATCTGAACCTCACATTTGATCATGTAAATTCCCCGAAATTTCCTGTACATTTTCTTTTTAAGTGATTATCTAAAGATGGATTATGCTGCAAGCAAAGAATTATAAATGACATAAAGGTTTTAATGAGGTTATTCCATTATTTGAAAACAATATAAAACAATAACAAAAAAGAAAATTAGAGTTATTTCTTAACACCTACACACATACAGCCTCATATACAAACACACACACAAACACACCCACACATTTTAACACCTGGGCCAAGTCAAAGGATGCTTAGACTAATACATAAAGATCCAGTCCAGTTGTCACATATTTGGCCACATATACATGCTACTTTTATTAAAGAGAGATATCTTCTCCCTCTTCTTGGCTCACATGTTTTTAAGTATCATTCTTTGTTTTGATTCTGCTTTAAAGATAATAGTTAAAATAACTGACATTAATTTAACGCTCGCATGCCACTCATTGTCTGAAGGACTTTCTGTTCATGATCCTATTTATTCCTCAGAGCAGTCCTCTATGGAAAGTATTATTATAATTATCCTACTATGCAAATGAGAAAGCAAACTTCAAAGTAAGTAACTTGCCCAAGGTTTCACAGCTAGTATCCTAAAACAGAAATTGATTCAAATGTCACTCTTTTCATAATTACCTTACATTGCATATAGCTTGTATTTTCATACTTTGCTTATGTGATGTTCTCCAATCGCTCTAAAATGGGACCAGGAGTATGAATTGAACATTTTATTTACCCAGTGGCTGCCACAGTGGTTAGCATATTGCAGGAGCTCAGTATTGTTAGATGCATTCAAGTCGGTACCAACTCATAACGATCCTGTATACAACAGACCAAAACATTGCCCAGTCCTGCGCCACCCTCCCAATCCTTGCTATGCTTGAGCCCATTGTTGCAGCCACTGTGTCAATCCATCTCATTGAGTATCTTCCTCTTTTTCACTGACCCTCTACTTTACCAAGCATCACATCCTACTCCAGGAATATCCAAAGTATGCAAGACGAACTCTCGACATCCTAGCTTCTAAGGAGCATTCTGGCTGTACTTCTTTATTCATTCTTCTGGCAATCTGTGGTATATTAAATATTCTTAACCGACATCATAATTCAAAGGCATCAATTCTTCATTTTTCTTATTCATTGTCTAGCTTTTGTATGCATATGAGGCAACTGAAAATTCCATGGCTTGGATCAGGCACACCTTAGTCCTCAAAGCGGCATGTTTGCTTTTTAATATTTTGAAGAGGTCATCTTTCACAGCAGAGTTTTCCCAAGGCAATACATTGTTTGATGTCTTGACTGCTGCTTCCATGGGCATTGATTGTGGATCCAAGCAAAATGAAATCTTTGACAACTCCAATATTTTATTATAATGTTTCTTATTGGTCCAGTTGTGAGGATTGAAGTGTAATCCACACTGAAGGCTGTGGTCTTTGATCTTTGTTAGTAAGTGCTCCAAGTTCTTTTCACTTTCTGCAGGCAAGGTTGTATCAACTGCATATCACAGGTTGTTAATGAGTCTTCCTCCAATCCTGATGCCACATTCTTCTTCACATTGTCCAGCTTCTTGGATTATTCACTCAGCATACAGTTTGAATACGTACGGTGAAAGCATACAACCATGACACAAAACTTTCTTGATTTTAAACCACACAGTATCCCCTTGTTCTGCTTGAACGACTATTCTTGGTCTATGTACAGATTCTGCATGAGCACAATTAAGTGTCCTGGAATTTCCATTCTTAGAAATGTTATCCATAATTTATTATGATCCATCCAGTCTAATGTTTTTGCATAGTTAATAAAACACAGGTAAACATCTTTCTGGTATTCTCGGCTCTCAGCCAAGATCCATCTGACATGAGCAATGATATCCCTCTTTCCATATCCCCTTCTGACTCCAGCTTGAGTTTCTGGCATTTCCCTGTTGATGTACTGCTACAGCCGTTTTTGAATGGTCTTCAGCAACATTTTACTTGTGTATGATATTAATGATATTGTTCAATAATTTCCACATTCTTTTGGTCCACCTTTCTTTGGAATGGGCACAAATATAGATCTCTTCCAGTCGGTTGGCCAGGTAGCTGTCTTTCAAATTTCTTACCATAAACAAGTGAGCGCTTCCACGATTTCATGTGTTAGGGGGACAGTAAATGCCTATTAAATAATTTCCTATAGACTTCAAAAGAGTTGAGTTGACTTTTTCACTTTCAATGAGATATTTTACATAATTTCAACATAAACTAAGTCCGTTTCCATACAGATGAAAAATTTAGTTAGCAATTGTGCAAGAAAGATTCTGAAGGAAAAAAAAAAAGAAAGAAGCTACAGCTCTGACAAGCATTCAGTGAATATAGTACATAAACCTATAAATGAAGGAGCTTAAATATCTGCATAAAAGAGAAAAGGGCAAAGGGATTTGAAGATTATCAACTGATAATCAGAGACAGAAAAGCTCTAGAGAGTGTATTATTCGAAAATACCAACTATCAACGAAATATGCCCCAGAGTGCGTGTTGAAGACAGAGTTAATTGTCCCATTTCTGTCAGCACTAAGGAAAATGTGATCTTGTATTTTCAATTCAACCCTTCAGCCTGTATATACTTCTGGGGAAGTTAAAGTCCCATTGCTTAATATAGCATGACACTATGGAGATATTTCTTAAAAAATAAACTGTATCTTAATAGTGGGAGAAGAATGTTGACGGTAAAATATACCTGTTATCTGAGAATAGCAAAATACCCCTCTAGGTACAACACTGCCCCATGGGCTCCAGGAGACAAGATGATATGAACAGGGAGAGACTGGCAAATGTGATAAGCAGGGCTGGCTTTAGGCAATGGGTTGCTAAGGGAGCCCACAGTTTTGGGAATCTCCCTGAGGACCATTTCAGTCATTCATTTAGCATAACCTGGGGTTAGAGTGTGATGTGTATCAGTAAAATCACAGCAACATACTTGTGGAAAAATGCTCATTTCTCTCTCACCTGAAGCAGTTGAGCCCCATGCGCTCACACAGGGTCCTCTTAAAGCTACAAAGAAGTAATGAAGTTTGCAATGGAGGCAATTAAGAAGTGATAATGTGAATTATATCTGTCACAGTCCAGATATCAAGAACTATTTATATTTAAATATCTAGCCACTGATTTTGGTTACTTACCTATGGATAATGAGACTTCATGTTTCCGAGCCATTTCTACTCTTCAAATTAATGTGCATTCCAGCCTTTTTGGTGATACAGTATATTTATAATGCTGAACAGGCTTCAGTGTATTGAGGCTAGCTTGTAACTGTGAAGTAAAAAAGGAAGTATAAATGTTCAGAGCAAATAAAGTCATTAAAACTACAAACACATCAATGAAAGTTAGTTTCAAATAAATGTTTTCCTTATGTAAATGTATTAGGAATAAAAATATGCTAAAATAACCTCCACTTTTAACAAGTCTCACATGGTCTACAGATGAGTTTAATTGTTGATTCTAGAAAGGCCGTATCAGTACAGCGATCTTATTTACCACCACTCCCACACATACACAGATCCTCTCCTCTTCTTATACCCACTTCACAACTTTCTTTTCAGATTTGTCTTTTCTAATCTTAAATTAGAAAGACAGAGCAGATGCTGACCTTCATCCTTCAGGCATTTAGCAGCACGAATTCCAACTGGCTCATTAATATATTTGTATTCTTTGCAACTGGAACGTGGCCACTCTGAGTTGCGAGACAGAAAGCGCTTAGACATTCTAAAGCACAGTCTATCCCACTTCATTTTTTTTGCCTTGCTTAATGGTGGTGGCACTGCACTGCTGCCCCCTCTCACAGGGACACCCACTATTGTTTTAATCCATAGTCTTAGGCTGGGTTCTCTAGAAAAGCAAAACCAGTAAAGCGTATAAATATATATAGAGAGAGAGATTATATCAAGGAAACAACTCATACGATTGTAGAGGCTAGAATGACCCAAGTCCATGGATCAGGGTAGAGGCCTCTCCCAAGTCACACAGCCGCAGAAGCTGGCAAGTCTAAGATTGGCAGGTCGGAGAGCAGGGCTCCCACTCACAGGCTGTGCAGTTCAATGAATCCAAGGTTCAGCAGATAAGCTGACAGCTCAAGTCCCAAGAATGGGAGATGAGATGACAGGAAGCAGCCGCAGGATCCAGAGAGAGCAAAAAGCCAGAACATCTGCTTATATTCAGATGGGAGCCACACCCTAAAGGAGACTCCCTTTCATCTGATTGGCTACTCACAGTATATTCAATCATGGGAGTGATTACGTTAAAACACTGAGAATCATGGCCCAGCCAAGTTGACACACAATCTTAATCATCACATCCATTTTCACTGCAAGTGAGCATCAGATCTGGCTCTCTCATCTCCCTCTTTCTCTCTCTAAATTCTTAAACATGCCTAGATTACATCAACCTGAGATTTAAGAGAGAAACACACTTGCATACTGTCATTTTCTTTAGCCACTGTAATTTTGAGCCTCTCTGTTGCAGCATCTTACTTTTCACCTTAGAAGAAAACAGTTGTAAGCTGAAGGGGCAGTCTGGATAAAGGAGTTCACTATTTCCAGAAATTGAAGTCAAATTTTCCTTTTCATGCACTCATTTCCCCTCAGGGAATCCAGGTCTTCTATCCTTGATTTTGTTTTGTTTTTCATTGCTGTCTATTTGGTTTGGTTGGTTGATTTGCGGGTGGGGGGTTGTGGGGAAGGGTTACATGCCCGTAGGATTGCTGTTGAATGGCACGGGAATCCTTGCTCTAGGGCAGTTCATCCCCTGAGGCCATATGCTATGCTCCTTTTTCTGCACTAGAAGGACCCATCTTCCTTCTACTCCCACATCATTCTCCCTCTTCATTTAATTTTAGTTACTAATTGACCTTCCTATTCCTCTTCTCTCCAGACTCAATTTTATCCAGTATCTCTGAGGGAAAAGCCAGTACTAAAATCAATTAATACTTAGAGATATAACTCCCCCATGCTAGTTCAAAGTATTGAAAATCTTAGCTATATATAATGAAGCTGTGGTAGCTGTTCTCTTATTTGTTATACTGGCCAGTCCCTTATAAACACTAAAGTTGAATGTGAATTTGCATAATATATGAGCTACTTACTGCATGGTCTCAGGTCACTGGCCAGGTTTACTGTGTTCAACTTGAAAACTATGGCATGCTTGAAATCCAAGAATGTTGACTTCAAGACTGGGAAAAAAGAGAAGGAGACATGAGACAAGCTGCAACACAGAAATTCACAGACACTGCAAAAATTCAATATCCAATATGACAAGTTTAACATAGCAAAATTTCAGTGACATCTAGATTATCAAGAATCTGAAGAAATCCAGAGAAGTTCATCCTATCAAAATTTTGTGTGTGTGTCTGTGTATGTTTTGATGCTATTGATGCCAATATAGTGTTAGGTACAAATCTAGGCAGACATGACGTGTGAATTTAATATTCCACAACAAAACAACTTCTAATTTAAACTCACTTCTGATGGATGGTGAAAAAATGCCAGCTACATTGAATTGCAGTTCATTTGCTTGGTTGTCCCTAAGTTATGGAGGTATGGGGTGGTGGTGGTGATGCTTACATATTGTCCCAGATTTGGAGGTGAATTATCTTGTCCTCTTTGACCATCTATCTACTGTGGTATCCACTGAGGTGTACATGATTCTGCCTCATCCTTTTTTAAGTGAACGTTGAGCTATGTTGCTCTTTAATACCAATCATAATGTCTCTCTATTTCCTGGTTTAGCAAAGCTCTCTTATATCGCCTTTGTCTCCAAATACACTGTGTTGGAGCTTCAGGTTCTTTCTGCCTAGAGACATCAACTTAGGTACCTACTCTCCTTCTCCCCTACCTTTCTGGGCACAGAATTTTAATCTTCCTGGAACACACTTCTAAAGTGTAGGATGAACACCCTCTTCTTTCAGACTCCTCAAAACCCATGTAAATTTTCTATTATCTTTTCTTTCCCATGAGTTTGGAGGGGTTAGAACATCAATTTTCAGCAAGTCTCCTCAAATGAGCCTTTTGCTTCCCGCTTATCACCCACAGTTCTAAGCTAAACACTTTATTTTCCGCTCCAGCTCAGCCGCATCACATATTCTTCCAAATATTTTTAGTCTTATACCTACTCTTTAGCTTTTAAAATCAAACGGATGTGTATCCTATTTAACAAAAATATAAAGGAGGATCTAAACTGAGTAGAATATCAAAACAACTTCCTATAATATATTTGTTACACAAATAGAGTCTGTGCCCTGGAGCAGTCGAGCCAATGAAACATACTCCAAGTTAGAAAGAGAGAGAAAGTTTTAATTCAGGACGTGTACACCACTGGGGTTGCAGCAGCAACACAGACTGTCCTTAGGGAGTCCCAAAAGGCATTTTTACATTAGAGCTTATATATGATTTTTACAAAGGTTAGAAGTGTTGTTATTCATTCCAAGATAATTACAAGAGACTCTTTATCATACTAAAGAGATAAGAAACTGGACATTTCCTTATCAGGCTAAAGATATATGTCTCTGACATCTGGGCTCTAATAGTCCTGTGGGAGATCCTAAGTCATAAAGTTATTACAACAGTACACACAAAACAAAGCCATTAACAAAGGTATGTGAAAAGGGAGAAGGCAAAGAAGAAAGGAGACTTATAGGCAAGCTCTCAGTTGCCCATTTTGAAAAGGAGAAAACATGCTGAATAGGGTCACAATATTAATTATAATAATTTGCATTAAGTACATTGTTATTTGATATTTATTTAATTTTGTATTTAAAAAACCATACTTCATGGTCATACTAAATATTATTAGGCCAATTTTATGAATTAGATAGTAGTATTCAGATAGATCAAGTGGTCACCCAACCCTTGGAACAAGAACTAGAGTAGAACCCAAATCTGGTGACACTTAGTTCAACAATTCCTTAGGAGACACTGAGTTTTTGTTAAGGATGGTGGAAAAACTTGGAAATGGATAACGGTGATGGATGTGCAACATGAGGAACACAATCTCACTTCATCGTACATGCGAAGAACGTTGAAATGGCAAATGTTTTGTTACATATGTACTTAGCACAATATAAAATAAATAAATAAATATTTTTTTAAAAAAAAACTACGGCATGCATCACAGAGAGAATACTTCAGTTTATCTTTGCATCTAACCCCAGATGACAACACTAACTAGAATGTAAAATGCCAGTCCACTCAATTTCTTACAAATGATCAAGCTCACCCGTGTAAGCCTAAGAAAACAAGTAGCATGCTTAGTCTTAAAGATGTGCGTAGTGCCAGAGGATGTAAAGAATATCTAGCATCTGTGGTAAACCTTATTATGTTTATCTGAAATGTCTGAGGTCAATGGGTCCTCTCATAATTGTTTATTATATCCATTCTCATTATATGAGGCATGGCCATTTATAACCATAACAGGGCGTATCTGAACAAATTCAAGGAACATGATGAATACTCAGCTCTATCAGCATGCACCTCAATTTATTCTATATACCCTTAACTAATAACTTACAACTTTTTCTGAAACTAATATTAATAGAACCACTTACAGAGATTTATCTTTTCAGAGATTCTGATGTAATTGGTGTGGAATGGGACCCAAGATTGGAATATTACAAATCCTCTCCTCTAGGTTATTCTAAAGTGTATTCAGGGTTCAAAACCACTGCCTTAAATCATTGTCTCTGTATTGTTCATAATCTATGTGTGTTGTACTTAAATGTCTACTTTGGGGAACAACACCAATATTTGCAGTGAAAGAGCTACATTGATTTCTAACCGTTCAATCTCTCTTCCGTTTTCTTCCCTCTGTCAGTTTCTTCAGAAACCCTGGTTGCATAGTGGTTAAGCTCTATGGCTGCTAACCAAAAGGTCAGCAGTTTGAATTCACCAGGCGCTCCTTGGAAACGATATGGGACAGCTCTACTCTGCCTCATAGGCTTGCTATGAGTTGGAATTGACTCGACGGCAGTGTGTTTGGTTTGGTTTTGGTCAGATTCTTCTAGCAGAAAAAACTCGCCTGGGAAAAATGACCAACCTCCTCAACTGAAAGCTTGAGTCTTGACTCCTCTGTCACTTTACAAGTGCCGTTATCACTCTGGCTTCTTCATATCCCAGACGAGCTCTTAATAAAAGTGGGTAAGGTGAATTCTGTTATAAAATGAAATAAACTTCTTTCTAACTTGCTTTCTTTTCCAGAATTAAGACAATCCTGTCTATACTCCACACCCATGGACCAAAGCAAACTGAAATCCATTTGGATGTCCTGAGTGATGATATTTTCATGTTTATTGGGAATTGGTCCAGGTTAACATTTAGCAATATTGAGTTCAGTGATACCGAGCATTTCCAAGGGTATGGTTTGAGTCATTCTATAGAACCAGCTTTACATTTGCTTTATTGTCAGCTTTCAAAGAACCCAGTAACCTGTGACAGCTGAGTTATTGTGTTCTCTATGAAGGCTGCTTCTACCATCAGCTCTTATTGCTATTTTCTTTGAACCAACGCTCCTCAAAGCAATTCATCACCTTGTCTACTGAAGCTGTTACACCCCTCATATTATTTCATTTATATATTCTTCATGCAGTAGCCTTTAATGACCACTTAATAATATTGAAGAGGAGATAGGCATGTACTTTGCACTGAACTTTATTCTAAATAATAGAATAGTTTGTATAGAATTAGAAAAGAATTGATTATTTCAAGTCTAGCAGTCAGAAAAGATATTCAATTGAACCAATCATCTGTTTCTTAGCACATATCGTCCTCTGTGTGGGTACTTGTGTCTAGACTTGTCTGCACAGTTAAACAATCAGCACATGTACAGCAGGAGTAGCATCTTATACATCCTGTTCTCCACTGCAGTACATGAAACAGCACCGCCTAGGTAGACTTAAATCTGTTGCATACATAATCCCTGCTCTGTATTTTAAATTACTTTTATATTAAAAATATATGCAATATAATGAAAGGATACCAACACTAAGTAGAATGAATAGTCTTTCAAGATGAAAGATGCAGTTATCAAATATGCAAAAAGGAAAATGGTAAATAAATTTACTTGCTTGTTTTAACTGTGATTAATGTACTTTGCCTTTTTAAGTAGGAACTCAAAGGCACATAAGTTAATAAATGCTTATTGATTGATTCATTCAAACAGATATGTAACGGAATGTTGATTTTATCTCAGTTCTTATTGTCATCAGGATGTGAGTATCATCTGCCCCATGTCAAGCATACATTGGAGAAAATGTATCTGATGTGTTTAGAAGGCTATATTTATCTTTTCCTTGCAGGCTCTTATGGTTAAAAACTTAGATATTTGCCTTCCTGACAAAGTGCTTGAGATTTAACATCAACACGCAGGATGAATTCAAAAGACAAGATCAGATGGCTCGTGGGTAGTGTTTAAGCTGGGCTTTTTTTTAAATAACAGCATCTGCACTTTCTATGAACTAGATAGACAAAGACGATTCTGACATTGTCTCGTTTTGTAACCTTCAACAAATATGGTCTGATTCTTAAAAAAATAAACTCTCATTTCTGAATTTTAAGTTTTGAGAACTATTACATGTGGAGTGAATGGAAATATAATTACATCTTCTAGTAATTAGCTAAGTGTACTTCTAATTAACAGTACTCATATGTACCCTTCTTCATCAAACAAAATTTCCAAAAATAACCACCATAGCTTCCAGATACTTTTAAGTTACATCTTTCTATTCTGCCTAAAAAAATAAATAAAAGTCATGTGAGATGAAAGGTGAAATAGAAGAATAAACTTAGGCAACAACAAATTAAGAGGAAGCAGAAAAATAGAGAAACGTAAATTCAAAATTTCCAAAGAAACCAGGAATCTTCACTGTATTTTTGTATAAGATAAAGATCTTGGTTTTTATAGAGACAATAAAATAGTTGTTTAAAGACAATTTCTTCATTTTGAAAACATGTATTCTAAGCCTTTATTCATTATTTAAATAATACTATGAAATGTTCTTAGGATTTATTGCTAATCTGTTGCCATTGAGTGGATTCAGAGTTTATTGCTAGATATTTTTATTTCGTTTTAATTGTATTCAAATACCTAATGTGGGGTGGGGGGAACAATGGGAACTCCATTTTTTTCCCCAAATGTGCCAGGAAACTAATAAATATTTGATTACCTGAGATTAGCTGTACTTCCATTTTATCACATCCTAGACACATTTCTTTCTTTGAAATAGTTTCTCATTTCACCTATTTTCATTTTTATCAGTTTTTGTTGTTGTTTATGGTAATAATGATTATTATTACAATTAGTATTACCTGAAAGCTAACTATGATCCATTTCATTGTTCTAAGCATTGTACATGACTGACCTATCTTACTTAATTCTCACAGTAACCTTCTAGTTTGATACTATTTGTATAGCCATTTTACATATGTGGAAATCATGGCATGAAAGTCTTCTTTATCTCCCCAGAATGCCCCAGAAGCAGGAACTAGGTATATCCAGCTCTATATTCATATAATACAGGTATCTTCTGCTTTCCAAAAGTTTGCTCTACACCACTTTTAGGAAAGACCGACATTAGTATTTGTTTTCGCATATTGAAAGAAATCCAAAGAGGATTTTTGATTTACAAAAAGGCTAAAAACAGAAATAGAGTTCAGTGTTTATGTTGCAGTGAGCCGTTAAAGAAGCAATGCACACCCTGAGCAGCAAGAGTGGCTTCACCAAGCTCCTTCCCCAGGAACTACATTTAGCACGTCAGCATCAAGCTACCATGGCTTTGAACTGTGTCTGTGAACACCTGTGCTTTATCACAATTATTTTGTGCATCTGTTAGGAAGAAGCGTCCTATTCTATCAGAAAAAACCTAAGAAAACTCATAAAGGTGTTACCGTTGCATAAAACTAGCAATCACCAACTTGGAGATGCTCTCAATAGGCTAACAGTCTTCATGAGAAATGGCATTTGGAGGAAACTGTCCCAAAGCACTGAACAATTTTAAAGGCTTTGAACCAACAACACTAAACACAGCAATAGTGACTTTGGCTAAGAAGGCTGGGTTTGTGGAAGTTGAGGAAGTTGATGTTGAAGAGGTTTTGGCATCCTATGGCCAAGAACTGACAGATGAAGAGCTGATGCAGTTGAAAGAGGAAAGCATAAGAATCAAAACCGAACGCAATAGCAAGTGGCCCAAAAGTGAAGTCGTTCAGAAACTGAACTTGAAACACTTGCGTGAGATTTTTGCTGCAATTGACAGAGTTGCAATGATTGCAGAAAAGCATGACTTTAATTTTGAAAAGGCAAGTAGACTTAGGGTAGTTTTGCAGGATGTTTTGAGTATCTACAAAGAGCTGTATGATAGAAAAATGCGTGAAGTTAAGCAGTCAAGCATGCTGTTATATTTAAAGCCTTCCACATCAGCCACAGCAGACAATGAACCTCGACCTTCAACATTGAGGCAGGCAGACATAGAAGATGGTGTGGACGTTAGAGACCTGCTTGCCCTGATGAATTCCGAAGATGATAAGATGTTACTGGATGACCCACTTCCTCTCTCTCCTACATCCCAGTCTCCTTTACCTCCCACCATCCTAACCTCCCACTCACCCTAACATACCATCATCATCCTTTATTTTGCAGTCATCTGACCAATGATTGCTGGTTTACTGCTAGGGTCAACCTTACTAATATCTTATGGATTCGACACCTGATTTGGCAGGGCTGGATCAGCCAATTAGGTAGGCACCAGCTAAGGATGTGGAGAGCCACACGGATTGGCTGGTAGTATGGGAGTCACACTCACTAAAACGACTCAAAAAAGGGGCAGATGCTTTTTGCGTTCTACCCCGATGGTGTTGGTACCCATGTGGGGAATTGATTCCAGGTGAAACATTGCCCGTTAACCCCACTTAACCACTGTGCCACTAGGGCTCCTTAACACACACACACACACACACACACATACACACACACACATATGTGTAAGTAGGAGTTCATGCAACAATAACATATATAGCTATAGCTACTGGGTTGCTGAGAAAGAAAGACTGAAAGAGAAACTAGTTAGCTTTTAACATTGTATTTCTATGCTAAGTCAGCAGTGGCCCTATGCTACAGTTTGCATGCAGAAAATTCCTCTAGTAAATCCATTTATCTATAAACCAAATTTGACTGACTGATTCATGTTGATCAAATTCACAAAATTTTTGCATATATAAGCCAAGACGTAAATGTATTAACTTGATATTGACTCAATGATGACATCTTCTGACCATCCAGGAACTTTCTTTTGGATATCCAAAGAATGATGTATTCTCCTCATTTGTGAGACATTCCTTGGCCTCTTCAGGTACAGCTGGCTACCCTAGCAGGTATTTGCACTTGATCTCTAAAATAACACCAACCATACTAACTGACATTTATTTGCTTCCTTGGTTCCTCCACCGTTTGAAGCCTTTGAGAAAAAGGACATTGACTTGGCTTTCCTTTTCTTTATCTTGTGCAACAGAGTGGCTGGCCTTTTATAGACACTTCGTAGATGACAATAGCATTGAAATCTACATATTTTATTGCACACAAGTTGAAGAGTCACCTCTTTTTCTGTGTCATCTCCACAGGTTATTTCTGGAGTATCTGAGGCTCCTATAAGGTCCCTGAATTGATAAGCCGTATGTTCTTTGGCCTGAGGATATCTCTGTCCATGAGCAATTTAGGTCTAGGAAAGTATAAGCCCTTCCAGTTAAGACCTGATACATTTTTTAAAAAATTATTTTATTGTACTTTAGATGAAGGTTTACAGAATAAATAGTTTCTCATTAAACAGTCAGTACACATATTGTTTTAAGACATTGCTTAACCCCACGACATGCCAACACTCTCCCTTCTTGACCTTGGAGGACCTTTTTCACTTTTTGGTGAAAATATACATAGCCAAACTTACACCATTTCAAAAATTTCTACATGTGCAATTCAGTGACATCAATTACATTCTTCCAGTTGTACTGCTATTCTCACTATCCTTTTCCAAACTATTCCATCACCATTATCTTCAACTCATTGCCCCCTAGGCTTCCCATCAAACCTTCTGAGTTGCTGTTGTTAATTTGATCTCACATAGATAATGCTTTTTTTTTTTTTTTTTGTACCTCAGATGAAAGTTTACAGAACGAGCAGTTTCTCATTAAACAGTTAGTACACATATTGCCCTCTGACAATGGTTAACAACCCCACGCCATGTCAACACTCTCCCTTCTTAACCTTGGGTTCCCTATCACCAGCTTTCCGGTCCCATCTTGCCGTCTAGTCCTTGTCCCTGGACTGCTGTGCCTCATTAGTTCTGTTTTGTTTTATAGGGCTGTCCAATCCCTGGCTGAACAGTGAACCTTGGGATTGACTTCACCACTGAGCTAAAAGGGTGTCCAGGGGCCATCCTCTCAGGGTTTCTCCAGTCTGTCAGGCCAGTAAATCTGAGGACCTGATATATCTTGATTGGTTGAAAAGATAACTATTAGTCCAGCTCTCTTAATTTTAAGTAAGTTCTGCAGCATTAATTGCTACTATGATTATGGACACCAAATTTTAGAATGGGACTCAATTCTAGCAAACTGAAGCATAAAGTAAAAAAAGAAAAAAATATATATAGAAAATTACGTCTGAATATACATAGGATATGGATAGTCTCAGTGAAAATACGGATGAACAATTCACTTGCAACATTTTGTCCCTGCAAAATTGTATGAAATGAATCTTTGGTATGTTTTTGTCTAAGTATTTTCACAATTGCAGTTAAGGTAGAGATATGGAAATGATTAGCCTCAAATCTGTTCTCATTCATCTTGACCTTAGGATGTCAGAATTTTGCAGATATTATTGTAGCCTATCTGGCAATTTACTCCAATGAAATCTTGTGAAAATACTATATGATGTTTGATAGATGTGAATTTAAGCTGCAACACTGGGTAGTGAACAGGAATGAAAGGCAGTAGAAGATGGGAACTACAATAATTAACATCATAAAACATGAATCATTACTAGATCTGTGTCAATGAAGAAAATCAGTCATGGTTAATGGCTGCATTTTTGGTACACCGAAGCCATCATGTTATTCACTGGAAATTTAAAGGAAAAATAAATGATTTACCATAGATTTTGGTGCAATATGTACTGAGTTTGAAAATAAACTAATAATAAATGTAATTTGGGCAACAAAAAAGATAATCCCATCATCGCTAAATAGCAGTAGAAGAAAATTAGCACATGGTTCTTTAAGTGTGGGAGTATATAAAGAGCCCCACTATTGACAAATGATTGGGTATCTCACACATCACACTCACAAAATCTACATTTGCAGAGAAAAACTCAAAGGGACACAAAATGTTATGTGCATGGATTTTATTCTTTATAAGATTAAAGCATTAAATATTAATAAGAAGCCATAGTGGGGAGGTTTTTTTCTTGTCTGCAAACAACAACTTTCTTATTTTTCCTAACAACCTTGTTTGCAAGTGTTCTATAGAAGGATGGTTGGCACTTCTGAATGAGCACTCAACATGCTGGCTGTGTGAGCAATACTAAATTGAGGGTACAGATCATAAAATCTTAGTCCTGGATGACAACTGAAAAATAAATTAGTCTGCATAAATGAGAGCCCTTAAGTCCAGAGCTATTGAATGATTTACATAAATGAACAGAATTGCCTACTGACAGACTGGGATCAGAACCATACTCAGCTAAGACAGAATACAGAACCCTTTCTATGCTATCTCATCCCTACAACAACTAAAAAATGGCTACTCACATATCACTATGACCTTAGTGGTTTAAGATCGACTTCTCAGGGTATAACTTAACTTTTGAAATAGGAATCCAGAGGCACGTCTAAAGTTTAGTTTTCCACATTTAGTCTTTGGGTATTCGGAAGTATCTAGGGCTGTTCACCACCAATCATCTATCAGTTTGTTGTACTGTGGTGGCTTGCATGTTGCTGTGATGCTAGAAGCTATGCCACTAGTATTTCAAATACCAGCAGGGTCACCCATGGTAGACTGGTTTCATCAGAGCTTCCAGATTAACACAGACTAGGAAGAAAGATCTGGTGATATATTTCTAAAAAATTAGCCAGTAAAAATCTTATGAATAGCAGTAGAACATTGTTTGATATAATGATGGAAGATTAGCCTCTAAAGTTGGAAGGCACTCAAAATACAACTGGGGAAGAGCTGCCGCCTCAAAATAGAGTTGGACTTAATGACATGGATGGAGTCAAGATTTTGGGACCTTCATTTGCTGATGTGGCATGGCTCAAAATGAGAAGAAATATCTGAAAATCTTCATTAATAATTGGAACATGGAATGTACAAAGTATGAAGATAGGAAAATGTGGATTCCTCAAAAATAAAATGGAATGCAAAAATCCATATTCTAAACATTAGTGAGCTGAAATGGACTGGTATTGACCATTTTGAATCAGCCAATCATATGGTCTACTATGCCAAGAATGACAACTTGAAGAGGAATGGCATCACATTCATCTTCAAAAAGAATATTTCAAGAATGTACAATGCTGTCAGTGAAAAGATAATATACACAAGCCTATAAGGAAGACCAGTTAATACTATTATTCAGATTTACCCACCAGCAACTAATGCCAGAAAAGAAAAAAAAACTGAAGATATTTATCAACTTCTGCAGTCTGAACTTGATCAAATATGCAATCAAGATGCATTGATAATTACTGGTGATTGAAATGAGAAAGTTGGAAACAAAGAAGGATTGGTAATTGGAAATTAGGGCCTTGGTGATAGAAATGACACAGGAGATTGCATGATTTAAGTTTGCAAGACCAACGACCTATTCAATGCAAATAACCCTTTTTCCACAACATAAACAAAGAGTATAAATATGGACTTAGCCAGATGAAATACACAGGAATCAAATTTACTGCATCTGCAGAAAGACACGAGGGAGAAGCTCAATATCATCAGTCAGAAGAAGGCCAAGGGACGACTGTGGAACTGACCATCTATTGCTCCTATGCAAGTTAAAGTTGAAGCTGAATAAAGTTAAAACAAGTCCACAAGAGCAGAAGTATGACCTTGAGTATATCCCACCTAAATTTAGAGATCATCTCAAAAATAGGTTTGACACGTTGAACACTAATGCCTGAAGACCAGAGAAATAGTGAGATGACATCAAGGATATCATACATAAAGAAAGCAAAAGGTCATTAAAAGATTGGAAAGAAATGAAAGACCAAAATGGATGTCAGAAGAGACTCTGAAAATGCTCTTGAAAATAGAGTAAAGTGAACTGGAGAAATGATAACATAAGAGAACTGAACAGATTTCAGGAGGCAACTTGAGAAGACAAAGTAAAATATAAGGACCTGGAGATAGAAAACCAAAAGGGAAGAAACTGCTGGATATTTATCAGCTGAAAAACTGAAGAAAAACTCAAGACTTGAGTAGCAATATTGAAGGATTCTATGGGAAAGAATAAATCGGAGAAAAGATTGAAGTTGTCAATGATTTAATTTTACTTGGATCCACAATCAACATCGATGGAAGCAGCAGTCAAGAAATCAAACGATGCATCGCAGTGGGCAATCTGCTGCAAAAGACCTCTTTAAAGTGTTAAAAAGCAAAGATGTCACCTTGAAGACTAAGGAGCGCTTGACCCAAGCCATGGTATTTTCAATTGCCTCGCATGAATGAGAAAGCTGGGCAATGAATAAGGAAGACCGAAAAAGGATTAACACCTTTGAATTGGGGTGTTGGCGAAGAATATTGAATATACCATGGACTGCCAAAAGAAAGAACAAATCTGCCACGGATGAAGTACATCCAGAATGCTCCTTAGAAGCAAAGATGGTGAGACTTCGTCTCATGTACTTTGAACATGTTAACAGGAGGGATCAGTCCCTGGAGAAGGACATCATGCATGGTAAAGTACAGGGTCAGCGAAAAAGAAGAAGACACTTGGGGAGATGGATTGACACAGTGGCTGCAACAATGGGCTCAAGCATAACGACAATTGTGGGGATGGGACAGGACTGGGCAGTGTTTTGTTCTGTGATAAATAGGGTCACTATGAGTCGGAACTGATTCGACAGCAGCTAACAGCAACAACGATGGGGAAAATATTAAATGATGCAGGAAGCATCCAAAGAAGATCAAAGGAATACACAGAGTCACTGTACCTAGAAGAATTGGTTGACATTCAAACATTTCAGGAGGTAGCGTATGATCAAGAACCAGTGGTACTGAAGGAAGAAGTCCAAGCTGCACTGAAGGTATTGGCGAAAAACAAGGCTACATGAATTGACAGAATACCAATTGAGATGTTTCAACAAATGGATCCAATGTTGGAAGCACTTGCTCATCTATGCCAAGAAATTTGGGAGACAGCCACCTTGCCAACCCACTAGAAGAAATCCATATTTGTGCCCATTCCAACCAATGTAGTCAAACAGAAAGTGGAAATTATCAAGCAATATCATTAATATTACAAGCAAGCAAAATTTTGCTGAAGATAACCCAAAAATGGTTGCAGCAGTATGTTGACAGGGAACTGACAGAAATTCAAGCTGTATTCAGAATAGAACGTGGAGTGAGGGATATCATTGCTGATGTCAGATGAATCTTAGCTGAAAGCAGAGAATACGAGAACGATGTTTACCTATGTTTTATTGAGTATGCAAAGGCATTCAACTGCGTGGATCATGACAGATTAAGGATAAAGTTGTAAAGGATGGGAACTCCAGAACACTTAATTGTGCTTCTGTGGAACTTGTTCAGAGACCAAGAGACAGTCATTCCTAAATAACAAGGGGATATTGAGTGGTTTAAAATCAGAAAAGTTGTCTGTCAAGGTTGTATACTTTCATCATCCTTATTCAATCTGTATGCTGAGCAAATAATCTTAGAAGCCTGACTATATGAAGAACTTGGCTTCAGTATGGAGGAAAATTCATTAAGAAACTGCAATATGCAGATGACACAAGCTTGCTTGCTGAACTTGAAGAAGACTTGAAACACTGACCGATAAAGAATACTGTCTTCAGTGTGAATTACATTCCAACATAAAGAAAACAAAAATCCTCTCAACTGGACCAATAAGCAACATCATAATAAACAGAGAAAATACTGAAGTTGTCAAGGATTTCATTTTACTTGGATTCACAATCAATTCCCACAGAAGCAAGAGTCAACAAATCAAAGGACACAGTGCACTGGACAAATGTAATGCAAAAGTCTTCTTTAAAGTGTTAAAAAGCAAAGATGTTACTTGGAGGACTAAGGTGTGCCTGACCCAAGCCATGGTATTTTCAATCACCTCATCTGCATATGAAAGCTGTACAGTGAATAAGGGAAACCAAAGAAGAATTGATGCCTTTGAATTATGGGGTTGGTGAAGAATATTGAATGTACCACGGACTGTCATATGAGTTGACATCAACTCGACGGCAATGGGTTTTAACAGGCCAGAAGAATAAACAGGTCTGTTTTGGAAGAAGTACAGCCAAAATTCTCTTTAGAAGCAAGGATAGTCAGACTGCATCTCATGTACTTTGGACATGTTATCAAGAGGGACCAGTCCCTGGAGAAGGACATCATGCTTGGTAAAGTAGAAGATCAGTGAAAAAGAAGACCCTCAACTAGATGGTTTGACACAGTGCCTGCAACAATGGTCTCAAACATAGCAACAATTGTGAGGATGGCACAGGACCAGGCAGTGTTTCATTCTGTTGTACATAGGGTCTCCTAACAAAAACAACAAGAGCTGTTTGTATTGTTGTTTTTAATTGCCATGGACTTGGCTCTGAGTCATGGTGACCTTATGTATAACTGGTTGAAACATTGCCTGGTATGACTGCATTTTTATGATCCTTGGTATGTTTGAGTCCATGGCTGTGGATATTGTTTTAATCCAACCCATTGAGCGTTTCCCTTATTTTCTGTGAGGGAACTGTGAAGAGACATATGTGACTTATAACAATCTCTTAGCTATCTAGCAAATAAATTCCTGTGTGGGACTGATGGCTTTGGGCTACAACATCCTTTTCTATCAGGATGGGTAAATATGAGAGCTCATCCTTAATGCAGAGAAGTAACATTGGCTTTATCTCCTTCAGGGAACAGCATCAGATATTGAGGAAATCAGTGATGTATGATGCTAGCCAGACCTGTTTTCTTATGATAATTCTATAGAGTTTGCAATGAGCTTTTAAAAGGCCAGCTCGTTTAACTGGTTTTGTAGCATCAGAGTCACCTGGAAAACTCAGCGCCCTCTCCAGATGTTACTAAGAGTGGAGTTGCTGAGCAGCTGACTGAGGGATGCAGGAGACTTTCAGACTGTTCCTGGGGATGACAGCTTTATAGAGAAATGGTTGCTGACCCTGACTCCATCGTTGGTGACAGGAATTAATGTGGAGCAAAATCTGGGATTTGCCAACATGCCAATGCCAACATACTGACAGAAATCATAGATTTAGCTGAGGAGATATTGTCATGGCTTGAATTGTGTCCCCCAAAAATATGTGTCAACTTGGTTAGGCCATGATTCCTAGTATTGTGTGGTTGTCCTCCATTTTGTGATTGATGTTATTTTCCTAACCTCTGCCTGTGGTTAATGAGGCAAGATTTAGATTATGTTAAAGAGGATTAGGGTGGAATGTAACACCCTTACTCAGGTCACATTCCTGATCCACTGTAAAGGGAGTTTTCCTGGGTTGTGGCCTTCATCACCTTTTATCTTACATGAGATGAAAGGAAAGAGAAGCACACAGAGAGTTGGGGACCTCATACCAGCAAGAAAGAAGTGCTGGGAGCAGAGTGCGTCCTCTGGACTAAGCATTCCTGCACAGAGAAGCTCCTAGACCAAGGGAAGGTTAATGACAAGGACCTCCCTCCAGAGCCAAGAGAGAGAGAAAGCCTTCCCCTGGAGCTGGAGCCCTGAATTCTGACTTCTAGCTTACTAGACTGTGAGAGAATAAACTTCTCTTTGTTAAAGTCATCCACTTGTGATATTTCTGCTATAGTAGCACTAGATGACTAAGACAGTATTTAGTTTCTTGAAGTTTTTACTCCGTATTTATCAGTCACCCCTAAAGGAAAATGTGTTGCAGTTCTCAGTTTCCACTCTATCTTGTGACTATAGAAAGGTAGAGAAGATTTATCAAGGCTAATCTCTACAGTTTATTGTAGTTCAGCTCACTTTATGCTGGGGGCCTTATACATGCTATCTCATTAAGTCATCTCAGTGGTTGTGAGAATGTCTCCAAACAGAGTAGCTGTTTGGAAAATGAGGAAACAAGGACTCCGAGATGGAAGTGACATGTTTAAGTTCATTCCAGTAGAATGTGCACGTTTGGGATTTGAAACAGATCAGTTGCAATCCAAAGTTTATGCTATTTCTACTATACTGTGCAATCCCTTTTATTCTTGTGCTTTCATTCGAAAGGTGTCTAAGAAGACTGAGTCAAATTTTATAAAACTCTGTGGAAATACAGACTTTGATCTTTCAGGAGGGACTCTTAATTACAAGAGTACAGACACAGTATTCAAGATAGCAAAATTTAAAGGAAGCTACAGCTAATAATCTGTATCTTCATAGCTAGCATCATAGCTTCAAATGCAGAAAGAATGATTAAAAACATTTAGAATAATAATGTGCCATACTTAATTTACTTCTGTAACTGTGAATCAAAGAGTATCAAAGAATTACACAGGGCACTTGGACCAGAGAGAATCAGGGGCATGTTGTCCTGCTCCTTTGCATATGTAGATTGCTATATTTATGAAACGTGTTGAATTTGGGGGAGAATTGAAGAAACTACTCTAATATTTTAGTTTGTAGGATATGGATGAATATTTCTCTCTGGGAAATGTAACAGATGGCATAGCAACACTTTCCATTATATGGTAAACACAAATTGATTAATAAAATAGTGTTAACAAAATGTTCTTTTCCCTTTTCCTTAAGTTACCCTACAATTAAGAAGAGCTACAGATATGAATCAGGAGGAAGTTTCCAGGTACCTCTAACAGTATTACTCCGAGTTCACAGAGCTGGTAACAAGTTGAGTCCACTGCCCTGATTATGTCCACAAAGCACTACAATTTGCTGCCTCTTCTCTCCCTAAATAGAACCCATAATTAAAACAGTGTATGTCACTAATTGGGTCTTAAGTTGAATTTTGTAACTAAGCTTTTATTGTTAAAGGATATATATATATACATATATGTGTTCTGTTTCTACATCTCCTGTGGGGATACAGAGTAGAGGAGCCTGGCTATTTTCTTTTCTTCTTCCTCACATTGAAATCAAACTTCCAAACTTCACATACCATCACAATAAGAACAGCTATATGGGAGTAATTTTTTCTTCCTTTTAAAAATAAAATAAAATTCTAACCATCAGCATACTGACTATGCTAGCTCAAAAAAAAAAAGAACGTTTTACTTGTTCTTATTAATTTGCCATTCAAATCAGAAGACCGATGCTGTTCCCATAGACATTAGGCATATGCCTATGGGAAACAACATAGTTGACTGTTTTGAAAACTAAAGGAATGTAAGACACTCAGCCATTAGATAATATGAGCACAAGTGACAGGTTCACCTTATTTCAACATTATACTAACTTGTTTTTAAAGCAGACTAGAAGATATTTTTGAGAAAAGTCAACATCGAACACGATTGTAGAGAAAGAGCATTTGAAGAAGAATTCAAATTAGGTCATTTCTGAAAAATACACAACTAATTTGATGCAATCAGCAATTCTTTTTAATTTATCTGTACACATAGTTACATACAGTGTATGGCAACTGGGAGTCGTATCATGAAATGAAAAAAATAGATTAAGTTTGAAGCAAACGTTTGTCCCCCGATTCTGGCTGATTTGGATAGCCCTTTTAAAACTGATTTTTATAATGGGTATTCTGGGTAGACAAAAATGGGGCATGTTGAGTATAAGCACAAGTACTAGAATGTGAACACAAGTACTGCAGAAACCCAGTGTGACTCTGTTGTTCACTCTTATAGTCTAAGCATCCAGGGGATACTTAGGGGAGGAACTGCATAAATTTTATTTGCTCATCACCCTCTCACTTAAATCTTCACTTAAAACAACTATTTACTTCTTGGCCACAGAAGAGAATAGTTAATACAGGCTGACATTTCAACTACCTCATCTGTCCTTGGTCTAAAAGATGGTCATATGACTCAAGCCTGGCCAATCACACTGAAAGAAATAGTTTCGTTGTTGTTGGTGGTGGTGTTTTGCTTTGTTTTGTTTTTTGTTTGCATTTTGATAGATGAGAGACTGATGGGATAAAAGAACAAGAAACCTTGGTATGCTCCTGCCAAATATTTTACTTTCGGAAAAAGATCACACATGCAAAGAGAACACAAAACTGCCACGTGGAGGAAGTAGAGAAAAGAAGCTTTCTTTACTAAATTCAGGTATCTAGTCCTAGCCATTTTTCAGGCAGCCAACCTCTACTCTTATCATGGTTTGGTTATAAGAGCCAATAAATTCCTCTTTCCTACCTTAAGCTGACTAGTTAGTTTTTTTGAACTAATGAAAAGAGTTTTTCACTAATTCTCATAACATAATATAAGAAGGCCAGTTTCTTCCAGTGGGTGAGTATGAGATACAAGAAAAGCACCTCACTTTCTTCCATGCCACATTTTCCATATTTCCCTCATCTGTAAACTGAAGGGATGCAACTAGATAATTTCTAATGTCCATCTACGTCTCATAGTTTGATTCTCTTCTGGGCATGAGTATGTATAACTTCTCACAACACCTGTGGTCTCCACAAGTGTGATTGATGCTGGCTAGGGTGTAAAAAAATAAAATTTTCTTATTATCATTGAAGAGCTAATTACTAAACATTTACTCTAAACATAAAATTCAAACTAACCTCTGTTTTCTCCATGCCAGACCTAGCTTGACAGTCTCTCAATTAGACAATAAGACCGAAGAAGAATTTATGCCTTTGAATTGTTGTATTTGTAAGGAATATTGAATATACCGTGGACTTCCAGAAGAAAGAACAAATCTGTCTTGGAAGATGTATAGTCAGAATGCTCCTTAGAAACAGGAATGGCAAGACTAACTCTTACATACTTTGGACATGTTATCTGGAGAGATCAGTCCCTGGAGAAGAAATATCCTTAGTAGTAGGTGTGTTAAAGGGAGAGGGCTCTGGAGTTACACGAACATGAAATAACCTACCCCAAAGAAAAAATGTATTTGAAGTTTGGAAAATTGGATTAAAAATGTACCATAACTTGTATGTCCTGCTCAATAATGCATGAGCCGTGTTTTAATTTACTTGTCATTAAGTTAAATACATGCTTCAGACAAATGCATCATGTTTACAGTGTACTTTTTGATATCCTGAACATACTAATCCACAGGTGTTTGCATTATTTAATATTAAAAGCACAGGCTTTTGGTATTAATGGCCTCTATTAAAATAAAAACATGTATTCTAATCATGAAATCATACAAAGTCAGTAGTACATAATAAAGTAAAGCTCCAAATACTTTATCAGGACTTCTTCATTCAAAGGTACAAGGAATGGAAAACAGGACAGGAAAATTTGAAGAAAAAGAAGAGGTTAGGAAAATTTCAAAGCATGAAGCAAACTCAAAAGGATACCTACATATCTAGGGAGCAGCTTCAAAGCACAGAGTACGAGGAGATAAAAACAGCAGAGGTGAAAAGAATTGCTCGCCTAGTGTAGGGCTGAAGTCGTACCTAAAGTATCTCCACCACCATCCCAGAAGTAGCAGAACGAACAGTAGCTATGGTAAAAATGTGTGGTAGCAGCAGGCAAGACAGTTTTGTAGAAGCAGATAAAATGAGCCTGAGGCAAGATGGGAGTTCTTAAAGCTGAGTTTCAGAAAATCCTGACTATGGAGAAGGAGAGTGACTGCTTTCTTTCAATGACTCGCTAATTTTCTTGTGTGTGTGTGTGTGTGTGTGTGGTATTACCAGATTGTTGCCTAACTTCTGGACATTTTTAACAGTAGTGAAACTTTTCTGACACTTCTAATATGATAATTAGAAACACATATCCTTTCACTGAACATTCATTAAATCACTTGGCCACGAATCCGAAAAACAAAATGTCTATTGTGTTAGTCTATGCAATTTGTTTCTTCTTGGCTAGCAGTGGTGTCACCAGGATTGGTGTCACTCAGTGTGGTAACTCAGGGTGTCACCTCCCCCCCATGGACCTCCTCCCCTTCCAGACCATACAGAACACTTAGTAAGGTTTTTGGCACTTATGTTACTCGTAATACCTGTATATCACTCTTTCTTTTCCTTTAATTATTCATTCTCAAAACAGTTATTGATGTAGGTTAACTACTGATTACCACAATATTGTAGCTAAAATACCAGAAAATTTATCAAAATCAGAGACTTTAAAAACACCAGCAGCAATGAAAAATACAGCACATACTTGTAGTGTGTGCAGATAAAACCACTTGGCTTGAAGCATAATTGTAACTGGGTAATAATGACAGCTCTGAGGAGGGCACTTTGTTGTTGCTGTTGGGTGCCATTGAGTAGGTTTCAACTCATAGCAACTGTACGTATGACAGAATACAACACTGCCGGTTCCTGTGCTAGTCTCAGAATTGTTGCTATGTTTGAGTCCATTGTTGTAGCCACTATGTAAATTCATTTCATTCAGGGTCTTCCTCTTTTTGCTGATTCTTTACTTTACCAAGCACGATGTCCTTCTCCAGGGACTGGTCTCTTCTGATAACATGTCCTAAGGAGGTACGTCTCTCAAAGACTTTCACATTTCATTGCAGGGAGACAAAGTCAGCCTGTGTTACATCTCAAGCTGCGTATGCCATGGTGCTGACATTACTTTCTATTGAAGAATAGATAGTGGGTGTTTTCCTTATTTCCTCCTGTGAAGAGCGTGATAAATGTATGGTCTGAGCAGGTTTTCTGTTTTATTCAAATCATTTTACTATTTTATACTAACCATTGTTGTTATTCGGTGCCATCGAGTTGGTTCCGACTCATAGTGTCCCTATGTACAACACAAGGAAATACTGCCTGGTCCTGCGCCATCCTCACAATCATTGCTATGCTTAAGTCCATTGTTGCAGCCACTGTGTCAATCCATCTTGTTGAGGGTCTTCCTCTTTTCCGCTGATCCTCTACTTTACCAAGCATGATGTTCTTCTCCAGGGACTGATCTCTCCAGATAACATGTCCAAAGTATGTGAGACTTAGTCTTGCCATTCTCGTTTCTAAGGAGCATTCTGACTATACATCTTCCAAGACAGATTTGTTCTTTCTTCCGGAAGTCCATGGTATATTCAATATTCCTTACAAATACCACAATTCAAAGGCATAAATTCTTCTTCGGTCTTCCTTATTCATTGCCCAGCTTCTGAATGCATATGAGGTGATTGAAAACATCATGGCTTGGGGCAGGAGCATCTTAGTCTTCAAGATGACATCTTTGCTTTTCAACACTTTAATGAGATCTTTTGAAGCAGATTTTCCCAATACAATGCATCTTTTGATTTCTTGAGTGCTGCTTCCATGGGTGTTTATTATGGGGCCAAATAAAATGAAATCCTTGAAAACTTCAGTCTTTTTCTCCATTTATCATAAAGTTGCTTATTGATCCAGTTGTGAGGATACTTGTTTCTTTATGTTGAAGTGTAATCCATGCTGAAGGCTATGATCTTTCATTTTTATTAGTAAGTGCTTCAAGTCCTCTTCACTTTCAGCAAGCAAGATTGTGTCACCTGCAAAACACAGGTTGTTAATGAGTCTTCCTCCAATCCTGATGCCATGTTCATCTTCATATAGTCCAGCTTCTCTGATTATTTGCTCAGCATACAGATTGAATAGTTATGGTTAAATGATACAACCCTGATGCACACCTTTCCTGACTTTAAACCACGCAGTATCCCCTTGTTCTGTTTGAATGACTGCCTCTTGATCTATGTACAGGTTCCTTATGAGCACAATTAAGTGTTCTGGAGTTCCTATTCTTCCCAATGTTATCATAATTTGTTATGATAAACATAGTCGAACATCTTTGCATAGTCAGTAAAACACCGGTAAACCTCTTTCTGGAATTTCCTGCTTTCAGCCAGGATCCACCTGACATCAGCTATGATATCCCTGGTTCCACATTCTCTTCTGAATCCAACTTGAATTTCTGGAAGTTCCCTGTTGATATACTGCTGCAGTCACTTTTGAATGATCTTCATCAAAATTTTACTTGCATGTGATATTAATGATATTATTCGATAATTTCTGCATTCTGTTGGATCACTTTTCTTGGGAATTGGCATAAATATGGATCTCTTCCAGGTGGTTGGCTAGGTAGCTGTCTTTCAAATTTCTTGGCACAGATAAGTGACCACTTCCAGCACTGCATCCGCTTGTTGAAACATCTCAATTGGTATTCCATCAATTCCTGGAGCTTTGTTTTTTGCCAATGACTTCAATGCAGCTTCCTTCAGTATCATGGGTTCCTGATCATATGCTGCCTCCTAAAATGGTTGAATATCGACCAATTCTTTTTGGTATAGTGACTCTGTGTATTCCTTCCATCTTCTTTTTGATGCTTTCTGTATCGTTTAGTATTTTCCCCATAGAATCCTTCACTATTGTAACTCGAGGCTTGAATTTCTTTTCAGTTCTTTCAGCTTGAGAAATGCCCAGTGTATTCTTCCCTTTTGGTTTTCTATCTGCAAGTCTTTGCACATATCATTATAACTCTTTACTTTGTCTTCTCGATCCACCCTTTGAAATCTTCTGTTCAGCTTTTTCACTTCATCATTTCTTTCTTTCGCTTTCGCTACTTGACATTCAAGAGGAAGTTTCAGAGTCTCTTCTGACATCCATTTTGGTTTTTTCTTTCTTTCCTGTCTTTTTAATGACCTTTTGCTTTCTTCATATATGATGTCCTTGATGTCATTCCACAACTCTTCTGGTCTTCAGTCTTTAGCATTCAACATATTGAATCTACTCTTGAGATGGTCTTTAAATTGAGGTGGAATATACTCAAGGTTGTACTTTGGCTCTCTTGGACTTGTTCTAATTTTCTTAAGTTTCGACTTGAACTTGCATATGAGTAATTGATGTTGTGTTCCACAGTCAGCCCCGGGCCTTTTTCTGACTGATGATATCGAGCTTTTCCATCATCTCTTTCCACAGATGTAGTCAATTTGATTCCTATGTATGCCATCTGGCGAAGCCCACATGTATAGTCGCAGTTTATATTGGTGAAAAAAAGTTATTTGCAATGAAGAAATCATTGGTCTTGCAAAATTCTATCAAGTTATCTCCAGCAGCGTTTCTATCACCAAGGCCGTATTTTCCACCTATGACCGTTCTTCGTTTCCGACTTTTGCATCCCAATCACTAGTAATTATCATTGCATCCTGATTGCATGTTTGATCAATTTCAGCCTGTAAAAGTTGGTAAAAATCTTCAATTTCTTCATCTTTGGCCTTAGTGGTTGGTGCGTAAATTTGACTAATAATCGTATTAACTGATCTTCCTTGTAGAAGTATGGATATTATACTATCACTGACAGCACTGTACTTCAGGATAGATCTTGAAATGTTCTTTATGATGGTGAATGCAATACCATTCCTCTTCAATTTGTCATTCCCAACATAGTAGACCATAAGATTGTTTTAGTCAACTAATAGGAAAAATAAGAACATAAGGCACCAAAGGAATCTTCAGAAATGACCCTTCCTAAAAATTCTTTAGTATCTTAAAGCAGGTATTGGAAAGCCATGCTCTATTGTTGTTGTTGTTAGGTGCTGTCGAGTCAGTTCTGACTCATAGTGACTCTGTGTATAATAGAATGAAATGCTACCCAGTCCTGTGCTATCCTCAAAATTGTTGCTATGTTTGAGCAGATTGTTGCAGCCACTATGTCAATCTATCTCACTGAGGGTCTTACTTTTTTTCACTGAACCTTCTCCAGGAACTGGTCCCTCCTGATAACATGTCCAGAATACGTGATGCGCAGCCTAGCCATCCTTGCTTCTAAGCAGAATTCTGGTTGTATTTCTTCCAAGACAGACGTGTTCGTTCTTCTGCCAGCCCATGGTATATTCAATATTCTTCACAACACCATAATTCAAAGACATCAGTTCTTCTTTGGTGTTCTTTATTCATTGTCCAGCTTTCAAATACACATGAGATGATTGAAAATATCACGGCTCAAGTCAGGCGCACCTTGTCCTTAAAGTAACATTTTAAAGAGGTCTTTTGCAGCAGATTTGCCCAATGCAATATTTTGCAGTGGATTTGACCAATGCTTTATTATGTATCAACAACTGGAATTTACATCCTATGTTCCTGTTTCAACTTCTTTAGTTTCTATTCAACAATATTTATAATTATTACTATTTAGTTATTTTAAATTTAACATTACTTTTACATGTGCGTTGACACTAACATTTTGTTTGGTGCATCGGGTCATGCTACATATTTCTCTTTCTTTAAAAAGAAGAGGTCTATATAAAGATAAATTTCAGTATAGATGCCTGATTTTCCCCTTTCAGAATGAATTTCCAAAGAGATAAGAACTGACACTCTGTGCTTGTTATCTCTTTTTGTATACAGAAAAATAATGAACTGAGAGGTTCACAAAGCTATGAGGGACTGTGCCTGCTATATATGCTGCTTTCCACCAAAGGCTTGAAGCCTTTATTTTGCTGAACATATTTAATATATTGAAAGTGGAAGCACTATTAATAGGATTCCAAGGACCTTTCAGACCAGACTTGGATGCTGAGCGCCATTGCTGGCATGGGATGTTATTGCTTGAGACATTAAGCTATTAGACATATGTTGGGGGCCAACTGCACTTGCTGCACAACTTAATATAATGGATTAATAATGAGGAAAGAGAATTTGCCCTGTTTGCTAGTGAGGCTCTTGAGCACTCTCTGTCTTCTCCTCACTCCTCCTGTGGTGACTGCAGAGGAGATTTTCTTCTTCGCAGATATACATACAGTAGGAAAAACTGAAGCATTTCTCTCAGCTAATGAGCAGCAAAATGTAAAAGTTTGGGGCAGACTCTACGGAAACTTTTGAATATGGTAACCCACTGGTGCTGAGTGGCCATGAAGTGACAATTTCTCCCAGATGGCAGATTGTCACAAATGGAAGACAGTAGGACTTTAGAAAAGCTACAAAAATTATATTTGCCTCAGTTTCCACCACTGTAAAGGCATTACTCTCTAATTTGCCTTCATATTGCTAGGATTAATGAGGTAATCCTTAAAATTACATTAAATTCCTTAGAGATAGGCATTTTATAAATAGGAAGCACTCCATTAAATGGACAAAAACTAAGGAAAGAAAGAGTAAACTTAATAAATAAAATGTGGTCTGAAATTTAAGTAATCACCCAGAAATCAGGACTTTGGGCCAATTACTGGGCATCTACTCTGTGTCATTTGAGAAAAATTGTGCAGAACATCTTTCTTCAATTCCAACATTTGCTTATTACATGAAGTAGATAATTTAACACTAAATAAGGACATAGTTACATTTCCTCCATGTATCCTTGCTGACTGCTAAAAAAAGAATTATATTAAATTGGTAGTCAGAATCTTTCCTCATATGATGATAATTGGATCTCAGATTCAAAGGACACCATTCAATTGGAAAGAAATAGTTAGAAGAAATATAGTCTGTCCTCAATATAAGCTATTTTATATTTTCTTAAGCATTGTATCAGGTTCCTTCCAAAAAGGAAAAAATGACACATCTGACATTTAGCTTGAATGGACCATTTATTAAATTTTCATATTTTGTTATTCATGCTGACATAATTATTATGAATTCTCCTTATATGTGATAAGTACCTTCATTAATTTTTATTGATTGCCCACTGAATGTACAGCACTTTGAGAAAATACTCTGCTGGGCTTGGGGTAGAGAAACAATGGGGACAAAATTTACTTCAATCCCCCATCATAATCAATATGCGTATTGCTAACCTTATGTAAGACTGTCTCCACAGTTAATCATTCGTATTTTTATCAAGTAATATTGGGGCTTTTAGAAAATGCACGCATACCGGGACCCAAAGAACCCTAGGAGTTAAGATGGAAAAGAAGTAGACTCATATAAAATGTCTTAGAAGTTTGTCACTGAGTGTAAGAAATCTATTAATGTTAGGATTTGTTTATAACATGACAAGTTGCTTAATCAGAGGATGTCTTTATGGAATTGAGAACTATGAGCTGTGAAGTATAATTTCCTGGAAAGATACATGCAAGAAGCTATGTGAAAACTGTTACAATCACTTTTGAAAACTCTTTCATAGTACGTCCTAAAGATGAGCATACATATACTCTATGACTCAATAATTCCACTCTTAGGTTTACACCCTGCAGAAATGGGTGCATAAATTTGCTCTGTATAAGAATGCTCAGAACAGCATTATTTACTATATCGTAAAACTGCAAATAATCAAATGTGTATCAACAGAGGAAATGGGCTACCTTTTTAAAATAGAATATTATAGAAATAAAAATTAAATAGTCACATTCAAGAATATGTATGATTCTGACAAATACAATAAAAAAACATACATAGAAAATCATATTCTGTATGACTCCTTTTAAATTAAGTTCAAAAACAAGCAAAACTGAAAACAAACACACACACACACACACACACACAAAAAAAAAACAAACAAAGAAAAGAAGCTATGTGAAATCTGAAAAAAAGAGAGAAGGAAAGTAAACATCATTTATCTGGAAGAGAGAGGTTGGAGATGAGTTATAGCATAAGATATACATAAGGCTCTAAAAACAAATCAGAATGATGCATGATCTCAAAACAGAATTGATCATTGTTTGGATAGATATGATTCTAAAAAATGTTTGTCCACATAATTCATACAGGATTTGTGTAATTCCCCCATGTCCCCTTTATGACTACTGAAAAGCCTTGGAGACCCTAGAGGATTAAAATAGAGTTGAGTGAGTTCAACATGTTACCCAGGATGGATGGTATTTTAACCCATAGATTGGATGAATTAGAATCTTCCTGTAGGAGGTTATTAAGAGACATAGGAGAAATGCAATAAATATCTTATTCAATAAAACTTCCTCATGGATCATATGGGTAAAAAAAGCTCCTGGGAATGTATTTATACCTATTTTTCAAGTTCTTTTATCCAGAAGTACTTTGTCTCTACATTAACTCTGTGTATAGCCGCTGCACAAACACATACTCCAAACACTCTATGTTATAAAAAGCACTGGGCTAAGCATTTTATACATGTATATTCATTTAATTTTATTTCTAGAAAGATAACTTATTGATATACAATTTTCAATTATTATTGACAGATTTGTCTTAAGCGTCTAGATCACATAGTTGAAAGAGTCCAGACACTAAAAAAAAATAACTATTATAAAATATGTTTACATGTAAAAGTCTTTAAAAGCCATTGTTAATGAAGTGAATATCATAACCAGGAGATACTGAGAAAATTCACCTCAGGATGGAGGGTGCTAAACGATGTACATATTCAACTGCTCATCAAAACTCCATTTGAACCTTAAAAGTATAATGCTGTACCTTAAATGAAAACATTCTTGGTTTTGTTTATTGTTCTTGCAATGAAAACTGGGCTCACTTCATCAGTGAACTATGAATTTCTAAATTCCTTCTCTCATGGGTCTCTTTCAAGATGCCCCTTGGTTCCATCTTATTACAGAAGAACATTGGATTACCTTCCATAATGCAATGTGTTGATGTACAAAAAGGTGATATACCATTGAGATGTCCCTTTAGGTCATCATATTTTGGGAGCTATGGTCTTCTCAACAGAATGATTACATTGTAGCTATACAGAGATGATGAATTACGTCCTAAGTTAACATCTCCCTATGGTAGAATTTTGGTAGACTCTATGTTAAGTAAAGTGAAAGAATGAAAGCATTATCAGAAATTATTGTATATGCCTCAATTTGTACATCAGAGGTTCAAAATTGTTATATCCCGAATCACTAATTTCCTCATTCATTTCTGCTTTATATATGCATATATCTAAACGTACCAAGCTTCAGTCAATAGTTGCAGCTACTTAGTTTGCTGAAGCTGCCTTATCCTTTTGCCTAGGAAATAGTATTTTAAGAAGGATAAAAAAAAAAAGATTGCTTAATATCCATTTATTTGAAAATTTACATATATGAGTATATATATATTTATATATGTTTAATATATAATCCATTGCTGTAGAATCAATTCTGACTCATAGCGACCCTACAGGACAGAGTACAACTGTCCCACAGGGTCTCCAAGGCTATAAGCTTTATGGAAGCAGACTGTCACGTCTTTCAGGTGCAGCTGGTGGATTCGAACTGCCAACCTTTTGGTTAGCAGCCAAGTGCTTAACCACTGCACCATCAGGTCTCCTAAAATACTTGTTGGGTGCTGTTGCATCAATTCCAACTTACAACTACCCTATAGGACAGAGTAGAACTGCCCCACTGGGTTTCCTAGTCTATAATCTTTACAGGAGTAGATCACCAGGTCTTTTCTTCCACGGAGATGTTGGGTGGGTTCAAACTGCCGACCTTTCAGTTAGCAGCCAAGTGTATTACATGTATATGTATATTCCCAAATATATTTTTTAAGAACCACAAAAATACTGTGCAATATAATTTACAGAAGAAAACATTTTTAGATGATATAGTTACTCAAAAGTAATTACTTCTTACCCCACCACCTTTGTTGCTTTCCTTCTAATATAAAGAAGATATGGAGAAGTCAGCTTTCTTAAACATATCCCCCCTTGACTCTCAGTTTATGGGTTAACAACAACCTATAGTGACGAGCAAATGTGTATTTCTTTATTTAGAATACTGACCCTAGGGAAGATGTACATTTCAAGGGTAAAGCTATTGCAAGCTAAGGTAGCTCAACTCTTAACCAAGCAAGTCTACAGAGATGATTTCTTCCATTTTTTTGTTCAGTTAGGGAGAATTACAATGCAATTTCTAATTCAAGTCTTTGACCTTGATCTACTAGATCATAAATATATCCAATCCAATTACATCAATGACCAAAGAACACTTTCCACTTCCTTGTGGCTGCTTCTTTTCATTATTTCCTGAGGATAAGATACACTTAGGGTTAAACAGAATGAGTGGAAGACCAGTTATATGAGAGAGTAACAGCTTACAGAATGTGTTTTCACCCAAATTACGTAAGAAGACCATCAGTCTTTGATGATGATGTGAATTTCATGCATTTCAGTCCAACTGTTTAATCCACTGTTCCTTGTAATGTATTAACCTTTTCGTATAAAGGGGCAGCCTAGAATTTAACATAATTCATTATTTCTCAAGTAAATCAGTTCTAAATATCATTACCATGTCAGCAATTTACCACGTTTTCATTATCCACCAAGTGCTAAAACTGAAAGAGTGAGCTTGTGATGAAATGTATAAACATATTGGAGTTCCTTTTAAATTATTCAGTGTTCATACTATGGAAGAGATTGGTTAAAAATAATGGATTAGGAGAATGGAACAAAAGAATTTATGTAGCATTTTTGTTTTGTTTTTGCATTTTCCAAACATGTATTGAAATACAGAGACTTTTAAAATATGCTCTATTTTAGCTTAAATTTTAGAATATATTTCTTTCTATTGGGAATGCACTATGACAAGGAAAATTACTAGTGGAGAATGATCATTGAAACCCAAACAAGAGTTCCAGGACAGTGAACCCCTGTTATGATCTTTGAATCAGGGCAGTCACAGGCATGGCAAATAATATATTTTGAGAAAAGATGTCCCACGAGTCCAAATATTTGGAGCTATTGGGTGATCAGTTTTCCAGAAATAACAAAAGCAGCACTGCAATTCCTTTCTTCTGTCACTTATTACCTATTTGACCTTTGTTTACTTAACTGGCCTTACTGTGGCATGGTTCTCTCCTCCAAAAAATAAAATACTCACCTAATAACGAGAGACTAGAAAGAGGAAGAATGAACACAATTAAAGTGTGTTGCATGTAGGTAGGTAGATAAATAGATAAATTATGAACCATCTACTTACATGTAAATATTAGTACCTTTAAACATCAACTCTAAGCATATGCCGTGTCCATTGTAAGACATAGTCTAGTGTTTCCTCCTTGAAATTGTAGCCATGGACCACTCAGAAATCACATGAGAAAAAAGAAGTTTATTCTGAGAATGATAGTAGATATTTTTCCTGTTTGATAAAGTTCTGGTGTAAGCAGTAATTCCAGCCATCATTTACCAGAGAACTTATCTGTGGCCTACTGTACCCACTCATTTGGAGGACAAAACCAGTAGTTTATGTAGGTTCAACAAGATCAGTGATCTCTTTTCCTATGTGGGTTTTTAGTTCACCAAGATGGTTTTCAGGACAGTAAGCCCCACACTTAGCTTTCAGGGGAATTTGTTTTCCAAGAATAAATCAGGGCTTTGCAAATGTCATGTTGTTATGTTAATGTGTTGATAATTAAGCAGAACACAGGTTGTTTTCTTTATAGGATCCCACCCACAAGATTCTATTGATTTACTGTTTCATTCTATGAAATAGCACATCAGGGTGAAGGTGAAGCAGAAAACAAATTATTATCTAATCTAAGATGTAGATCTATATTGGAATGAGACTGCTGACCTGTGAAATACATTCAAGGAGTACTTACAAAATCATTCCGATTGTCAAAATGATGAAAGGAGATCTTCTCTGGGTGTTGGAGTGAGAAAGTAACTGAAGGTACTTATGAACGTAAAATGTTAAAATAATTTGCATATATTTACATTAATGAGGAATGCAATATTTTTTTAGTTGTAGTGGAATAATTTATTATTCCTAAAAATAGATTTTATATATAGGCAGGTAGTTTTGGAGAGAAGAATGTTGAATGGGGATAAAAACCTGAGGTTAAGTTCATGAATGTTGAAGATTATTGTTTAAACCAAAACCAAATCAAACTTGTTGCTGTTGAGTTGATTCTGACTCATAGCGACCCTATTGGACAGAGTAGAACTGCCTCATAGGGGTTTCCAAGGAGCAGCTGGTGGATTCGAACTGTCTACATTTTGGTTAGCAGCTGAGCTCTTAACCACTGCACCACTAAGGCTCCAGCCTTGAATTATTACTGCTGTCACTAATATCATTTTGAAACTATTATGTTGCTGTGAACTTCACTCACATGGCACTTCACTCACATGCCATGAATCACAGCCTACTCCATGCCAGCTAACAACAGTGCCAATTGAAAATGTGAGTCTGGAAAAAATAATGTCATGAGATAAATTGGTAGTAAAGACTGAAAACATCACCATATTCAAGAGGGTACCTGATAAACCCATGCAAGGTAGGTACCATAATTCTACTTTTGTTTGACAACCATGTCCTCCCTCCACAAGATATTTTCTTAAGTGTAGTATACTAATTTCTTTACAGCAACATGTACAAAAAAATTAGCACAGAGACCATATTAATTTAAAAACCAAATATGCACATTAGCCCCTAAGCCAACATATAATTAAATATATTTCAAGCACTAAATGGAAAGGAAATAGAAATAAAAATCAAGAAATCAAAAGAAGATCTACATTTATATGGAAGCTTCAAGTTTATAATACCTATGTTCATATTCAATCTCATTTAAGTTTTGTAATAATATTGAAAGATTTATTAGTCCCGTTTGAGATTGGGAAGGGTAAGCAAGTTTCCAAGTTTCAGATAATAACTGATCATAAATCTATGATGCCATATAGTATCCTAGTATAGAAAATGTCCAATTCTTATGCAGTTCTGGTACAGCACAATTCCTCCCAAATGGAGGAGAAGAACTAACTGTGTTATTAGTGCAGCCAGGCATGCTACTGTTCCAGTTCTCTCTTTAATTGTATGTTTGGGGGAAAAAAGGGAAAGTGACACAAAAATATTTAAATAAGTCATCTGTTATTTCCTTGAATTTGCATGTAATTTACAGAAATTAAAATATAATAAATTTGATAAACTTTACCTTCCATCTTACACAAAGGCATCCAGTTTCTTCAGAATTTGAGTCCAATCTAGAGAAATAATTTATGCTTTTTCTATTAATCATAAAAATAATAAAATAACTGATGATGTACATCAACATTAAGAACACCAACATCTTGCTCAAACATTCTGACATTTCAAAGTTAAATGAATCTTAGCACTTAAAGAAGAGGCTATTCTCTTAGAAAAAAATGCCTGCAATTGTACCAAAAAGCCTTCACAAACCAATAAAGAAACCAATTAGACCCTAAATTTAAATTGGACTTTCTAAACTCCTCAGTGGCAGCGGAGGAGGGAGACCCTTGGAAAGAAAGAATACCTCCTGGAAAATGATTTATTTCTAGTAGAATGTAAATCTTTATAAAGTTTTTGTTCTAGACAAATGCAGGGGGTTTGCTGTTACACTCTTCCAGATTTGCCAAGACAAAAGCCAAACAAAACAGGTTTTCCTTTGTGGAAAGAGAAGCAAAAGAAGAGGGCTGATTGCACTGCATGGAAAGGCAGTATATGGCTTTTTTAAAACAACTGGCAAAAATTGATTGCTTTTCTAGATTACAGTAGGCTGAAAAGAAATTCTAAATGGCAGGAGTACTGTATATTCAAGCATCAATTCCCTTAAAGTTTGAAGAAAAAGTTTACTAGTAATTATTTGTGATGATGCTTCTTAGATGTACAAATAGTATTAATTTTTTTTGTAACCTCTATCAAAATCATAATATTAAATATTTTGAACTTTGTGCTTCTTATGAGCACATAAGGATTAACTGCTTCTTTCTCTAAGACACCTATACAGTTTGTAACTATAACTTTTCCTTTACTGGTCGAGACAAAAGATACCTAATATAAAAAGGGAAAGAAAAATCCTTTTAACCAGTACTTGTCTGCGTAAATTTATCTTTGATTTTTTTCCTTTTTTATTTTTTTTTAGATATAAAACAAAATATACTCAATAGCAGGCCCCAAACGTAGTTAATATAGATAGTTCCCAGCTTAGGACATATTCGAGTTGGCGTTGAACCGCACTTACGACCGTCCATTTTTTTTTGGTACATCTTATTGTTAATAATGTGGACTACATACAGTGTCGCAGTGCATAATATGCTGATGTTACCCTTGTCGTGCTAACGCTCAAAGACAAATAAAAATTGGATTTGTAAAGATACTTATGATAAAATGCAATAATAGTGGAAACAAATGAGGTACTCAACTTATGTCAGAACCGACTTACGACAGGCATCAGAACAGAACCTCATCATAGGTCAGGGACTATCTGTATTAATTTTATTATGTTTTTACCCAAGTGGAAGTAAAAATTTAAACAATGTGGAAAATTTCCGGTAAATAGCTTCGCAGTTTGAATTTTGTTATCCATCTTCTCGCCTCAGTGTTTGATAAAGAGTGTTATTACAGAGAGCATTTCCTCGCAATCTATCTGTGGTAAAGCATTACTGTTTCTTTGTTTTCTGTTTGTTTAATTGGTCACCAGTTGGTCACAGACCAATACCTTTGTAAATTAGAAAAAACACACGTTTGGATTTTGCCTTTATGACACAGCACTCCAGAAATTTCTAAACATTTACTCTCAAACTCTGAATTTATTGAGTGACAGACTAGGAACCGTTTGCAGACGGGATCGAGCACCAGACTGTTACTTGCACTGCCAAAGAGGATTGTAATTATTTTCCTTGTGCCTATTTTTCCCCTTGGACTATGAGGGCTTGGAGCTCTTCAGTGATGGTTTGTGTCTTATTCACTGCATCCATAATAACAAAATACTGGCTAATAAACACTGGTGAATTGAATGTATGAAAGTGATGATCAGAGTCCTTTCAAAATACCCGAGAATCTTTGACTTCCTTGTCTTCAGAGCCAGAACAGTAGAATCAAGCATCACAATGTTATAAAAATAACTACATAAATTCTCATATAGGTACTCCCTTTCCCCAAATTCCATACATCTCAGGAGCACTTAGAATTAAATTAAAATAACTTTCAACCCTGAAAGAGCATCTGTAGATACAGCAAGTGAACCCAGGCTGTGTATTTGGAAAGGCTGATTCCTATAACAGTCATGCATGGGGCATGTTCTAGACTGAGCTTGGACAGTTCACCTTTCTTTCTGTCAAACAGACATGCTGATATTTACCTTGCTGCAGTATTGTGAAAAATTAGGGATAATCTACAGAAAGCATGTTCTGTATCATTCACCACATATTGATCTGCAATTAAGTCATTATTATTATTAATAAAATTTGTTGTAACATTATGTGCCAATTGTTCACCAATTGCAAAGTTATGCAATATGTGTTTGCAAACTCCCTTAGGAGCAAAACCCAATTAAATGTTTTAACAAGGATGGGGAAAAGGTCAGTTTTTTAAAAAGAAGAAATAGGGTAGTGGCTATAAGACTGCATGAAAGCCATGATACATTAGAAAGGTACGTTGATAATAACAATGATAGTAAAAGTAACGGATTTACATTGGCAGACTTTACAGGGGAAAATGATGCTCCAGGTTATCTGATCTCACAGTTAATTACACTGACATCTTAACCTTGCCTTAGCTTGACACATTAGCAAACATCTGAACCCATCAGGGATTTCATTTTTACCAAGTATTTTTTTTCCCCCAGAAACCGTAATGAGTACTAATCAACACTCATATTTTAATAGTGTCTTCATAGTGGTTTTCTGATGCAGCATGAATAATTGCATACCATCTGTATCGCTCGACTTTCATAGCAAGCCTCAGCTACTGAATTGAAAACGAAATGTGCTAAATCTATTCACTGCGCTGAGCTCATGCATGAAATGCAAGAGAATGTCAGAGAAGTTATCCATTCACTTACATAGTCTTTAAATTTTTCTTCCATTCTCTGTTAAAGCTTTTCAGTCTGTCACTTCCCCATCCAACCACCAACATGGTAAGTGCTAGACTAGTCTTCTAGCTGCCCCCAATTGTGGACCCATGATTTCAAATATTTCTTGACTCTCAGAGGAAGGGAAACTTAATGGTTAGCTACATCTTTTTCCCTGGAATAAATCTTTCTGCATTGCAGAGCTTTATACCACTCTGGGATTTTCTATTTCTTCACTTGAGAAGGACTGTAATTGTCAAGGTCAAGAAGCCGAAGGTCAAGTGTCCAGGCAAAGTGGTGAGTTAACATTAGAAAATTACTTACCTATGTAGATAGTACCTTCTTCTATTTAAGGGTATTAGTCCTTCCTTATTAAGGGCACTAAACTGATATAGCATTTTAGAAGCAAGATGTGATTTTTACAAAATTTGTTCATTTTTACCCTTTAAAATGATAAAAGCTCCCTCTTTACTGGGAGAAAATGTGCTTCCTGAACATCCCTCCCAGAAGATAATGCTCAGAGTGAACAGTGTTTGTGGATCTAAAAAAATCCTTTGAGCTGTAAAGTACAAAAAATACGCATTATGATCTTGTGATAAAAGGATCAAAGGCAGGGCTTTTCCAAGGGAATTTGGGGCAGAGAACATATCGAGGACTAAACTAAAGGGCAGAACCAACAGAATGTTTGGCGGACTGGGCTAATAATAGGAAACTCCTGTATGTCTTCTGCTGATTTCTGTCCCCTTATTTTGAAGGTACACCTTCTCCCCATCCGCTCAAAAATGATGAAAGGAAAAACGAAAATCCTTTTCTCATAGCAGTTTTATTCAAAGTGATTCCGTGTGTTTGGAATCAAACAAGCCAAGGTTCAACCTTAGTTCTATCCCTCACTACCTGGGTGACCTTGGGAAAGTTTTTAGTTTTTATTTTCTTTTTCAAAGTTTAAATTTCCCAACTTGTAAAATAATGATAATTATAGTAGCTCTGTTATAGGTTGGTAGTACAATCAAGTGGGTTACCATGTGTAAAGTACCGGCAAACTGCTTGGCGCAAAGTAAGTAGTCAATAAACAGTATCAATAACTACTTGCTATTATCCTGTGGTCAGCAGTTCAAATCCACTAGGCACTCCTTAGAAACCCTGTGGGGCAGTTCTATCCTGTCCTATAGGGTTGCTATTAATAGGAATCTACTTAACTGCAACTGGTTTGTTTTTTTTTTTTTTTTTATCCTGTGGAGAGAAAAAAATAAGATATTCCTCTGAAGACTCTGACTCCTCTAAATTTGCCTGGCTTGTTATCTGGGCCCAGTGGCTTCATGTCTCATCAGCAGGAGGCGCTGCATATTCAGTTTCCCCAGGGCGCAGAAATGCTCTCAGCACTGCTTCACTGAGGCTGTTGGAATCAAGCTGCAAATGTTTGTCTGTAACAGATAACAAGGCCACTTTCATTAATTCAGAATCCCCCACTGACATAATCTCAGACTGATGTCTCTTGCACAATTCCAAAGTTCCTGTAAAAAGGAGAAGCTGCAAGGAGTTGGGTCTCTCTTGGTGAACGTTGCATGGTGACTTCAGCTCTTCCAGACTCCTGCAAGTCTCTCAAAAGACAACAGAACACATCCTGCCATGTGCAACTACAGGCTCTGTGTTATATTATGAATTTGCTGGTGGCTCAGTGATTAAGTGCTTAGCTGCTAACCAAAAGGTTGACGGTTGGAATATACTAGCTCCTCAGCAGGAGAGAGGTGTGGTAATCTGTTTCCCTAAAGATTATAGCCTTGGAAACCCTATAGGGCAGTTTTGGATCAGAATTCAAATCCTAGCTCTCTGAAAGGGGATTCATATGCTTCATCCAAGTGGAATTTGTGGAGATGCAGTAAAATATTAGGTCAAAAACTTACTAAAGTGTCAGGTCACTTGAAGTTAATTTATACTATTACATATATTAAGCTCCGTTTGACTTGAGATAAGATTAAAAAAAGACAATGAACAGATAAGAAGACATGATTATGTGATTTTTTAAATTAACATATTATTTACCATGTAGACAGGCATGTCTATAATTTGTTTGGCAAAAGATTGAGTATAAAGTTTGAATGTTTAAGCTCCCTAAAATGTTCATAAGACTACAGTAGGGCTAATCTGCCCTTCATCCAGACACACCTCCTGCCTACAAAGTGACTAGATTTGTTGTTATGTATTTAATAAAATAATCGAGTATGAGAAGAGTAGGAAAGTATGCTACATTATTTCCATTGGCAAGAGAAGGTTCTGAAGAAGGATTCATGGACTTTTCAGGATTAATTGAGAGGGACAAGACACAGATCTTATTATGTTAGTGGTATAACTTTTTAGAGTTTAAAGGATTTTAAAAACTATTAATAAGGTGATGTTGATGACATTTAAGGTCATGATCTAAAATCTGAGATAACTACTCAATAGCACTCTTTATCATCGTTGAGTAAACTAACGACAAGTAAAGCATTTCTAAACCTTTGTCTTCTTTTTGCACATCTGCAGACTGCTTAGTGATAGTAAGATAAAAATATAGAAAGAAGCATATCACAGATGGGACAAAAAATATTGAGTCTAATATAGCCAAGCATCACACATCACCTCTGTGTGATGCTTGAAATTCAACCTGTTTTTTGGTTTTGTTGTAGAAGTATGCAGAAAGTCGTTGCATATCTTTAATTGAAGGTCTGTTGCAAGCAAATTAAAAAGCAATGATCAAAATCAAGGATATTAATATTATAACAACCATGACTGTTAATATTAATGAAACTGCCCATTCTGAAATATAAACAGAAATCTTTTTTGGTTTGTTTTGTTTTGGTGTAGTGATCTGAAAAAATTTCCTTTGCAATTTAAGAATAAATAAAAGCTATAAAACCCTTTGAGGATATTTTGGTAGAATACTTCAAAGTCCTCCAAAATCCGTAGTTTATAGCCAGTTACACTACAAAAAAAAAATCAGTTTTATAGCTTGAAATATCTGTGGTAATACTGTGGATTATTATTAGTCAATTTGAACTCATGTTATTTTTGAGAACGTAAAGGAAGTTTATTGTGTGGTAAAATTGGAAACCACAAGAAGTGTATTATGTCAGAAAGTGATGGCAGATAAATGTCCGATAAGAATATCTATTATAAAGAGAGATGGAATTGAAATATAATAGACAAGAACCATTTTAAAGAAACAAATTACATCTTATTCTCCATTCTCATGTTCTACCTTTTTGCCTCAGGTATTATATGCTATATTCTATTCATAAAACATTATTTAATACAGTCTAAATGTTCACATTTATCATTCCATATTCTTTTGCATCATAGCACAATATTAACTAAAGACTACCTAGTGACAGGAAAGCATGTTCATTGAATTTTTCAGGCGATTTCATTTCCTTTCAGAGATGTGCAAAAAGAAGACAAAGATTTAGAGTGACTTATTTGTCATTAGCTTACTTGACACTGAGAAAGATGATGTTATCTAGTAGTTACTGCAGATTTTAGATCATTACTTATTTTGTGACCCCAATTTGACCTTTAGTTGAACTAGTCAGCCTTAACAAGCTAATACTAAAAAGTCAACTTCAAACAGATGATATTGGTATGTAGTTTCCAGCAATAGAGAGATGAACAATTCTGGAATGACTTTATAACTAAGCATTTGAATTCAGATTTCCCAATATTAATTTTGGTGGGGTTGGTAACATGTACTCATCCTTCCAGATTCAACTTAAAAGTCATACATACATACATACATACATCTATATATATATATATACATATATGTATATGCTTTCTAGATATCACACCCTAATCCCAAAGACTAGAGACAAACCCTTTTTTATTGCCACATAATACCTTGTGCTTACTGTTATTATAGCATTTGTCAAATCGTATTATTGTTGTCTGTTTACTTGTCTGGCTTCCCTGCTAGACTGTAGCTATTGGAGGAACTTCACAGGTCACAATATTTGTGGAAGAAAAGGGGGAGTGGAGAAAAATGGAAAGGTTGGGAAGCAGCAATGATGGAATAGAGACGATTATAAAGAAAAAGACATGATCAAAGTCTACTTTTTTTTTTTTAACATCTAAAGAAAATAAGAGGCCCAGTTTGGATGAGAAAAAAACTACTGTTTATCATTTGTACACAGATATTTATGATGAGTAAGCGTTTGGATAGAGAAATATGTAAAGCAGCTGTAATGAAAGATGGAGTGATGATGGTTGATAGTCAACACAAAAAGACTATGATGATGATGCTTGCCGTGAAGAAAAATAAATTTAAATGACAGACTTGATTTTTGCATACAACATCTCTCTACCAGTAACTTTTATTTGACCATTACCAAACCAAAAAAGCAAACCCGTTGCTGTCTAGTCAATTCCAACCCATAGTTACCTTGTAGGACAGAGTAGAACTGCCCCATAGGGTTTCCAAGGAGCAGCTGGTGGATTCAAACTGGTGACCTTTCAGTTAGCAGCTGAGCTCTTAATCACTGTGCCACCGGGGCTCCTTTACAGTTTCAAAGATTCTTTAATCTTTGTTAGGTATTTTGTAATCTCTGTTAAGTTTAATAAATGGATTTGTAAGGAGATTTTGGGGAATACAACTCTGAAGTTTGTGACTTTTTTAAAGTGCTACAATACATAGGTGTATGAAGAGATCAATATATAAAATCATTCCATCAAAAATCATAAAATAAAACGTACATTTCCAAAGCTTATTTAAAATAATAAAACATGGGAGAACAGTCTTCCTGCATGTGTATATATGTTATTAATACATTTTTATGTATTTGCTTTTTTATATCTTATATATAATTTACATCAAGCACATATATACCTGTAATTTCATATACATATGGCTTATTTTATTCATTAATGTATCTATTTTAGTCAAATTTGATTGTTTTCTTTATTTTCATTTCTCTCCATTCAAATAAGAGCACGAATTCTGCAGAGAAATCCTCAGGGCCACCAACTAAATCTAATGAAAGGAAAATGTACTACTATATCGTTACTGAGTGTGTCAAAACATACCCTGTAAGATGTCACTGTTCTATCAGAAAAGGACTATATAAAAAGGACTAATTTTCTTCCTATAGTAGACTGGGGCTCAGAATGACTCGGGTAACCAAGAAAATTTAAACTGCAGACAAATTCTCTTAAATCTGCTCTTGTTCCTTTTTTTCCTTTTTAGCCAACTTTCTGTAATCCACTTTTTAGAAGAATTTCCAAACTAATACACTATCTATATATACTTAAAAGGCATAAATAAATCTTTACTATTTTGATTCTACCTTACACAAACTTGTTCACATCTATCACCTTATAAAAAAATAGTTTTTGACAGCAAACCTTCATTATACTGTTTTTTTTTTTTTTTTAACATTATACACACTTAATAAAAAGTATACATTGACAGGGAACTTCCAGAAATTCAAGCTGGGTTCAGAACAGGATGTGGAACAAGGAATACCATTGCTGATGTCAGATGTATCTTGGCTGAAAGCAGAGAATACCAGAAAGATGCTTACCTGTGTTTTATTGACTATGCAAGGGAATTCAGCTAAGTGCATCGTAACAAATTACGGATAACATTGCAAAGAATGAGAATTCCAGAATATTTAATTGTGCTCATGCAGAACCCGTATGGAGAGCAAGAGTCAGTTGTTAGAACAGTTTAAACCATACTGCATGGTTTAAAATCAGGAAAGGTGTGCATCAGGGTTGTATCCTTTCACCAAATTTATTCACTCGGTATGCTGAACAAATAATCCGAGAGACTGGACAATGTGAAGAGGAATGAGGCATCAGGATTAGAAAAAGACTCATCAACAACCTGCAATAGGCAGATGGCACAACTTTGCTTGCTGAAAGTGAAGAGGACTTGAAGCACTTACTGAGAAGATCAAAGTCTGCCCCCTTTAGTATGAAATAAACCTTAGCATGAAGAAAACAAAAATTCTCACAACTGGACCAGTAAGCAACATCGTGATAAACAGCAAAAAGATTGAAATTGTCAAGGATTTCATTTTACTGGGTCCACAATCAATAATCTTGGAAGCAGCAGTCAAGAAATGAAACGATCTACTGCATTGGACAAATCGTCTGCAAAAGACCACTTTAAAGTGTTAAAAACAAAGATGTCACCTTGAGGATTAAGGTGCGCCTGACCCAAGCCGTGGTATTTTGAATCATCTGATATGCATGCGAAAGCTGGACAATGAATAAGAAAGACTGAAGAAGAATTGATATATTTGAATTATGGTTTTGGCAAAGAATATCGAATATACCATGTACTACCAGAGCCAACAAATCTGTCTTGGAAGTTCAGCCAGAATGCTCCTTAGAAGCAAGAATGGTGAGATTATGTCTCACATACTTTGGACATGTTATCAGGAGGGCTCAGTCCCTGGAGGACATCATGCTTGGTAAAGTAGAAGGTCAATGAAAAAGAGGAAGACCCTCAAAGAGATGGATTGATACAGTGGCTGCAACAATGGGCTAAAACATAGCAATGATTGTGAGGATGGCTGAGTGTTTTGTTCTGTTGTACATGGGGTCGCTATGAGTTGGAACTGACTCAATGACACCCAACAACAACAATAAAAAGTGTGATTTTGAATTTCAGATATAGTTTTAAAGTAAGAATCCATTTCCTGTTATAATACAGTAGGATTTTTACACCATTTCTTCTAAGAAAGGTGTTGGTTACCCAAGGATCAGCAGTATTTTTTGTTCTTCTTGAAGTTCAAATCCATTCAAATCTGCAACTCTTCTGATGTCTTGGTTGAAGTTATGTTTTATTTATTTGAAGTAGACAGTAAAATATCTCCAATGACCTGAATGTGCTCTCATCTCTGAGGAAATTTTTTTTTTTACATGATGATAAATTTTTCTGAGGCTAGAGCAGTTCAACACGGAAAAACTATAAATTGTTTTCTCCTTCTTCACCTATAATATACACTAATACAAATCAATAGGAGGCAGTGCAAAGTAGGAGTGAAGAGCATGAGAATAGACTGTGATCAGACAGCCTGGATTTGATTGCTGGCTCTACCACGTCTAGCTGTGTGATCTCAGACAAGTTACTTAGCCTTTCTGTGCCTCACTTTTCTCACCTATTTTAAGAAGTAGGTGGCTATGAGGATTAAATACGTTAATATATATCAAATGAGTTAATATCTGGAACAGTGTCTGACACATAGTAAGTTCTCAGTAAGTGTTTGCTGTTATTTTATATAGAGAATGCTTTACTATACAGTATTAATGATAAGCCATCTTTAAAATTTCTGGCTGTCGGAATTTTGGTGCTCCTTTTTAGTCTTGCACTTCTCTCCTCTGTTAATAAAAAGTATCAATTAATATTTAGTGGTTATGAACACTATTTTGAAATGGTTTTTCTCCCTGAAACAAGTATATTACAATGACCCTTCAGCAATTGATCAGACAAGCTTAGGAAGATTAATTATTATTTCTGTGCTAGATTTTGAAACACTAACATTTTCAATTTGTTTACATGGACAGGGCTTTTGGGACATAAAGCAAGCAATAAATTTGTAGATTTCTATTCAGTTAGCACACAAAAAAAAATTCTGGGGAATTAAAATAAATCCACATTTGCCTATGTAGGAGTACTTGTATGTAAGCCACTCTTAAGACTGTTACGAGCTTAGCTAAGCTGTAATAAATCATCCTCAAATGCTAAATTCCTCAAAGAGGGGAATTTCTCTTACTGGTAATCACTCTTTGCTCATGGTCTGGAATTGCCAAAGAAGTCTGTTCTAGGGTCCAGCTGGGGAATCTCACAACCATAAATCATGATTATCTAATCAGTCTCTCAGGAAACGAGATCTTCTAACTTGAGAATAAAGTTACACAGCACCTGGTGATTTGCACTTAATTATTTGTTTGACTTCTATAGCACAAGATAAGACCTGAAAAGTGAGCCACTCAAGAATGGAAGTGAGAAGTAAGTTTAAAGAGCTGAAAAGGTGAAATGTCCAATAGAGTCCTTGTGTGGTGCAAACAGTTAAGAGCGGCTAATTGAAAGGTTGGTGGTTCAAGCCCACCTAGAAGAGCTGCAGGAGAAAAGCCTGGTGATTTAATTCTGAAAAATCAGCCATTGAATGTCCTAGAGATCACAGTTCTACTCTGACAAACATGGGGTCACCATGAGTCAGAATCAACTTGATGGCAAATGGTATAAAGGTCAATGCACCTTATTTGGCTCATTCAGGCTATTTTCTTTCCTTTTATCTATCTCTATGGCAATAAGTTTCTACAATGTTTAATTATAAATGAATAATTGTAGATCAATTTTCACACTTTAATAATAACATCATAGGTATTGTCCTTAACTCTTCAATTACGTAAGCTACTGCCCTTATGCTTATAACCTATCCTGCACATATAAAACCTAACAGACATTCAAGAAATAAATATGGCTTGGTTCTTCATATGGGTTTGCATTTTGTTGATCAAGTTTTACTTACCTGAAACAATGAACACATGCATTCCTTTAGTTAATTCTAAAACATGTTTAATTTCTATACTTCTCAAATACCTAAGTTGCAAATAACACCTTACACTATATCCCTGTGCAGCTACTGTTCAAACTATTATATTGCTCAAAGGAATAAGGCTCTTAGCAAAGTCCTTAAAAATTGAGATGTAGTAAGGAGAGCTCACCTCATTCAAAGCACATACTGACAAATGTGCATAGAAGCCACCATACATCTGTCAGTTTGTCGTATTATGGTGGCTTGCATGTTACTGTAATACTGGAAACTTTCCCACAGTTTTTTCAGATACCAATGGCGTCACCCTCGGTGAACAAGTTTCAGCAGAGCATACAGACTAAGACAGACTAGGAAGAGAGACCTGGCTGTCTACTTCAGAAAAAATTGACCACTGAAAATCTTATGAATAGCAGCAGAAAAGCGCAAGAAGATGAGCCCGTCAGGTTGGAAGGCACTCAAAATAAGGCTGAGGAAGAGCTGCTTTCTCAAAGTCGTTGTTGTTGTTAGGTGCTCTTGAGTCAGTTCCGACTCATAGCAACCCTATGCACAACAGAACAAAACATTGCCCTGTTCTGCACCATCAAAGTAGTCGACCTTAATGACATGGATGGAGTCAAGCTTTTGGGACCTTCATTTGCTGATGTGGCATGACTCAAAATGGGAAGAAACAGCTGCAAACATCCATTAATAATTGGAAAACAGAATGTAAAAATTATGAATCTAGGAAAATTGGAAGTTGACAAAAATGAAATGGAACAAATAAATATTGATATCCTATGCATTAGTGAGCTGAAATGGTCTGGTATTGGCGATTCTGAATCAGACAATTATATGGTCTACTATGCCAAGAATGACAAATTGAATAGTAATGGCATCTCATTCATTGTCAAAAAGAGCATTTCAAGATCTACCCAAGTACAATGCTGTCAATGATAGGATAATATCCATATTACAAACAATATCAGTTAATAATGACTATTATTCAAATTTACAAACCAACCACTAAGGCAAAAGATAAAGAAATTGAAGATTTTTACGAACTTCTGCAGTCTGAAATTGATCAAACAAGCAATCAAGATGCATTAATAATAACTGGTGATTGGAATGCTAAAGTTGGAAAGGAAGAAGGATCAGTAGTTGGAAAACACAGCCTTGGTCATAGAAATGACTCCAGAGATCACATGATAGAATTTTGCAAGACCAGGGATTTTTTCATTGCAAATACCTTTTTTTTAACAACATAACAGCGACCTCACCAGATGGAAGACATACGAATCAAATTGACTACATCTCTGGAAAGAGATGATGGGAAAGCTTAATATCATCAGTCAGGACGAGGCCAGGGGCCAACTGTGGAACAGACCACCTGTTGCTCATATGCAAATTAAAGTTGAAGCAGAAGAAAATTAGAGCCACTCCACGAGAGCCAGAAAAATACCTTGAGTATATCCCACCTGAATTTAGAGACCATCTCAGGAACAGATTTGACACATTGAACACTAATGACAAAAGACCAGATGAGTTGTGGAATGACATCAAAGACATCATACATGAAGAAAGCAAGAGGTCATTAAAAAGACAGGAAATAAAGAAAAGGCCAAAATGGTTGTCGGAAGAAATTCTGAAAGTTGCTCTTGAACGTCCAGTAGCTAATGCAAATGGAATAAATGATGAAGGAAAAGAGCTGAACAGAAGATTTCAAAGGGTTGCTTGAGAAGACAAAGTAAACTATGATAACGAAATGTGCAAAACCTGGAGTTAGAAAATTGAAAGTGTAGAACACGCTCTGCATTTGTTAAGCTGAAAGAACTGAAAGAAAATTCCAAGCCTCAAGTTGCAGTATTGAAGGATTCTAAGGGAAAATATTGAATGACACAAATAACATCAAAAGAAGTTGGAAGGAATACACAGAGTCACTGCAGCAAAAAGAATTGATTGACATTCAACCATTTCGGGAGGTAGCATATGATCAAGAACCAATGGTACTGAAGGAAGAAGTCTAAGCTGCACTGAAGGCTTTGGCAAAAAACAAGGTTCCAGGGATTGACATAATGTCAACTGAGATGTGCTTACTCGTCTAGGCCAAGAAATTTGAAGGACAGCTGACAGGAAAAGATCCTTATTTGTGCCTATTCCAAAGAAAGGTGATTCAACAGAATGTGGAAATTATGGAACAATATTGTTAATATCACACACAAGTAAAATTATGCTGAAAATCATTCAAAAGCGGTTGCACCAGTACATCAAAATGGAATTCAAGCTGGAAATTCAAGTCGGATTCAGAAGAGGACATCGAAGGAGGGATATCACTGTTGATGTCAGATGGACCATGGCTGAAAGCAGAGAATATGAGAAAGATGTTTACCCATGTTTTATTGACTATCCAAAGGCATTCCACTGTGCAGATCATAACAAATTATGGACAACATTGAGAAGAATGGGAGTCCCAAAACACTTAATTGTATTCATGCAGAAGCTGTACATAAACCAAGAAGCAGTCCTTCGAACAGAACAAGGGGATACTGCCTGGTTAAATCAGGAAAGGTGTGTGTCAGAGTTGTATCTCTTCACCATACTTATTCAATCTGTATGCTGAGCAAATAATCTGAGAAGCTGGACTATATAAATAAGAATGCAGCATCAGGTCTGGAGGAAGACTCATTAACAACCTACAATATGCAGATGACACAATCTTACTTGCTGAAAGTGAAGAAGACTTGTAGCACTTAAACTGATGAAGATCAAAGACTACAGCTTTCAGTATGGATTGCACCATAATGTAAAGAAAACAAAAGTCTTCACAACTGGACCCGTAAGCAATATCATGATAAACACAGAAAATATTGAAGTTGTCAAGCTCTTCATTTTACTTGGACCGACAGTCAATGCCCATGGAAGCAGTAGTCAGGAAATCGAAGGACATATTGTATTGGGCAATCTGCTCCAAAAGACCTCTTTAAAGTGTTAGGGAAAGATGTCACTTTGAGGACTAAGTTTTGCCAGATCTAAACTACGGTATTTTCATTTGCTTCATATGCTTGTCAAAACTGGATCATGAATAAGGAAGACAGAAGAAGAATTGACACGTTTGAAATATGGTGTTAGTGAAGAATATTGAATATACCATGGACTGCCAGAGGAGTGAACAAATCTGTCTTGGAATTAGTACAGCTGGAATGTTCCTTGGAAGCAAGGATGGCAAGACTTTTCTCAAGTAATTTGGACATGTTATTAGGAGGGACCCGTCCCTGGAAAAGTACATGATGCTTTATAATGTAGAGGGTCAGTGAAAAAGAGGAATACCCTCAAAGAGATAGATTGACACAGTGGCTGCACCGAAGGGCTCAAGCATAACAATGATATTGAATATGGCACAGGACCAAGCAATGTGTCATTCTGTTGTACATAGGTTTGCTATGAGTCAGAATCGACTTGATGACACCTAACAGCAACAACAACATAGAAGTTTTGTAGTTTAAAAACTGGATAAAGATTATTGATTAACATATTCTTACAAACATCTATATAAGTGGCAACCTCATTTCTAAGTATGTTACTAAAATAACTCATTTAGTACTATTGTCATCCACATTTTATATGCAAGGAAACAAAGCACATAGATAAATACCTTGCCCAAGTGATTGGTAGAGTTAGAGTTAAGATTCAAACCCAGGCAGTTTGGCTCAAGTTTGTGCTCTGAGGGACTCTATATTTCTTCTCCATCAATCAATAGTAGAATTATTTAATATTATTTTTGGAAAGAATCTTGGTGGTTAATTAACTTGACCATTGATCCTGAGGCATACCTTATTGTGATTATATATTTTATTGCATTTAAGAAACTTGCATTTTAAGGACAAAAACTAAATCTATTTTATCTTTTTAAATCATTATTTCTTGGTCTAGTACCTAGAAAATGATTGATATTCTCCAGTTATTTGTTAATTGAATGAATAAATATACAAATATTTCTGAAAACATAGTTATCTAGTGTTTGGGAACATGTCTTAAGATGGGGAACTCACTGATTCAAAAGTCAATTAGCTTCAAAAGATAGTCTACTCTTCTTAGCATGACAATACATCCTTTCATTTTTCAAATTTGCTTACTTTTCTTGTTTCATAGTATTTATGCAGTTTATTAATGAGATAGTTTTTCTTGGAATAAGTCTCCTCAGATCTACATTATTTTTAATCCCTGTACCCAGTCTTTGCGCCATTAGAAATACCTGAAATGAGTGTTCGGTAATGTCAAATGGTGATAAGACTTAGAAAGTTGGAGCTAGTGTTATTAGACTGCCTCCTTTTGAATCATTTAATCTTACTCCACAGTCCCACATGTTCCCCCCATATATACATACATATATATATGTATATATATATATATATAATCCAAACACCACAAATATATTCTTCCTTTAAACAAATATTTGTGTTAAGAATTACTATATGTTGGAGGTAGAGCAGTAAGCACGACAGACAAAATCACTGCCTTCATGAAGTTCATGTAAGAGAGAGAAATAAGATTGTGATTTCTGAAATGGTAACATGATAATAAAAAATAAACTACATATGTCAATAAGCCTAAGACATAGTTGAGTTTATTCTCTGGCAGTATAAAAAATAATAGTAATCAAGTGAATTAATTTTTTAAATTCCTCACCATATAAGATATAACCTTCCCCCTTTATTTCTGTTCATACTATAATATCCATCCAAGTTCAGATTACTGCTTCCCATTAGAGTAGGGCAAAGGGGAAATAAGAAGTTTATGCTACACTAGCTGGGGGCATTTATAAGTCAATCAGAGATTGGATTGACCATACTTATTTGTGCTGGATATGTGATTGTTTGTGCTACCCTCCTGAAACTCACTGCCACCCTGTGTATTTGTGCAGGTTGTCTCCTCTTCATGGGCACTTAGCTGAATGCTGAAATCCAGCTGCAGTCTTGTTTGCAGAATTGTGAACCCCAGTATAGGGCTGCATCAGCTTGGAAGGGGCACCGTGTTCTAATTGATCATCCAAGAAAGAGCACCTTTTCCCTAATTGACCTGCCCAGGAACGATGCCTTTTTGCAATGTATCCCCCTGTATTAAGCACTTTTTTTCTGACACAAAGTCACCTTACATGCTAGCAGTAACCCTGCTGAGCCTGTTGATTTTTCTTCCAGATGCTTGCACAGTATTACTACTACTTTCATCCCCCCTTTTCGCTGAATGCTGTGCTTTATAAAGATAATTGGGTGGCTTGTTGACAATAGGCTAAGTGAGTTATCACTCCCAGACCTCAGTTATACATCTAAAAATTAAGGTGTGTATTTGAGCCCATAGGTGCTCTTTCTAAACTTAAAATTCTATGGTTATATAGTAAGAAAATAATAGGCATAAGAAAAGCAATAAAATGAAGTTCAATACTAGAAAGAGACCAGAATTTTGATTGACTGAAAAAAAAGTATAAAAATATTTTAAACCGAGGGTACAAAACTCTTATACTTTACTAAAATTCTTTATTAAGGAAGAGTGTGAAGCTTACATTTATAAAATTATCTGCTGGAAAAGAAGCATTTGCCCATGTCAAAGGGTAAAATGCAGAGTATACAAAAGGAAAGATTGATTTGCATTTTAAAATATAATTCGCATTGGTTATATTATAAGTATGTTAAAAATAGAATTGTTGTTGTTGTTAGGTGCCGTCGAGGTGATTCGAACTCATACCAACTCTATGTACAACAGAAGCAAACACTGCCTGGTCCTGCGCCATCCTCACAATCCTTGCTATGTTTGAGCCTATTGTTGCAGTCACTGTGTCATTGCATCTCACTGAGGTCTTCCTCTTTTTCACCGACCCTTTACTTTACCAAGTATCATGTCCTTCTCCAGGGACTGATCCCACCTGATAACACGTCCAAAGTACATGAGACAAAGTTCTCACTTCTAAGGAGTATTCTGGCTGTACTTCTTCCAAGACAGATTTGTTCCTGTTTCTGGCAGTCCATGGCATATTCAAAATTCATTGCTAACACCATAGTTCAAATGCACCAATTCTTCTTCAGTTTTCATTATTCATTGTCCAGCTTTTGCATGTATATGAGGCAATTGAAAATACCAGGGCCTGGGTCAGGTTCATCTTGTCCTTAAAGTGACATCTTTGCTTTTGAACACTTGAAAGACTTCTTTTGCAGCAGATTTGCCCAATTCAATATGTCCTTTGATTTCTTGACCACTGCTTCCATGGGCGTTGATTGTGGATCTAAGTAAAATGAAATCTTTGACAACTTCAATATTTTCTCCATTTATCGTGATGTTCCTTATTAGACAAGTTCTGAGGATTTTCATCTTCTTTATGTTGAGGTGTAATCTATGATGAAGGCTGTAGTTTTTGATCTTTATCAGTACCTGCTTCAATTCATCTTTGCTTTTAGAAAGCAAAGTTGTGTCATCTGCATATGGCAGGTTGTTAATGAATTTTCCTCCAATCTTGATGCCACATTTTTCTTCATATATAGTGCAGCTTCTCAGATTATTTGGTCATCATACAGACTGAATCTTAATTGGCATTCTGTGAATTCCTGGAACCTTATTTTTCTCAAATACCTTCAGTGCAGCTTGGACTTCTTCCTTTAATACCATCGGTTCTTGATCATATGATACTTCCTGAAATGCTTGAACATAATTAGAATTAGTCCTACATAAATCTTTGCTTACAGGTTTGAGAGTAAATGCTTTTGTCATTTATTTTAGAGTAAAATCCTGAAAGGTACTTCAAGTTAATAACTTTCCATTGTGATTCTAGTACCATCAATTTTAGTTGTCTTTTCAGCAGTAAGATGGTGTATTAATTTCCTAGGCCTGCCCTAACAAAGTACCACAGAGTAGGTGGCTTTAAACAACAGTAAAATATTTTCTCACAGTTCTAAAGGCTAGTAGTCTGACTTCAGGGTGTTGGCAGTGCCATGATCTCTCCAAAGATTCTTGGGGAAGATTCTTTCTTGTCTCTCTCAGCTTCTGATAGCTCCAAGTGTTCCTTGGCATGTAGATGCTTGTTGTGCTATCTTTCTTCATTCGGTATCACTGTGTCTATTCTCCTCTTTTATAAGGACACCACTCAGAATGGATTAGGACCCACCCTACTCTAGTGTGACTACATGTTAGCTTAATTGATAACATCTTCAAAGACCCTATTTCCAAGCAAGGTCATATTCACAGGTCCCAGGGGTAGGCTTTCAAAATATCTTCTTAGGGAATACTATTCGATCCAATCAGATGGAGATACCTTAATGAAAATTTGTTAGTTAAATCATACTGAAATGCATTTGGAAGACTGTCCTTCAGAGTTTCCCTGCCTGACTTTTCTTTCTTACTTGTTAATCCCCAGAAAGCTCTGCACATAAGTATTCATGTGTAAAAAACAGAAGAGATGGGATGGTTTAAAAAAGGACATGATGACTATCTCTAAATGTCTCATTTTACATTCCAAAAATCAGTGTCTCTCAGAATTATTAAGAGAATAATTGAAATTTTTGGAAACAACTACCCATTTCAAGTTACAAACATTTTATTATTTTGGCAAATGCTCCTGTGGCTAGAACAAATCTAAAATGTGAATTAAAGACGGGTTGGTGTTTGCAAAAATCAAGCTGCTAAACTGTTTCTTAAATAAAATTGTAGTCAGGAAAAATGTGGTATTACAGCTGTTGTCCAACACTCATCTACCAGTTTGACATACTGTGGTGACTAGTGTGTTGCTGTGATGCTGGAAGCTATCTACCAGTTTTTCAAGTACCATCAGGGTCATCCATTGCTGCAGCAGAGCTTCCAGTCTAAGACAGACTAGGAAGAAGGGCCTGGGAGTATACTTCTGAAAACTGGCCAGTGTAAACCTTATGAATAGCAGTGGAATATTGTCTAATAATGCTAGAAGATGAGCTCCTCAAGCAGGAAGGCACTCAAAATAGGATTGGGGAAGAGCTGCTTCCTCAAAGTAGAGTTGAACTTAATGACATAGATGGAGTAAAACTTTCGAGATTTTCATTTGCTAATGTGGCACTACTCAAAATGAGAAGAAACATCTGCAAACATCCATTAATAATCATAAAATGGAATGTAGAAAGTATGAATCTAGGAAAATTGAGAGTCATTAAAAATGAAATGGAACACATAAAGATAGATAGCTTAAGCATTAGTTAGCTGAAATGAACTGGTATTAGCCATTTTGAATCTGATGATCATATGGTCTACTATGCCAGTAATGACAAATTGAAGAGTAAAGGTATTCCATTCATCGTCAGAAAGAACATTTCATGATCTATCCTGAGGAACAACACTGTCAGGAATAGGATAATATCCAGACACCTATAAGGAAGTAGTTAAGAGCTTGGCTGCTTAAAAGTTGGCAATTCAAATCCACCAGCTACTCCTTGGAAATGCTATGGAGCAGTTCTACTCTGTCCCATAGGGTCAGTATGAGTCAGAATTGATTTGACAGCAGTGTTTCTTTTTTTTAATAAAGAAAACCAGTTAATATGACCGTTATTCAAATTTATGCACCAAACAGTAATGCCAAAGATGAAGAAATTGAAGATTTTTACCAACTTATGCAGTCTGAAATTGATTAAACATACAATCAAGATGCATTTATAATTACTGGTGATTGGAATGCAAAAGTTGGAAACAAAGAAGAAGGATTGGTAGTTGAAAAACATGGGCTTGGTGATAAAAACAACACAGAAGATCACATGACAGAATTTTGTAAGACCAATGACTTATTCATTGCAAATACCTTTTTTCATCAACATAAATGTGGACCTCACCAGACAGAATACAGAGGAATCAAATGAACTACATCAGTCGAAAGAAAGAATGGAGAAACTCAGTATCATCACTCAGAATAAGGCCAGGGCCGACTGTGCAACAGACCATCAATTTTTCCTATGCAAGTTCAAGTTGAACCTAAAGAAGATTAAAAGAAATCCACAAGAACCAAAATATGGCCTTGAATATGTTGTTGTGTGCTGTCGAGTCAATTCTCACTCATAGCTACCCTATAGGACAGAGTAGAATTACTCCATAGTGTTTCCAAGGAGCAGCCAGTGGATTTGAACTGCCAACCTTTTTGTTAGCAGCCTGAGCTCTTAATCACCTCATCACCAGATCCCGCCTGAATTTAGAGAACATCTCAAGAATAGATTTGACACACTGAACACTTATGACCCAGAGATCAGACAAGTTGTGGGGTGACATCAAGAATATTGTACATGAAGAAAGCAAAAGATCATTAAAAAGACAGGGAAGAAAGAAAAAAACAAAATGGATGTCAGAAGAGACTCTGAAACTGACTCTTGAATGTACAGTAGTTAAAGCAAATGGAAGAAATTAAGAATTAAAAGAGCTGAACAGAAGATTTCAAAGGGCAGTTAGAGAAGACAGTAAAGTATTGTTATAAAATGTGCAAATATCTAGAGATAGAAAATTAAAACAGAACAAGCTGAAAGAACTGAAGAAAAAATTCAGGACTCAAGTTGGAATACTGAAGGATTGTATGGGCAAAATATTGAACAACGCAGGATAGATAAAAAGAAAACAGAAAGAATACACAGAGACACTGTACCAAAAAATAATTGGTCATTGTTCAACCACTTCTGGAGGTAGCATATGATCAAGAACCGACAGTATTGACAGAAAAAATTCAAGCTGCACGGAGGACATTCATGAAAAATAAGGCTCCAGGATTGATGGAATAATAATTGAGATCTTTCAATAAACAGATGCAGTGATGGAGATGCTCACTTTTTTACGTCAAGAAATTTGGAAGACAGCTACAGGGCCAAGCGACTGGAAGAGACTCATATTTGTGCCCATTGCAAAGAAAGGTGATCCAACAGAATTTGGAAATTATTGAACAATATCATTAATATCACAGGTAGGTAAAATTTTGCTGAATATCATTCAAAAGTCTTTGCAGCAGTACATTGACAGGCAACTGCCAGAAATTCAAGCTGTATTCAGAAGAGGACGTGGAACCAGGAATATCACTGCCGATGTCAGATGGATCTTGGCTGAAGGCAGAGAATGACAGAAAGACATTCACCTGTGTTTTATTGACTATGCAAAAACATTCAACTGTGTGGATTATAGAAAATTATGAATAACATTGTGAAGAATGAGAATTTCAGAACACTTTATTGTGCTCATGAAGAACCTTTACACAGACTAAGAGGCAGTCGTTCGAACAGAATAAGGAGATACTTCATGGCTTAAAGTCAAGAAAGATGTGCATCAGGGTTCTATCCTTTCACCATACTTATTCAATCTGTATACTGAGGAAATAATCTGAGAAGCTGGACTATATGAAGAAGAACGCAGCATCAGGATTGGAGGAAGAATCATCATCCTTTCATCTTGCTGAAAGTGAAGAGGTCTTGAAGCGCTTACTGTTGAAGTTCCAAGCCTATTGTCTTCAGTAGGGATTATACCTCAACATAAAGAGAACAAAAATCTTCACAGCTGGACCATTGAGCAATATCATGACGAATGGAGAAAAGATTGAAGTTGTCAAGGCAGTGTTTTCTGCTATTGTACATAGGGTCAATATGAGTCAGAACCAACTCGACTGCACCTAGCAACAACAGCTGCTGTATCATAGTGAACTCCTCTACTTTTCAGATTGAGTAGAGAAAGGCCTGGTGATCTGCTCCATAAAGACTAAAGTTAAGAAAACCCTTTGGGATAGTTCTACTCTGTCACTTGTGGTAGCTATGAGTCAGAATTGAATTGGTGACACCTAACAACAGTGGCTGGTGGGAGAAAGACATGGCCGTTTGCTTCAGTAGAGATCTACAGCCTCAGAAATCCTACAGGGTGACTACAAATCAGAATCACCTTGAAGGCAGTGGGTAGTGGGTATTATATTTGAAGAATTGTTAAGCTTTTAAAGGAAAATCCATTTCTATTTGTTAATGACTCCTTTTTTTTTCGTATTCACAATGGCAAAAAATAAACATATTTACAAATATTTCACTTTCATGAAAGTTGACGTAGTTGGAAATTAGGAAGCACAGTGTTCATTTCTGGGTTACCTACAAAGTCAAGACTTAATTTTTTTTTGCATGGAATTTATTTGAACATTATGTCAGGTTTTTGTAAAAAATGAGGTTGGCGTTAAGCCTTTTGAGTTATTATAAATTGTTTTCCACACGCAGGTCTTTACATAGTGTAACAAATAGATTGCAACTATATATTGATTTGTGTTTTATTAGTGTGAGTAAATTATATTGGTTTCACAGTAAGCCAAAATGTTTTCCATCTAACTTACGCTGTGTTGGTTAGGGGATATGAAGGTCAACATTTAATTTAAAGGTTGGAAAAATAATATATATTTATGAATATTACAACTTTTATGAAAATTAATTACATTAATTTTTTGCAGATAACAGCAATTCATTCCAAATCTCATTATATTAAAATTGAAGACATTTGGTTTGGTTATTATAAGTATTTTCATATTCTATGCCAGTTTGTGTTTCAAAGTTTAGTGTAGAAGCTGCATTGAATTTTTTTTTTTTAACTTATATTCTGAACTTGGACCAAGGAGTATAATATATGGAAGAGATAATATTTCAGCACAATATGAGGAAGAAAATTCTGAGAACTATTTTCTACACTTCACAAAATTCTATAATTCCCCAGAACTATTGTTTATATGAATGATTTCAAACACCAATAATTAAGCAACTGATTTATGCCTTCAAGGTGCTTGCCATCTAATGTAATAGTTTCAGTCATATATGGAAGCAAATGACTGTATAATTGCATTGCAGATCCTGTAACATAAGCAAGTACAGACAAAAGAAAGAAACAAAAGAATAAGTGGTCATTTCATAGGGTCGCTAGGAGTTGGAATCGACTCAATGATAATGGGTTTTGGATTTGTTTGTGAGCAGGAGGTCAGAAATGGCCAATGAGGAGGAGGGAAAATCAGATTTCAAAATGTGAAGGAAAGTCTTCTTTGTACAGAGAGTTGTCACTAGTTGGGAATGATTGCTTAGAACATAGAGCTGTTGTTGTTTGTTGTCTTTGAGTTGCCTCCAACTGATGATGACCTTAGGTGTAAAAGAATGAAACATTGCCTGGTCCTGCACCATCCACAAAATCTTTGGTATGTTTGAGCCCATTGTTGCAGCCACTGTGTCAGTCTATCTAATGGAGGTTTCCCCTTGTTTTCACTGACCCTCTGCTTTACTAAACATGTCATTTCATAGCAATTGATCTTTCTTGATGATGTGTTCAAAGTAAGCAAGATGAAGTCTCTGCATCCTTACTTCTAAAAAGCATTCTGGCTATACTTTCTCCAAGAATGATATATGTCTATGATATATTCAGTATTCTTCACCAGCACTATAATTCAATAGCATCAATTCTCCTTTGGTCTTGTTTTTTCATTGACCAGCTTGTGTGTACTTATGAGGTGATTGAAAGTACCATGGCTTGGATTAGATGCACCTGAGTCATCAGAATGACATCTCTGGTTTTTAATACTTCAAACAGGCCGTTTTCAGAAGATTTGCCTGATGCACTATATCATTTAATTTCTTGACTGCTGCTTCCATGGGTGTTTATTACAGATCGAAATAGAATGAAATCCTCAACAACTTCAATTTCTTCTCCATTTATCATGATATTGTTTACTGGTCCAGTTGTGAGGATTTGGTTTCTTTATTTTCAGATGTAATCCATATTTAACTGTGTAGTATTTGATTTTTCATTAGTAAGTACTTCAGGTGGTCTTCATTTTTGGTAAGCAAGGTTGCAGAAGCAAGATTGTATCATCTGTGTATCACAGGTTATTAAGGAGGCTTCTTCCAATCCTGGTGCCACATAGCCCAGCTTCTCAGATTATTTGTTTAGGATAAGGATTTAATAAGTAAGCTGAAAGAATACAATCCTTTAATTTTAATTAAACCAAGAATGTAGGGTGGTGGAGGAAGAGATTGTGGAAAGCTTTGTATTTCTGTACATGAACAGAGTCTGTACAATTTTGCCTCAGGAAATTACGTGATCAGATTTGTATTTTCTAGAGCTTACTCTCAGGAGTATAGTGGTTATGTTGATATGAGTCAGGAATGAGGGGGTAGAAAGACTAGTGGAAACATGTTTGCCATAACGTAGATTACATTTGATAAGGTTTTAAATTAAGGCATATCAGAAATTAAGATATCAGATCAAGAAAAAAGGGATGGATTTCAACAAAATAAGAATAAGGAATCTGTAGGGCTGTGTGACTCTTTGGAGGTAGAAGGTGACATAAGACCTAAATGTATGACTAAGTTTGGGTGTCATTCATTGAGATATGGAATTCAAGAGTAGAGTCTTGTTATGGGTTGAGAAGACTTGTTGGTGTGGTTTAGAAGATACTGAGTTTAGGATGATTGTTGAACTTAAAAGTGGAGGGGCCAGTCTGATACAAGGTCTGGATATAAAGTAATAATTTGGGATAGAGATGAAGACTTTTGACAAGCTAATGATTTAAAAGCGAATAAGAGTGTAGAGAAAGGCTACATAGACAAAGCCATCTGAAAATAGAACTTCGAAAATAAAGAATACATAGGAAGTTTAGATGATCAGAGAAAGATATTTGGGTAATGCTAATATTTAAGCAATAAAGATATTGTTCAATAATTTCCAAATTTGGTTGGATTACCTTTCTTTGGAATAGGCATAAATATGGATCTTTTCCAGTCAGTTGGCCAGGAAACTGTCTTCCAAATTTCTTGGCATAGATGAGTGAGCACTTCCAGTACTGCATCCATTTGTTGAAACATATCAATTGATATTTCATCAATTCCTGGGGCCTTGTTTTTTGCCAATGCCTTCAGCAAGCAAAATTTTGCTGAAGATCATTGAAAAGTGACTGCAGCAATATGTCAACAGGGAACTGCCAGAAATTCAGGCCAGATTGAGAAGAGGACATGGAACCAGGGATATCATTGTTGATGTCAGATGGATACTGGCTGAAAGCAGAGAATACCGGAAAGATGTTTACTTGTGTTTTATTGACTATGCCAAGGCATAGGACTGTGTGAATTATAACAAATTATGGATGACATTGCAAAGACTGGGAATTCCAGAACACTTGATTGTGCTCATAAGGAGCCTGTACATGGATCAAGAGAGGCAGTTGTTCAGACAGAACAAGGGGATACTGCATGTTTTAAAGTCAGGAAAGGCATGCTTCAGGGTTGCATCCTTTCGCCATACCTATTCAGTCTGTATGCTGAACAAATAATCCAAGGAGCTGGACTATATGAAAAAGAATAGGGCATCAGGATTGGAGGAAGACTCATTAACAACCTGCGATATGCAGATGACACAACCTTGCTTGCTGAAAGTGAAGAGGACTTGAAGCACTTACTGATGAAGATCAAAGACCACGACCTTTAGTATGGATTACACCTCAACATAAAGAAAACAAAAATCCTCACAACTGGATCAATAAACAACATCATGATAAACAGAGAAAAGATTGAAGTTGTGAAGGATTTCATTCTACTTGGATCCACAATCAACACCCATGGAAGCAGCGATCAAGAAATCAAAAATTGCATTGCATTAGGCAAATCTGCTGCAAAAGACCTCTTTAAAGTGTTGAAAAGCAAAGATGTTGCCTTGAAGACTAAGGTGCACCTGACCCAAGCCATGTTATATTTTCAGTTGCATAATATGCATGTGAAAGCTGGACAATGAATAAGGAAGACCAAAGAAGAATTGATGCCTTTGAATTGTGGTGTTGGAGAAGAATATTGAATATACCATGCACTGTCAAAAGAAGGAACAAATCTGTCTTGGAAGAAGCACAACCAGAGTGCTCCTTAGAAGAAAGGACTATGTCTTACATACTTTTGGCATGTTGTTAGGTGGGTCAGTCCCTGGAGAAGGACTTCATGCTTGGTAAAGTACGGGATCAGTGAAAAAGAATACCATTTTCTATACGGATTGACACAGTAGCTGCAACAATAGGCTCAAGCATAACAACGATTGTTAGCATGACACACGACCAGGCAGCTTTTCATTCTGTGGTACATAGGGCTGTTGTGAGTCAGAACCAACTCAATGGCACCTAACAACAACAACAATATTTAAGCGTCAAGTAGAGGAAGGTTATTGTGAAAGATATTGCTAATTACACTCTCCCAATATTTTACATTAGAAACTTCTTGAGCTTAGCTGGGATCTTAGCTATCCAGACAGAAGCACATTTCAATGTGACTAAGTTTTGGTCAATAGTATGTGAACAGAAATAAAAGCATGCAACTTCCACATACCATTTTTATAAAGAAGTCACTTGTGCTCCACTTTCCTTTTATGCTCCTCCCTTCTGAACAGAAAATGACCAAAAGTTGATAGCACAGAGGGAAGCAACATGTTCAGGATTCCAGAGGTGACTCACCTTCCTGGATCCCTGTATTACCTCATGGAGCAGAACACCATAACTACTCTGAACTGCCTGCCTATCTCTGAAGTGGTATCTGAAAGAAGAATAATTCTGTAACATATTTAAGTGGCTGAACGTTGGGATCCATGGTTATCACAACTTAGATATGCCTTAAATAATGCAAAATTTAAGTAAAGAAACTGTACAGGAATGGAGCCTTGAAGTGGTGTGAAAAGATGCAATTTCATCAAGGTTGCTTTCTAGGTACAGGTTTTAAACTTTTATTAGTTGCTTTTTTTGGCATGAAATATGGTCCATATAATTTTTTTTCTTCTTTTAATATTGGATTGTATTTGTTGGAGCCTAACGCAAAGGTACACAGAAACTAGGTGGTCATTGAAAACTCCTGACAAGCTTTTTTTTTTTTATTGTACTTCAGGTGAAGGCTTACAGAACTTATAGTTTCTCATGAAACAGTAGTACACATATTGTTTTATGACATTGGTTAACAACAGCACAACATGTCAACCCTCTAACTTCTCAAACTTTTTTTTTGGTGAAAATACACATAGCCAAAGATACACCATTTTAAAAATTTCTACATGCACAGTTCAGTGACATTGACTACGCTCTTCCAACTGTGCTGCGATTCTCACTTAAGATGAAGGCTTACAGAACAAAATAGTTTCTCATTTAACAGTTACTACACATGTTGCCCTATG
>NW_004443970.1:4980770-4995232 GCF_000243295.1 Trichechus manatus latirostris | reverse complement strand
GAATAATCTGAGCTTAGTCTTATTGTTTCTCCTCTGTATGTGACTTCTTGTTTTTCACAAGCTGCTCTCAGGATTCTTTGTTTGTCTTTGGTTTTGTTGAGTGTGAATATGATATGCTTGGTGATTTTGCTTTGGGGGTCTCTCCTATATGGGGATTGTTGAGCTTCTTAGATGGCCAGCTTTTCATCTTTCAGGATATTAGGGAAGTTTTCTGTCAGCAGTTCCTCAATGATCCTCTCTGTGTTTTCTGTTTTCTCCCCCTGTTCTGGAATGCCAATCACTCACGAATTTTTGCTTTTGTTTGTATCCAACATAACCCTCAGGGTCTCTTCATTTTTCTTTGTCATTTTTTCTGAGTTTTCCTGAAACAGAGTTGTATCCAAGTATTTGTCTTCAATTCCACTGATCCTGTCTTCCACTGTTTCAAATGTGCTTCTCAGCCCTTCTATGACCCAGTCCATTTCTGAAATCTTGTTGTTTTTCTTTTGGATTTCTAATTGTTGTCTTTGTATAATTTCTTGTTGTGAATTTATTTTGGCATTTTTTCTGCATTATTTTCCTGAATTTTTCCAATTTTTTGTCTGTATTTTCCATGAATTTGTCTTTTTTTCCTCATTTTTGTCTGCTTTTTTCTTCAGCTGTTGGAGAATTCTGAGTATTAGTCATTTGAATTCCCAATCAGGTAGTTCTAGTGCATTTTCTTCCACTGGAATGTCATCTGGTGTTTTATTTTGGACGACTACTGGAACCATTCTGTCCTGTTTTTGTAAATGTTTTGATATTGTCTGCTGTCTTCAGGGAATTCAGTAGTTATTTTTCTCTTTTATTGATTGTAGATTTGTTTGTTTCATCCCTTTTTTTTTTAATAAAATTTGACTGTGTCTGAGCAGGTGGACTGTGAGCTCTTTGTTGTTTGCTCATCTTTGGGCACAATACTTTTCACCTCCTTCTCCAATTGGCAGGGTCAGTCACTCAGTTGTGGCTCGGCAGGGCAGGTCCAGCTGAAGAGGAGTTCCTGGGACTGGTTGTTTTTGGCACATACTACAGCCACCAGGGCGGGTCAGTAATCAGTGCAGGGCAGGTTCCAGTAGACCGTGCCTGTGCTGCTTGGTGGTGTGATTTTAAGTGCACAGTGCAGGTTGCAGGATGTATCGGGGAGATTGTTATGTATGGAGCTAAGATGGATATGGGAGAGAAGAGATAGGAACAGGTGCCAAAAACATACAAACAGAAAAGAATGCTAGGGGAGCTTGCCGTTGGAGTGGAGAGATGAGAGACTATGAAATGGAGAAAAACAGAAAGGGGAAGATGAAGAAAAGAAAAGAAAAGAATGAATAAATAAAAATCAGAAATGTTAATGAACTGCAAAGTTCCCAGGGTTCCCACCAGTTCAGCTACGAGGTCTGGAAAAGTCGCTCTCAGGTGTTGCAGTACAGCTTGGCTAGGAGGCGTAGTGGTATACAACACCAGGTATTTAGGGAACAGAAAGAGAAGGAAGATACAGAGAGACAAGAAACTGAGTAATCAAGAAAGACAAAAAGGGAAAAAGAGGGAAAAGAAAACAAAACAGATTAAAAAAATAGAAGAAGAAGAACAAGAAAAGCCCCCAAAAAAACAGGAAAAAAAAAAAAAAAAAGAAAAGAAATGTTCTCAGGGATCCCTCTGCATGTCTGTGCAAGCTGAGGGAGTAGTCTCCTTGACATGCAGCACCGCCTGGCCAGAAAGGGTTCCCAACTCAAGAGAAGGAAAAGAAAACCAACAAACAATTCAAAACAAACAGATGAACAAAAGCCCCATGATCCCACCAGTGCGGCATCTCAGACAGGGAAATAGCTCCACACTCGAACGGAGCTCCACAGCCCCTCAGGAAGAAGCAAAGATGGTGCACGGAGCCAGGTGTTTGAGTGAAAGGAGGGGGAGGTGCTGAGAGGTAAGAAAGAAATCAAAAGAAGCAGAAAAAAAGCAACACCAGCATCCAACAAATGGCACTGAGAGAGCCGGCCTGTTCGGGTGGGTGGAATCCTGGTGTTTCTTGGACAAGAGATTGTGGCCGCGGGAAGCAGAGGAGGCCGAGTGGGGGTGAAGAAGGATGGGGGGTGGGAAAGTGTATATCGCAAATTACTGGTTGTTTTGTCTCCTACTGGAAGCTCCATGAAGCTGCTTTCTCATACCCCGTTTGCTGGTCTCCAATAGGAGTCCAAGATGGCAGATCGATGCTGCATTAGCTGGTAGGGGACCTCTGCATGAATCTCTCCTCGCTATGCATTCTCTGTCAGTTTTCTCACTCCATTTGGTGCTTGGCTGAGTTCTTTATCTCTTCATTTGATGTTTTAGGGTTTTAGGATTGTTCTTTCCTTTGTTCAGCTTAGTTTTTCGGATCTTTGCTGTGGAGGGACGGCATGGTGCTTCTGCCTAGAGCGCCATTTTTTCCTGACAAACTTTTTAATTACCTAGGATCTCATGTATTTCCTGGGTAATTGTGATTAAAATCTGTAAATAAAAAACAGATGTCTATGAAATGTGTTACAATACAATTTTCACTCACAAGTTGCTTATTCGAGAGGGTTCCATATAAAAAATAGAGAAAATTTTACTAGGTATATACAACCCAAAACAATCATGGATGGCAGTAGTAATGTGTTAATAAAACAATATTCAAGGCAAAAGCCTCAAGGGGAAAAGGAGCTCCATTTTATGTGAAGTTCAAATCCAATAAAAAACATATTTATTAAGAAATGTTATGCACCTACAATAGAGCATTATGTGTAATTAACAAAAATAGGCCAAACATTGTTCTCAGTGGACACAGGAAATGATTTATTGTTGATTATTCCCAGAATTAATGACAAAAATTTATCAGACTCTACCTAATATTTAAAAAGCACAGTCTATACACTGACTGCAGCACAACTGCTTATTTTAATCATACTCTATTATGGTCGTATCAAATCATTCTTTCATCTTCCTTTTATATGTTCTGTATTTAATTCTACTTTGTAAAAAAAGAATTTTTCTTTCTACCTTTCCGTGTAACTATTGTGTTATGTTTGACTTAATGCTCAGAAGTGATTTATCAAATATGGCTCCTATAATTGCTGTTTAGCTACACTTAATTAAAATATCATTAAGAATGATTTCTCTAATAAACATTGTCAATTTTAAGATTGTGAATTTTGAGTCACAATTCATATATAAGGCCACCAATTTAAACGAAATGTTTACTTTGCCAAATTTTCACTACAATTCCAAAAATGTGAGGGTTTGAGAACAAGATTTTTGTTGCACTACTTTTACAAAAAAGGAATCTTATTTCTAAAAGGATTTTTGACGTTTGCAATTAAATGTGTTTTAACAAATGTATAAGAGGTATTCATATATAGGTCATTCAGGTCTGAATTATCAGAATTAATTTTGGAAGAGTTTCTGACACCTATTAAACTCTTTTTTTGTTGTTGAATAAATCATGCCAACCATATAATAACCTCAGTTTGAGGTATTTGAAATTTTATCTGCCAGTGTCAAAGGCAAATGTCTCCATGTCTAACTATTAGTGAGAAAATTGGCACAGGTTTACTTATTTAAAATTATACTGCAAAATATGTAGAACTGTGCTATACAGTAAGAGCCACTAGCCATACGCAGTTATTTAAATTTAAATTAAATTTAAAATCCCAATACTTTTTTTTTCATTAACCACATTTCAGATGCTTAATAGCAAAGTAGGCCTAATGGCCAATGAGTTAAATAGTACATATATAGAACATTCCCATCATTGCTCAAAGTTCTATTAGAATCATTTTTCTAAAAACAGGAATATCTAGTAATAATAGACTTGTTCCATTATTATATTCTAAATTACAAGTGTAATTTGTTTTAAATAATTTTTTTTGTCATAGAAAAATACTTCCATGACATGTTACGTTAGGTGCTAGGAAAATTATTTTTTGATTGTGGAAGTTTTTGAACTACTATGTTAGACAGAGTTAAATAGCTTAAATCCAGCTGGAATCTGTAAAGTTCTAATACACTTAATATGTGTTTGCATAGTGTGACTTTTCCAGAGGGAGTATATTGTTTAATGTTTCCCAAAATTTTCACTTAGGACTTCTGCATTCCCTTTTTTCTTTTGAATGGCCTCTTGAAGAGTAGAATCTGTGTAATATTTTATATTAACAAGAGGTTTAAAGATATTTTAAAAATATTTTGAAAAACTTTGGTAGAGACAAAGCCAGAATCATAAAGACGTTTATATAGTACTCAATTTAGGCAATTGTGAGTATTTTATAAAATGCTTTAATATATTAATGGAGACCTTGCTAATTATTATATCCTTTAGCAGATATAGATTGGAGATTAGAAAATGAATGGCATCAAATAGAGACCAATTTATACTGGTTAAAAACTCGGCTCCTATCTAAAAGGATGGCAGTGTGAATCTACCAGCCACTCCTTGGAAACACTATGGGGCAGTTCTACTCTGTCCTGTTGGGTCCCTGTGAGTTGGAATCGACTCGACAGAAACAGTTTTTTGTTTTTGGTATTCATTAAATAAATACATTTTATATTTCCAATGGAATATAGTAATGATTTATTTCAATATGCAGAATCAATAAGAACTATGATATATTACTCCCACACCTTCTAATAAAATCATGTTTCTCTTTTCCTCAATTTCCTAAAACATTATTTTCTCATGAAATCTTTAACTGATTTTTTTTCAAATACTGTATTTTTATGCAAATAACACATGCCTTCTATGTTTGTTTTCCAACAGCCCTCCCAGAGAGGTATTTTCATAAGTGCAGCTATGCTAATTCTTTCTGCATGTTGCTGTAAAAAATTTAGCATAGTGTGTTTAGGAAAATACCTCTCAGGGCAAGGATGCAATTGGCAAACAAATGTAGAAGGCGTGTGTTATTTTTGTAAAAATACAAGAACTTTTTAAACGTTGTGTTGCTATCAGTAGCTACTGTTTACAGAGTTCTTAATGTATCTTAGGCAATGTAGTAGTCTTTTTACAGTATCATTGCTTTATCTTCAAAATAATCTTTATGTGGTTAAATGTCGTTTTCTACTTAGAATATGGGTGATCTAGTACTTTTGATTAATTAAAGTATCCATATGTATACAGCTGGAAACTCTGGTGGCATAGTGGTTAAATGCTCCTAACCAGAAGGTCATCAGTTTGAAGCCAGCAAGCACTCCTTGGAAACTCTATGAGGTAGTTCTACTCTGTGGTATAAGTTCACTATGAGTCGGAATGGGCAATGGATTTTTTTTTTTTTTTATTCATACAGCTAATCAGCGGTAGTTATGGGTTTTGAACTTAGGTCTTTCTGACTCTGAAGACTATGTTTTTACAGTGTTTATACTGTCTCTTAATCCTCACATAATTATTTTCATTTTGACAATACTTTTTTATAGTTTCCTGAATGATGTATTTCTGAAATATTCCAATTTTGTTTGTTTTCTTTTGTTTTTATTGTTCTTTAGGTGAAAGTCTATAGCTCAAGTTAATTCTCATTCAAAAATTTATACACGTATTGTTTTGTGACATTGTTTGCAATCCCCACAATGTGACAGCACACTGCCCCTTTCTACCCCAGGTTCCCTGTGTCCATTCTACCAGTTCCTGTCCCTTCCTGCTTTCTCATCCAGCTTTTGGATAGGAGCTGCCCATTTGGTCTCATATATCTGATTGAATTAAGAAGCACGTTCCTCACCTGTATTATTTTTTTGTTTTATAGTTCTGTCTAATCTTTGTCTGATGAGTGGATTTCAGTAATGATTTCAGTTCTGGGTTAACAGAGCATCTGGGGACCTGGCTCCGGGGGTTCCTCCAGTCTCTGTCAGACCATTAAGTCTGGTCTTTCTACATGAATTTGAATACTGTTCTGAGTTTTTTTGTTTGTTTGTTTTTTTCCTACTCTGTCCGGGACTATCTGTTGTGTTCCCTATCTGGGCACCATCTACTTCTTCTGGTCTCAGGCTGGTGGAGTCTCTAGTTCATTTGGTCCTTTAGTCCTTTGGGCTGGTATTTTCCTTGTGTCTTTGGTTTTAGTCATTCTCCTTTGCTCCAAGAGGGATGGGATCAATAGGTGTATCTTAGATGGCCACTCTCAAGCTTTTAAGACTCCAGACACTACTCACCAAGGTGAGATGTAGAACATTTTCTTTATAAATTATTTTATGCCAATTGACCTAGATGTCCCCCAAAATTATGGTCCCCAGGCCCCAGCCCCAGCTACTCTGTCCCTCAAAGTGTTTGGATGTGTCTAGGAAATGTCTTTGTTTTTGCTTTGGTCCAATTGTACTGACTTTCCCCTGTATTATGTGTTGTCCTTCTCTTCTCCGAAGTTGACCCTTGTCTATTATCTAGTTAGTGATTTCACCTCCCTCTCCTTCCCTACCCTGCAACCATCAAAGAATGCTTTTTTCTATGTTTAAACCTTTTTTTGAGTTCTTATAATAGTGGACTCATACAGTATTAGTCCTTTAGTGACTGACTTACTTCCTTCAGCATAATGCCCTCCAGATTCATTCCTGTTGTGAGATGTTTCGTGGATTCCTCTTTGATATACATTGTTGCATACTATTCCATTGTGTGTATGTACCATAATTTGTTTATCCATCATCTGTTGATGGGCATTTACTTTGTTTCCATCTTTTTGCTATTGTGAATAGTGCTGCAATGAACATGGATGTGCATATGTCTATTTGTGTGACAGCTCTCATTTCTCTAGGGCATATGCCTGGGAGTGGGAATGCTGGATCATATGGTATTTATATTTCTAGTTTTTTAAAGAAGCAACATATTGTTTTCCAGAGTGGTTGTACCATTTTACATTCCTAGCAGCAGTGCCTAAGAGTTCCAATCTCCCTACTACCTCTCCAACATGTGTTATTTTGTGTTTTTTGGATTAGTGCCAGCCATGTTGGTGTGAAATGGTATCTCATTATAGTTTTGATTTGCATTTCTTTAATGGTTAATGGTCATGAGCATTCCTCACGTGTCTGTTAGCCACCTGAATGTCTTCTTTGGTGAAGTGCTTGTTCATATCCTTTGCCCATTCTTAATTGGATTATTTGTCCTTTTGTTGTTGAGGTGTTGCGGTATGTTATAGATTTTATAGATTAGACCCTTATCAGATATGTTGTGGCCAAAATTTTTTTCCCAGTCTGTAGGTTCTCTTTTCACTTCTTTCGTGAAGTCTTTTGATGAACATAAGTGTTTGATTTTTAAGAGCTCTTAGTTATCTAGTTTATCTTCTGATGTCTAGTTAGCTAGTTTATGTTCTGATGTTTGTATATTGTTAGTTAAGGTTTATATTCTATTTCTGCCATGTATTAGGGTCCTTTATTGTTTCAGATTTTATATTAGGTCTTTGATCCATTTTGTGGTTTCTTGTGCATGGTGTGAGGTATAGGACCTGTTTCACTTTTTATGGATGGATATCCATTTATGCCAGCACCATGTGTTAAAGAAACATTCTTTTCCCCATTTAATGGACTTTGGGCCTTAGTCAAATATCAACTGCTTGCAGGTGGATGAATTTACATCTGGGTTCTCAATTCTGTTACTTTGTTCTGTGTGTCTGTTGTTGTACTAGTACAAGACTGTTGTGACTACTGTGGCAGTATAATAGGTTCTAAAATCAGGTATTGTGAGGCCTCCCACTTTTTCTTCTTCAGTAATTCTTTACTTATCCAGGGCCTCTTCCCTTTCCACATACAATTGGTGATTTGTTTCTCCATCTTATTGAAAAATGCCTTTGGAATTTAGATCAGGACTGCATTGTATCTGTAGATTGCTTTGGTAGAATTGACATTTTCACAATGTTGAGTTTTCCTATCCATGAGCAAGGTATGTTTTTCCTCTTATGCAGGTCTTTTTTGCTTTCTTGCAGTGGTGTTTTGTAGTGTTCTTTGTATAGGTCATTCATGTCTCTGGTTAGACTTATTCCTAAGCACTTTATCTTCTTGGGGGCTGTTGTAAGTGGTACTGATTTGGTGATTTCCTTTTTGAAGATCTTTTTTTTTGGCATAGAGGAATCCAACTGATTTTTGTATGTTTATCTTGTATCCTGATACTTCGCTGAAATCTTCCATTAATTCCAGTAGTTTTCTTGTGGATTCTTTGGGGATTTCTGTGTATAAGATCATATCATCTGAGAATAGGGGTACTTTTCCTTCTTCTTTACCAATTTGGATGCCCTTTATTTCTTTTTCTTGTCTTACTGCTCTGGCTAGGACCTCCAGCACAATGTTGAATAAGAGTGGTAATAAAGGACATCCTTGTCTGGTTCCCATTCTCAAGAGGAATGCTTTCAGTCTCTCTCCGATTAGAAAGATGTTGGCTGTTGGCTTTTTTGCAAGTGCCCTTTATTATGTCAAGGAATTTCCCCTCTATTCCTATTTTGTTGAGAGTTTTTATCAGGATTGGGTGCTGGACTTTGTCAAATGCCTTTTCTGCATCAATTGATAAGATCATATGACTCTTCTGTTTTATTTATGTGATGGATTACATTGATTGATTTTCTAATGTTCATCCATCTCTGCATACCTGTTATGAATCTCACTTGGTCACAATGTATTATTTTTTTGATATATTGTTGAATTCTATTGGCTAGAATTTTATGAAGATTTTTGTGTCTATGTTCATGAGGGATACTGGTCTGTAATTTTCTTTCTTTGTAGTATCTTTGTCTGGCTTTGGTATCAAGGTTATGCTGGCTTCATAGAATGAGTTAAGGAGTATTCCTTCCTTTTCTATGCCCTGAAATACCTTTAGTAGTATTGGTGTTAACTCTTCTCTGAAAGTTTGGTAGAATTCTCCAGTGAAGCCGTCCAGGCTACAGCTTTTTTTGTTGTTGTTGGGATTTTTTTTTTTTATTGTCATTACCTCTTCAGCCTCTTCAATATGCCAAATTACATCATATTTTCTTCTAGTCCTATGCAAGCTTCATGTTTTGAACTTCTTTGTCTATTCTTGACTGTTCTTCCAAAAAGAATGTACACCATCCATTATTCTAACACAATTCAATTTATTCAGTGTTCATTCACTGCTCAGGTAAGCCTTTTTCCAGAACGTCTTTTCTAATTCCTAGATTATGCATAAGTTTCTCTCTCTCTCTATGTATCTATCTATGTATCAACCTGTCTATGTATGTATGTATGTATCCATCTATCTTTCTATCTGTCTGTCATCCAATTATTCCAACAAAAAACCAAACCCATCACTGCTAAGTCAAATCCTACTAGTAGTGACCCTATTGTTGTTGTTGTTAGGTGGTGTCGAGTCAGTTCCGACTTATAGAGACTGTATATACAACAGAACGAAACACTGCCCAGTCCTATGCCATCCTCACAATCGTTGGTATATTTGAGCCCATTTTTGCAGCCACTGTGTCAGTCCATCTCGTTGAGGGTCCTCCTCTCTTTCACTGACCCTCTTCTTTACCAAGCATGATGTCCTTCTCAAGGGACTGATTGCTCTTGATAACATGTCCAAAGTATGTGAGATGAAGTCTCCCCATCCTTGCTTCTAAGGAGCATTCTATCTGTACTTCTTCCGAGACAGATCTGTTCGTTCTCTTGGCAGTTCATGGTATATTCAATATTCTTCACCAACATAATTCAAAGGCATCAATTTTTCTTTGGTCTTTCTTATTTATTGTCCAGCTTTCCCATGCATATGAAGCAATTGAAAATACCATATCTTGGGTGAGGTTCACCTTAGTCCTTAAAGTGACGTCTTAGCTTTTTAACACTTTAAAGGGGTTTTTTGCAGTGGATTTTCCCAAAGCAATAGGTCGTTTGATTTCTTGAATGCTGCTTCCATGAGTGTTGATTGTGGATTCAAGTTAAATGAAATCTTTGACACCTTCAGTCTTTTCTCCATTTATCATGATGTTGCTTATTGATCCAGTTGTGAGAATTTTTGTTTTCTTTATGTGGAGGTGTAATCCTACTGAAGGCTGTAGTCCTTGATATTCTTCAGTAAATTCTTCAAGTCCTCTTCACTTTCAGCAAGCACAGTTGTGTCATCTGCATAACGCAGGTTGTTACTGAGTCTTCCTCCAATCCTGATGTCCCATTCTTCTTCATACAGTCCAACTTCTTGGATTATTTTTGCAGCATACAGAGAAAGCTTTACTGACATTAAACCATGCAATATCCCTTTGTTCTGTTCAAACGACTGCCTCAAGATCTATGTACAGGTTCCTCATGAGCACAATTAAGTGTTCTGGAATTCCTATTCTTTGCAATATTATCCATAATTTATTATGATCCACACAGTTGAATGCTTTTGCATAGTCAATAAAACACAGCTAAATATCTTTCTGGTATTCTCTGCTTTCAGGCAGGATACATCTGACAGCAACAATGATATCCCCGGTTCCATGTCCTCTCCTGAATCTGGCTTGACTTTCTGGAGGTTCCCTGTTGATATACTGCTGCAGCTGCTTTTGAATGATCTTCAGCAAAATTTCACTTGCATGTGATATTAATGATATTATTCCATAATTTCCACATTCTGTTCGATAACCTTTTTTGAAAAGGCATAAATATGGATCTCTTCCCGTCAGTTAGCCAGGTAGCTTTCTTCCAAAGTTCTGGGCGTAGACAAGTGAGTACTTTCAGTGCTGCATCCATTTGCTGAAACATCTCAATTGACATTCTGTCAGTTCCTGGAGGCTTGTTTTTCGTCATTGTCTTCAGTGCAACTTGTACTTCTTCCTTCAGTACTGTTGGCTCTTGATCGTATGTTACCTCCTGAAATGGTTGAACATTGACCAATTCTATTTGGTACAATGACTCTGTGTTTTCCTTCCATCTTCTTTTGATGCTTTCTGCATCATTCAGTATTTTTCCCATAGAATTCTTCAGTATTGCAACTCAAGGCTTGAATTTTTTCTTCAGTTTCTTCAACTTGAGGAATGCTGAATGTGTTCTTCCCTTTTCGTTTCCTATCTACAGGTCTTTGCACATGTCATTATAATACTTTATCTTCTCTAGAAGCCCTTTGAAATCTTCTGTTCAGCTCTTGTACTTCATCATTTCTTCCATTGGTTTTAGCTACTTGACATTCAAGAGCAAGTTTCAGAGTCTCTTCTGACATCCATTTTGGTCTTTTCTTTCTTCCCTGTCTTTTTAATGGCCTCTTACTTTCTTTATGCATGATATCCTTGATGTCATTCTGTTACTGAGTGGGAACCTTAGGTTCTGTTTGGCCTGACTCATTAAACCTAGTAAACAAGAGACTGATGTGGGAGATCAGAAAGTTGCCTTTATTTTTTTGGCCAAGGAAGGAGACAATCTGGGCTGTTGCCTCCAAGATTGCCCACAGACATCTTGGGGAGGCAGGTTTTTACAGAGAGCAAACAAGGAAATGCAAATTCATTATGAATATTCAAAACTGACCTTTATGCCGGTGCTCAGGTCTTGGAGATAGCTGTATTTTCTCTAGACAAGGGTTTGATCCCCTGGAATGGAGGAAGAGATCGATTTTTTGTTGTCTCCACCCAGAGGTGGGGTGCTTATATGTATTTTGCACTTAATGAGTTAATAGGTCGCTTGAAGTGTTAAGATGGCATCGGTAACCTACTAAGCCAGTTGAGGCCAGCTATGCTGTGACCCGTCCTGTGGTTATCTTGTCAAGGACAATTTTAGAAGAATGTGCAGCCTATTCTGCTGTGTGTAGGAGGATAAGCCAGAGCAAGTGTCTCTTAGAAGAGTTGGGCTCTGAGATTGTCTGCCTGAATTCCACAACTCGTCTTGTCTTCAGTCATTAGTGTTCAGTGTGTCAAATCTATTCTTAAGATGTTCTCTAAATTCAGCAAGAAAAGGAAGATATAATAGGTGGCAAATAACTATGATCCTCATAATTGAATCCAATGATTGGACCATTAGATAATGATACAATTATTAGGATGATAGTTATTGCACCACCTATTATATCTTCTTTTTCTGGCTTTAATTTTCAAAATTGTAATTTTTTTGCATCTCTATTTGCATAAAATTACTACATGTAAGAATTGATTTATAAGTATTTGCTGAATAAATGGCTACATTTTATCTTTCAAGACTGCTTTTAAATTCCTTTAGAATAACTTTTTTTTTACACCTTTAAGGTCAATTTTATAGATTCAACCCAACCATGCAACTGAGTGCCCAGAATTCATGAAACCATCATGAAAGACAATGTCAAGTCATTGGGCTTAATCCATGCTGTCTCTCATTCCCTATGATTTATTATAAACTGTTCTTACCTTTGTTACTCACCACATCCTATGGGACTTCGTACTTCTCCATTTTTTCAGGTAAAAAAACTCATTGCTGCCTTCCCTTCCTAATAAAATATGGTGGGTCTTATACTAAAATTTTCCCTAGTCCTACCTCAGCACCTTCTTACAGGGCATTTATTGTTATATTTTCATCCATTTTCTATTCCTCAATCAGGGGTTAGAAAAACTCCCTTACATAATGCACTTTCCATGTCTCTTTCTTCCGTCCTTTCAATAAGGTAATAAAATACAAGAGACTTCTTGATTAACTCTAAAAACCTGATTCTTAAACAGTAAATCTGACATGAAACTGTCAAAATGTTTTGAATGTATTAGCATTAATTAGTTCATTAATTAATGTTAACAGTCACAAAGCATTTATTGAATAGTAGATGATCTGTTAGGTGACATGTAAACAAGGGTGATAGGTCAGATTCTGTCACTGCAAATGGGAATGACAGTTCCATGTCCTCCTTAATATAATTGATATCATCCTGAAATTTAACCACCAGGAATAAAGCAACATAGTTTAGGTTGAGACTAAAAGCATAAATGCAACAATGTTTGATAATTTGTTACATTGGATAAACTGGCAAGTTGTTTAGACCTCATGTAAATTTAACCTAAATTTATTAAATCATAAGATTATATTTTATTCAAATAAAAATCTAATTGAACTCTATAGCTTTATAAATATCATACTATAAAGTGGGTGGCACAGTTAAGCAATCAACTACTAGCCAAAATTTGGCTGTTTAAACTTACCCAGAGGCGCCTTGGATGCCAAGCCTGGGGATCTACTTTTGAAAGGTCACAGCCTTGAAAGCCCTAAGGAACACAGATCCACTCTGATACACATGAGGTTGCCGTGAGTCAGAATCGATTTGAAGGCAGATAACAACAACAAAGTATCATACAGTCAAAAAATAATAATTCCCAAAAAGTATGGGTAAAATTTTGGCATATTTTCACATCCATCTGTTTATTAGAATCTAAGAATTATGGACTGATTTAATCTCCTGTGCATGTAGGTAGTCTGCTCTGTTTGATAAGAAGGTATGTGTGGAACAGGTAATTCTAAGAAATGTTGTAGAAATATTGATATACACACAAGGTATTTTTTTTAACCTTTTTACTTTCTTATACCCAAGCTTACTATGATTTATTGAATTGTCTTCCCAGAATTTCTGAGATTTTTATTCCAATATCATCAAGTTTAATAGTGCCCTATAGGTCAACAGAAGTTTTATTCCATGAAGAAGACTCCCATGAGTGTCTCCTGGCAGCTGTTATTGGCACAGACACTTCCTAGTTTTGGCACTTCACTTTGGTGATGCCCTTATGAATTGGTGGCTGATACTGTCACTCTCTGTGTCTCCCATTGGCTTTGGCTCTCAGCTTCTGAAAGAAGCTGCTCCTTTTGGCAAGAGCAACTCCCAGCAGTCCCTTCTGATTACATCTCCCAAAGTGTTCAGTGACTTGTGCCTTTCTATTGTGTCTTGTCTACTCAACAACTTTCAGGCACACTGAGCAGTTAAATAGTTCTGTATTCTAGGCCTGACCTCTAGAGAGTAGTTCTCAGCATTATTCCTTGATGAATTTCCCAGTAAATGCTCTAGCATTGCACAGGTCTTTCAAGAGCATACTCAAAACTCACTGTTTATGCCAATATACATATGAGGAAAAGACTCCTGTAACACCAAGCAGTGTTATTTCTTAGGTGTCTTTTCAATACCTTTATTTCCTTATTTTTTTGCTCTGTTAAATAGTATGTAATGAGTCTACCGTCCTGAAGCTCAGTGTGAGGTTTTACACTATCTAATGTTATTTAGGAGCCCCAGTGGCCCATAGGTTAAGAACTACGGCTGCTAACCAAAAGGTTGGCAGATTGAATCTACCAGCTACTCCTCAGAAAACCTGTGGGACATTTCTACTCTGTCCTATAGGGTCACTATGAGTCAGGATCAACTCAACGGCAACTGGTTTGTTTTTTTTAAACGTTGTTTAGATCTACATTAACATTATATGGGGAAGAAAACAGCATCAGGATTTGAAGAAGAGTCATTAACTACCTTAGAAATGCAGATGACACAAACTTGCTTGCTGAAAGTTAAGAGGACTTGAAACACTTCCTGATGAAGATCAAAGACCACAGACTTCAGTATGGATTACACC
>NW_004443970.1:4953441-4980670 GCF_000243295.1 Trichechus manatus latirostris | reverse complement strand
AAAGAAAAAAAAAAAAAAAACTCACAACTGGATCAACAAGCAACATCATGCTAAATGCAGAAAAGATTGACATTGTCAAGGATTTCATTTTACCTGGATCCACAATTAACATCTATGGAAGCAGCACTCAAGAAATCAAACTACATGTTGCATTGGAACAGATCTGCTGTAAACGAACTCTTTAAAGTGTTAAAAAGCAAAGATGTCACTTTGAGAACTAAGGTGTGCCTGACCCAAGCCACGGTATTTTCAATGGCCTCATCTGCTTACGAAAGCTTGCCAGTGAATTAGGAAGATGGAAGAATTGATACCTTTGAATTGTGGTGTTGGCAAAGAATATTCAATATACCATGGACTGCCAGAAGAATGAACAAATCTATCTTGGAAAAAGTAGAGCCAGAATGCTCCTTAGAAGAGAGGATAACGAGACTTCATCTCACGTACTTTGCACATGTTATCAGGAAGGATCGATACCTGGAGAAGGACATCTTTCTTGGAAAAGTATTCTATCAGTGAAAAAGAGGAAGACCCTAAATGAGATGAATTGACACAGTGGCTGCAACAATGGGCTCAAACATAGCAACTTATATGAGGATGGCGCAGGAACAGGCAGTGTTCGTTCTGTTGTACATAGGGTTGCTATGAGTCGGAACCGATTCAACAGCATCTAACAACAGCAACAATGTTATTTGACTATGAAATTTCAAAGGAGAGTTAGCAGGGTTCACATCCAGATGTGTAAAATACCTGTTAAATTTCTCAAATTGTTTCTCTAAAATCTTCTTAGAGTTAATAGGCATATAGATAAATTAATCTCTGGAAAAGCCCTGAATATCTCACGGTAGCAATCAATCCAAGCTTACATGCTAGATGGATAACCATGTGAGAAAAAATGGTATATGGTTAATGTTATGTGTTAACTTGGCTATGCCATGATTCTCATTGGTTTGGTAGATATTATGTAATTGTCCTCCATTTTGTGATCTTATATGAGCAGCCAATCAGTTGGAAGGAGAGTTTCCTTGGGGGTGTGGTGTGCATCCAATATGTGTAGATCTTCTGGCAAAGCTTGCACTGTCTCTCTTGATCCTACACAGATCTCAGAGATCTGACCTCTGGTTCTTCGCAGAAGTCTTCAACCAGCCACCTGACCCGTAGATTTTCAATTCACCAGCTTCCGCAACCCTCTGAGATAGCAGCCTGCTGCCTGACCTGGAGATTTGGGGCTCATCAGCCCCTTTAACCATGTGAACCAGGAAAAGCCTTCTGCTTTTTGCCTGATCCACAGAGTTGGGACTTGCCAACCTCTACAATTATGTGAGCCATTTCCTTTAAGTAAGTCTGCCTCTCTCTATATATATATATACTTCACTGGTTTGGCTCTTCTAGAGAACCCAGCCTAAAACAGCTGGTACCTAGAGTGATTCTAGAAGAACAAAATCTTAAGGATGAGTTTTCTGAATTGGTTCTAAAGTCTGGCTTGTCTTAAAGGCACTGATGACGCTGTCTCCAGTAGTAAAGAGAGTGCTGCTAATCCATGGCATGAGGTGGCAATATAAATATGCAAAATATCACTATTTTTGGATCAAATAGTTGTGAGAAACAAGACTCTGAATGACTGTATATTTGATACTTTCCAAGAATTTTGCCTGTCTGAGAAGTATAAGGAAGCTGGTTGTTTGGTCCTACTTTCGCTAGACAATGTGGTGAAAGACAGGAACGAGCTCAGGGCTTCAGAGTCACAGCTCAAGTGCTGCATAAAAGAATTGAAATTTGTCACTTGTGTCCTGAAAGAAAGCTTTATTTCTTGTAGCAACAAAGCAGATATTGCTTAAAACCAAACCAAGAGTCTTATCCTAAGAGTTGAATTTTCAATCTTGAATGGTGTCTGAAGTAGAATCTTCAATCTTGAAGAGTGTCTGAAGTTAAAGTGAGGGCATTAATTGGGAAGAAATGAGTTCATGAAACTGAGGATGGAGACATATGGGCATATGTGGATGAAATACCAAGGCCCTAAATTATGTTGTATCATGCTTGGTAGTAGGACCAGACCTTCAGCCTCCCTCTGAAGAGATTAACCCAGTTTTGTCTGCTAAATTATCTTTGCCAGTAAAAAATTGGCCCTCCCATCCTCATCTGATGAGATTAACCTAGATGCCTCTGAGGAGTCCTTGCCTAAGATATTTTCTGGGGTTGAGCTTGAGTCAGCACCTGAGGTGTCATTAGAGGCAGATGCCTTGTAAGACATTGTTAAATGTTCCCAGGACCCATCCCCACCACTCATTTTTGCTTCTAGACCTACAACTAGACTTAAGTCCCGGCAAGTCATAAGAGGCAAAGTACAAAGTATGACCCATGAGTAGGCACACTACATTCCAAAAGAACTGCTTGTTTTTTATAATGTATACGAAGAGAAACCTGGGGAATATGTGTGGGAATGTCTACTAATGGTGTGGGATAATGGTACGAGAAACATATAGTTGGATCAGTTTGAGATTATTGAATGGCCCACTAAGCACATTCTTCATTCAATGTTTCAGCTAGAAAGGTGAGAAAAGGATTTAACGTTTTATTGGCTTGATTGATTGAAGTATGGAATAAGAGGTAACCCACACTAACTAAATGAAATTGTAATGCCAGAAGACCCTTGGTACACTGTAGAAGAAGTTGTCCAAAGACTTAGGGAAATTGGAATGTTCAAATAGATTTATCAGGTTAAATCCACAGACTCAACCATGGAGTGTGCGGAAGACACACATTTCACCACAAATGTGAGGAACAGATTTGAGAAGGGAGCCCCAGCATCCTTAATGACTGCTGTGATTATCATTTTATGTAAGTCAGATTTGACAGTGGGTACAGACCTAACTGCATTAGGATATGTAACTACAATGGGGCCGATTAGACTCCAGAGTGGTAGGAGCCAAGTGGCAACAATCACCAAAGACAAGGCGGGCATGTTTACTTAATGGACAACAGAATCAAAGCTGTAATCAAAATAGTCTGACTAGGATGGGCTTATAGCATTGCATACATAGTCATGGTGTCCCTAGGAGTGAAATAAATGGGAAATCTATGAAATACTTACTAATCTGTACAAGCAGAGGAATTCTAGGTCAAGTGAATGGCAGTCTAAATTGAATCACCAGAATAGAGAGTCATGGCCTCTCAGTCAATTCCCAGTCTTGAGCCAGCTTACACAATTATAGACTCTTGTATAAAGGGGAGGCAAGATCCCCTTGAAGAAGGACTCCACTATGCTGACAAAAATTTATACTGTTAGTCTTTGTCTCAGCCTTCCCCAAAGGGATCTATGACCTTTCATGTGAGTGACTGTCCACTGGGGAAAAGGAAATAACCACTTTTTGGGAATTACTGGACACTGACTCTAAAATGACATTAAATCCAGGAGACCCAAAATATCACTGTGGCACACCAGTCAGAGTAGACACATATGGAAGTCAGGTTATTAATGGATTCTTAGCTCATGTCTGTCTTACAGTGGGTTCAGTGAGTCCCTGAACACATCCTGTAGTGATTTTCCCAGTTCCAGAATGCATAATTGGAATAGACATACTCAGCAAGTAGTAGAACCCCACATTGGATCCCTTCCAAAAGGAGTAATGGCTATTATCATAGGAAAACCCAAGTGGAAGTCACTAGAACTGCCCCTATCTAGAAAAATAGTAAACCAAAAGCAGTACTGCATTCCTGGAGGAATTGCAGAGATTAGTGCCACCATCAAGGACTTGAAGGATGCAGGGGTGGTCATTCCCACCACATCCCCATTCAACTAACCTATTTAGCCTGTACAAAAGCAGATGAATCTTAGAGAATGACAGTGGATTACCATAAATTTAACCAGGTGATGATTCTAATTGCAGCTGCTTATCTAGATGTGGTTTCATTGCTTGAACAAATTAATATATTTCCTGGTAACTGATACGCAGCTATTGATTGGGCCAATGGCTTTTTCTTGATTCCAGTTATCTTCACCTGGCAAAGCCAGCAATACACCTTCACTGTCCTATCTCAGAGATGTATCAACTCTCCAGCTCTATGTCATAATTTAGTCCTCAGGGGCCTTGATTGCCTTTCGCTTCCAGAATATGTCACACTGATCCATTACATTGATGACATTATGCTGATTGAAACAAGTAAGGAAGAAGTATCAATGACTCTATACTTATTGGCAAGACATTTGCGTGCTATTGTTCTTAATGTTAGGTGCTGTTAAGTCCATTCTAACTCATAGCAACCCTATGTACAACAGAACAAAACACTTCCCAGTATGGTGCCATCCTTACAACCTTGCTATGTTTGAGCCCATTGTCGCAGCCACTATGTCAATCCATCTCAGTTAGGGTCTTCCTCTTTTTCACTGACACTCTACTTTACCAAGCATAATGTTCTTCTGCAGGGACTTGTCCCTTCTGAAAACATGTCCAGAGTATGTGTGACAAAGTCTCGCTATGCTCTCTTCTAAGGAGCATTCTGGCTGCACTTCTTCCAGGACAGATTTGTTCATTCTGCTGGCAGTCCAAGATATATCCAATATTCTTTGCCAACACCATAATTCAAAAGCATCAATTCTTCTTTGGTCTTCCTTATTCATTGTCTGCCTTTAACATGCATATGTTGTTGTTAGGTGCCATAGTGTCAGTTCCAACTCATAGTGACCCCATGTACAACAGAATGAAACACTACCTGATCCTGTGCCATCCTCACAATTGTTGCTACATTTGAGCACATTGTTGAAGCTGCTGTGTCAATCCATCTTTTTGAGGGTCTTCCTCTTTTTTCTAACCCTCTACTTTACCGAACATGATGTTCTTCTTCAGGGACTGGTCCCTCCTGATAACATGTCCAAAGTACGTGAGACTAAATATCATCAGCCTCACCTCTAAGGAGTATTCTGTCTGTGTCTGTACTTTTTCCACGACAGATTCACTCATTCTTCTGGCAAGCAGTCCATGGTATATTCAATATTCTTCGCCAACACCATAATTCAAAGCATAAATTTCTCCTCAGTCTTCCTTATTCATTGTGCAGCTTTCACATAAATCTGAGGTTATTGAAAATACCATGGTTTGGTTTAGGTGCACCTTAGTCCTCAAAGTGGTATCTTTGCTTTTTGACACTTTAAAGAGATCTTTTAAAGAAGATCTGCCCAATGCAATACATCATTTGATTTTTGACTGCTGCTTCCATAGGCATTGATTGTGGATCCAAGTAAAATGAAATCATTGCTTGGTAGATGGTGGGAAATTAATCTGACAAAAATTCAGACTCTTTCACCACTGAAATTTCTAGAGGTCCAATAGTGTGGGGCATTTTGGAGGCAACATATCCCTCATTTGGGTTTGCTACTCCGGCGTATTATCAAGTGACTTGAAAAGCTACTAGTTTGAGTGGGGCCCAGGCAAAGAGAAGGCTCTACAACAGATTCAGGCTGCCTTGTAAGTGGCCCTGCAACGTGGGCCATACGATTGGGATAATTCAATGTTTCATGAAGTGTCAGTGGCAGATAGAGACGCTGTTTGGAGTCTTTGGCAGGCCCCTATTGGTAAATCACAGTACAGGCCCTTCTGAGTTTGGAGTAAAGTTCTATCATACTCTGCAGATTACTACTCTGCTTTGGGGAAACAGCTCTTGGCTTGTTATTGGTCCTTAGTAGGGACTGAACGCTTATCCATGGGCCACTAAGTCACCATGCAGCCTGAGCTCCCCATCATAAACTGGGTATTGCCTGACCCACAGAGTTAAAAAGTCAGATGAGGTGCATAGCAGCATTGCATCATTAAATGGAAGTGGTATTGTGAGATCAGGCTCAAGCAGGACCTAATGGCAAAATTAAGTTACATGAGTTTCCACTCCTGTCACATTACCTTCTATCTCCCATCTGCATCTATGGACTCATGGGAAGTTCCTTACTATCAGTTAACTGAGGAGGAGAAACCTAGACCTGGTTTACAGATGGTTCTGTGTGATATGTAGGCACCACTTGAAAGTGGAGACTGGCAGCACTGCAGCCTCTTTCTGGGAACTCTCTAAAGGACAGTGGTGAAGGAAAATGCTCCCAATGGGAAGAACTCTGAGCAATGCACCTGTTTGTTCATTTTGCTTGGAAGGAGAAATGGTCAGATGTGTGATTGTATGCTACTCATTGGCTATGATCAATGGCATAGCTGGATGGTCAGGGACTTGGAAGGAACATGATTAGAAAACTGGTGACAAGAAGGTAAGGAAGAGCTATGTGGGTACACCTCTCTGAATGGGCGAAAGAAGTGAAGATATTTGTGTCTCATATGAATAATCGTTGAAGGCTGACCTCAGCAGAGGAGGATTTTAACAGCCATGTGGACAGGATGACATGTTCTGTGGATACCAGTTAGCCCCTTTCCCTAGCCACTCCTGCCATTGCCCAATGGGATCATGAACGAAGTGTTCGTGGTGGTGTGAAAAGAGGTTATGCATGGGCTCAGCAGCATGAACTTCCACTCAGCAAGGCCAACTTGCCTACAGCCATTGCTGAGTGCCCAATCTGCCAGCAGCAGAGACTAACACTGAGTCTCTGACATGGCACCATTTCTAGGGACAATCAACCAGCAACCTGGTGGCAGTTTGATTACACTGGATCACTTCCACCGTGGAAAGATCAGTGTTTTGTTCTTACCAGGACAGACACTTACTCTGGGTACGGATTTTCCTTCTCTACACGCAATGCTTCTGCCAAAATTGCTATCCATGAACTTACAGAATACCTTATTCACCCTCATGGTATCCCACACAGAGTTGCTTCAGATCAAGGAACTCACCTCACAGCAAATGAAGTGAGGCAATGGGCCCATGCTCATGGAATTCACTGGCCTTACCATGCTCCCCATTAGCCTAAAGCAGCTGGCTTTATAGAATGATGGAATGGCCTTCTAAAGACACAGTTACAGAGCCAGTTAGGTGAAAATACCTTGCAGGATTGGGGCAATGTTCTCCAGGAGACAGTATAAGCTCTAAACCAGCATCCAGTACATGGTGTTGTTTCTCCCATAGCCACAATTCACAGGTTAAGAAATTAAGAGTAGAAATGGGAGTGGCACCACTCACTATTACTTCTAGTGACCTACTAACAAAATATTTGCTTCCTGTCCCTGCAACCTTCTGCTCTTTGGGTCTAGAGGTCTTAGTTCCAAAGGGAGGAATGCTCCCACCAGGAGACACAACACTGATTCCACTGAACTGAAAGTTAAGAATGGCCACTGGCCACTTTGGACTCCTCATGCTCCTGCATCAACAGGCAAAGAAGGGACTTACCATTTTGGCTAGTGTGATTGATTCGGATTACCAAGGGGAAATCAGATTTATATTACATAATGGAGTTAAAAAGGAGTACGTCTGGAATACAAAAAATCCTTAGAACAACTCTAAGTACTACCATGCCCTGTGATTAAAGTCAATGGAAAACTACAGGAACCCAGTTCCAACATAATTACTAATGGCCCCAGACCCTTTAGGAATGAAGGTTTGGGTCACTCCTCCAGGCAAAGAACCACAGCCAGCTGAGGTGTTTGCTGAGGGCAAAGGAAATACAGAATGAGTAGTTGAAGAAGGTAGTTCTAAATACCAGGTAAAACCACGTGACCAGTGCAGACCTGAGGACTATAATTGTTATGAGTATTTCTTCTCTATTTTGTTATATGTGTATGTGTGTGTGTGTGTGTGTATACATATATGTATATCAAATATCTTTGTTTTCTTCCCCCCCATCCCATTGCTTATTATAAAATATAAGATGTAAATGGGGCTAGTGTGTTTTCAGTAGTATGTATTTTAGTTGCATCGCGTTAGGTCCAAGTATGACTTGATAATTGTCTTTATTTAAAGATTATATATGGCTTAGATAACCCTGGTGGCAAAATGGTCAATTGCTATGGCTGCTAACCAAAATGTTACTTACCCGTAACCACCAGGGTTTCCATATATGTATATATATAAAAGCAAAAGCCTGTTGCCATTGAGTTGATTCTGACTCACAGAGATCCTATAAGACAGAGTAGAACTGCCCCATGGAGTTCCCAAGTTCAAATCCACTAGACACTCCTTGGAAACTCTATGGGACAGTTCTGCTCTGCCCTATAGGATTCCTATGAGTCAGAATCAACTTGATGGCAATGGCTTTGGTTTTGGTTTGGTATGATTTAAGGAAATGTGTACAGGTGCCAAGTTGACAAGGGGTGGACTGTGATGGTTAATGTTATGTACCAAATTTGCTAGGCCATGATTCTCAGTGATTTGGCAGATATTATGTAGTCATCCTCCATTTTGTGATCTGATGTGAGCAGCCGATCAGTAGTAAGGAGAGTTTCCTTGGGTATGTGGCTTTCATCCAATATATATTAATGTTCTGGCAAAGCTCACATCTTATCTCTCTCTCTCTCAATCCTGTACTCATCTCATGATCTGACCTCGGTTAGTTCTTGCAGAAGCATTCAGCCTGCCACCTGACCTATGGATTTGGGACTTGCCAGCCCCCTCAGACGTGAGTCATTTCTTTGAAGTAAAGATCTGTCTCTAATATTTATATATATGCTTCATTGGTTTTGCTCCCCTAGATAACCCAGCCTGAAACAAATGAAAATAATAATAACAATAAGAACACAACAATCATAATATTAATAATTATGATTTGTTTAACATTTTCTATGTATCAGTTTTACACATGTACATATAGAAGATCCTGGGAAGTGCAAATGGTTAACTTGATCAGTTACTAATCAAAAGGTTGAAGATTGGAGTGCACCAGAGGATCTTTAGAAGAAACGCCTGGAACTCTACTTTTGAAAAACCAACCATTGAAAACACTGTGAAGCACAGTTCTACTCTGACATACAGGTTTGCCACAATGGTAACTGGTACATATACACACACACACACACTCACACATATATATATATACACACACATATATATATACACACACGTATAGACACACACATATATGTATGTATATACATATGTATAGATATACGTATATAAACCAAAAACCCAAACCCCTTTGCCGCTGAGTCAATTCTGACTCATAGCAACCCTACAGGACAGAGTAGAACTGCCACATATGGTTTCCAAGGAGCAGCTGGTATACTCAAACTACCAACCTTTTGGTTAGCAGCCTTGGCTCTTAACCACTATGTCACCAGGGTTCCAGATATACGTGTGTGTGTGTGTGTGTGTGTGTGTGTGTGTGTATGCATATATGTATATATAAATATACATATATGTAATTTATATACAGCATACACCAAATTAATATTCTTATTTTTCTGAAAAAGAAATGGACACTGAGAAAGAGATCCATAAAGTCAGAAAGATGTGTTCAAATCCCCACTTCTACATTTACTCTGTTATCTCTCACCTATCCAAATTGCTCTGAATGCAAATCAGATTAGAGGGTAGCTGACTACTTATAGATCAGTTTAAGAAAAGCAATCAAAATGTCAGAATTTTGCAAGTATAATGGTAGACATATACACAAATAGAATAGAATTCAAAGCCCAGAAATAAAATCATACATCTATGGTCAATCAATTTTTGACAAAGGTGCTAAGTCCATTCAATGGAGAAACAAGTGTCTTTAATAATGGCTCTGGGACAATTGGGTTTCCACACGCAAAAGAATTAAGCTGGACTCATACCTCACACTACATATGAAAATTAACTTAAAATGGATCAAGAACCTAAATTTTAGAACTAAAACCATAAAATTCTTAAAAGAAAACATAGAGGTAACACTTTGGATCTAGTTTTTAACAATGGATTCTTAAATATGACATCAAAAGAATGAGCAACAAAAGACAAAATAGATAAATGACACGTCATCAATTAATTTTTTTATCAAAGGATTTTTATCAACAATGTGAAGAGACTATCTATAATATATGATTCATATACATATACAAAATATGTTCATACAATATATGAACCATATTTCTGATAAGTGTTTAATATCAAAAATACCTAAAACAAGCAAACAAACAAAAAACTCATACTTTAGAACAAAAAGACAAACAACCCCACCAAAAAATGAGTAAAGGACCTGAATAGACATTTTGCCAAATAAGAAACACAAATTGCTAATGAGCACGTGAAAAGATGCTCAATGTCATTATAATTACGGGGGTATAAATCAAAATCTCAGTGTGATATCACTTCACCCCACTAAGATGGCTATGATAAAAAAAGGAAAACAACAGGTGTTTGAGAGAACGTGAATAAATTGGAACCCTCGTACATTTTTGGTAGGATTGTAGAATGGTATAGCCTCTGTGGAAAACTGGTAATTCCTCAAAAAATTAAACACTAAATTACCATATGATCCAACAATTCTACTTCTAGGTATACACCCGAAATAATTGAAGTCAGGAACATGAATAGATATGTATACACAATGTTCATGTCGGAATTATTCACAATAGCCAAAAGGTAGAAACAGCCTAAATTCTCATCATCAGATGAATGAATAAACAAAATGTGGGACATAAAAACAATGAAATACTACTCAGCCATAAAGAGAAATGAACTTTTGATACATGCTACAATAACATTGAATCTTGATAACATGCTGAGTCAAACAAAAGGACAAATATTGTACAGTCACACTTACACAGATATCTAGAATAGACAAAATGTATAGAGACCAAAGTTTCTTAATGGTTACCAGGGGTAAGAGGGAGTCATTCCTTAGTGGACACTGAGTTGCTGTTAAGGATGATGGAAAAGTTTGGAAATGGATAGTGGTGATGTTTGCATAACATGATGAACATAATTCATGTCATTGAATTGTACATGTAATAATCGTTGAAATGGAAATTGTTTCATTATATATACACTTACCACAATGAAAAACAAAACCAAAAAATAAACAAACAGAAGACATAATCGTGGTTGGAATTACAAAAGAATATGTAGAAGCTATAGCTGGCATTTTGTCTTTATCTCTGACTTAAATGAAAAAAACCTTGAATATTTTACCTGCTGTCAATTTCTTGTTGACATTTCATATTAAGTTAAGAATGCTTCCTTCTATACCTAACCTACGGATTGTTTTTAATAACGTATATGAATTTTATCCAAAGCATATAGGCTTTTCTTTCTCGTTTGTTAGTGGACACATCAGTGTCACACCATCCTTGAACTCGTTGCTGTTGTAGTCGTTAGGTGCTGTCGAGTCAGTTCCGACTCAGAGACTCTATGTACAACAGAAGGAAACACTGCCTGGTCCTGTGCCATTCTCACAATCATTGTTATGCTTGAGCCCATTGCTGCAGCCACTGTGTCAATCTACCTTGTGAGTGTCTTCCTCAACTTTACCAAGCATGATATGCTTCTCCGGGGACTGGTCCTTCCTGATAGCATATCCGAAGTATGCTTCGAAGGAGCATTCTGGCTGTATTTCTTTCAAGACAGATTTGTTTGTTCTTTTGGCAGTCCATGGTATATTCAATATTCTTGGCCAACGCCACACTTCAAAGGTGTCAATTCTTCTTTGGTCTTCCTTAGTCATTGTCCAGCTTTTGCATGCATATGAGGCTACTGAAAACACCATGGCTTGGGTCAGGCACACCTTAGTCTTCAAGGTGACATCTTTGCTTTTTAACACTTTAAAAGAGATCTCTTGCAGCAGATTTGCTCAATTCAATGAGTCTTTTGATTTCTTGACTGCTGCTTCCATGGGTGTTGATTGTAGATCCAGGTAAAATGAAATCCTTGACAACTTCTATCTTTTCTCTTTTTATCAGGATGTTGCTTATTGGTCCAGTTGTGAAGATTTTTGTTTTCTTTGTTGAGGTGTAATCCATACTGAAGGCTGTGGTCTTTGATCTTCATCAGTAAGTGCCTCAAGTCTTCTCCACTTTCAGCAAGCAAGGTTGTGTCATCTGCATAATGTCGGTTGTTAATGAGTCTTCCTCCAATCCTGATGCCCTGTTCTTCTTCATATAGTCCAGCTTCTTGGATTAATAACATAGTAGCAAACATGTAATACCTGTTTTCTCACTGGAATCCCCCCTTTTGGTGAAGTATGTAATCTAACTTGTAACAGCATTTATTTTCCTCAAATGTCAGTTTTATTCTGAAAGAAAAATGTTTTCCAAACATAATTATGTGTGTATGTATGTATGCATGTATGCATGCGTGTATGCATGTGTGTAAACATGCGTGTATGCATGTGTGTATACATGCATGTATGCATGTATGTAATACACTTGTTTTTGGCAAAAACGTTAATTTTTACTGTTCTTTTGCAAGTTCCTTTGGAAGATGTCTTAAAATGGGCTAGCAATACTTGGATGATCTAGAGTCTACATTTACAGAATCCCCTTTGCTGTATGTTCCCTAGTGAAAATTGACCATAAGAATTTGTGGAAGATTTAGAGGTGGAAGGAAGAGTGACTTTTTTTTTTTTTAAGAATTTATTTCCAGAAATTGTGGGGCATAGGTGGGATGTACTGCCAGAAGTGTTCCAGTCGTAGCATTTGTTGTGGGTATTGAGAAGGATTCCAGTCCTCCTGGGCATCTGATATTCTCTCTAACTCAAATAACTAACCTCTTGGCTTTAACCTGTGGAGAAATACCTTAGTAATCCAAAGTTTAGCACAAGCAGGGTAGGAAAGAGCAATCAAACAGTTCAGTTCTGCAATGTATTATTCTCTAAATAATCACTCTGAAATTTTGTCCCAGGTGCTTATGCTGTTCCTTGTATTTATGGTTTTTGAACTTGGGGATGTTAATTTCTTAGTAGAATACATCTGCTTGCTTTGTATCTGGAAGGGTCCTTCATTTTTTGGTATTTTTAATTTTTTCCCTGATAATATGACTTCTTGTTTTTTAGAATTACTATGAAGTATTTTTTTTCAAATATCTTTTATTTCTAGGTGTTTTAAGGGAGATGAGAATTACTTTCATGTATTCATCTGACATATTTCTAAAGTTTAGTTCCAATATTTATTGATAAAGCAACTTTTCTCTTTATAAACTATTATGAGATGAAGTAGCTTTAGTACATGAAGTGTATCACATCTACTAAGAATCAATTTAAATCATGATTACTTGGGCAAGGTGTTCAACTTGCTTCTTTCAGTTGTCTATAACATACATATCAAAGTGAAAAAATATTTTAAAACTGACTTTGAGATTAAACTTTATTTTGCATAGTTGGGATAAGCATCTATTTTTTATCGCAAGCTGATTTTTATTGACTTGAAAATATTTAAAGCTGATTTAATTTCATATGGAATATTCTATGATTCAAATATTCACTTATATAAGTTGAACTTCAGTAGACAGAAAAAGATCTTACAACTACTATCCTTTTTGTTGACGTTATTTAATGCCAATGAACATTTACTCTGTGTTGATCATTGAGAGCTCAATTTCCTTAATAGATTGGTATCTGTATAATTGATTAGCTGTAAAATTTGATATAGAGTTTGAGATAAATGAGAATACCATGTTTTATACCATGCTTAACTACTGGCATATATTGTGAATTCATTGGTGTGTAAAGCTCTGTATCAGAATCATCATCAGATATTTTAGACTGTAGCTACTGAAGCAAAACCAAGACCTGCTGAATTTAACCTTTATCATATATATCTAGCTAAGAGTCAGAATCAACTCGATGGCAATTTTTTTTTTAATCTAACTATTTAGCTAGATATCTTATTTCTGATCACTTGCTGTTGAAGGTAGTCAATCACTATAAACCTTTGGATAAATTGTATATAAATATAAAACTCCTTTAGTATTTCCAGAAGAAGAGGTGTCAGTTTGTATCACTTTAAGACAGGAAGAAAGTGGGGAAATATCTTTCCCTTTCTACCTGCTTTTTCCTCCCTTCCTTCCTCTTTCCCTTTTTTTTTGAAATAATGAAAATGTTCTAAAAGCTTCCTTACTGAATTCTTATCATGTTACATTAACCATGGTTGGGCCAAATGCTCATTACCAGTAAATCAAATGGAACCATGGTGATTCCATAGGTTAAGCATGATTTACTTATGGACCAAAAGCAGATATTACCTTCCCTGAGTTACATAGTGGAAAGTTGGACATACAAATGAGGATGGAGGCAAAGAATATGAGTGAATGGATGTAGACAACCAACAGTGTCAGAAACACATTTTCTCATATTCATCTTTGTATCACCAACACCTATAACCATGAATCACATAAGAAGCTTACTGAATCACTTCTGCCTGAATAGTAACAACTATATTCAGGCTTCTCTGATGCCTTTCTATTGCAATCAAATAGAATTCACTATCTGTTTCTCAATAACTATTTATTGAAAACTGTTCAGTAAAACGCCGAAGGCGAATTAAGCAATAAGGAAATCATTTCAAAAATATGACTGGTACACTATCTGTCCAATATAGGATATTTCCCTCTGTTCATTCAGTTCAAGAGAATCTCAATTTCACATAATTAGGAAGTTCCGTGTCAAGATGGAGGAGGTAAGATTTGTAAAAGATTTACCTTGTGTTCCAGTGTTTTAAGCTCTTTGAAAATAAGGAATAAAAGGTCTATTTTCTTTCTAAACCCTCTCACTAATTGAACTTTTTTCATAGTTTCGCCATCAAGACGACACAGATATCTCTATGCCAAAAATGACACCCTTTATTAGTCATTTACTAATCCAGGGCATAGAAGACATTTTCTTCTGTATATATCTTATGGATTCTAATAACAGAATGAGCTGGTTCCTTCTCACTCAAAGTCTATGTGTTCTATAGGAAACCAAGAATAAAAGAAAATCTATATCATCCAGGTTTTTCTTCTTATCTGTCTTGACTCTGCTTCTCTAACACCTAATTTAACATTTTGATGCAACATAAATGACAAAAAAAGTGAAGATAACTTAAAAACGTTACATTTGGCAGATTTTAGAACAGCATGTTGAGTGGCAGAAGGTAACATTTTCTGAAGACAAATTTACTTTAGTGTTTACAGTGGTGTGTGCAGGTATATGTTTATTTTTATTTGTTTTGCTTTATTTTGTTGTGTTCTGTTCTCTTTTGTTTTAGAGAAGGAGTAATAAAGAGTTCAACCAGCCCAGATCTTGGATTTATACACACCTGGCTTTAACTCCTAGTTTTATAACTGTGCGTAATTAACTTACCAGTTGTCTACTTTCTTCATTTGTAAAATGTTGTTAATCATATATAAAGAGTTTTTCAAATTACAAATACAATGCATTGCCTGGAACATAGTATATGCTCAACAAATGGTAGTTATTAATATTTTATTAATTATAGTTTTTTTGACAGAAGATCATTAAGCAAATCTGATATATATTATTAAAGATTTGTTTTGACTTTTCCTAAAACCTGTGAGCTTGAACAACGTGTTTGTTTATATAGATTTTATAAAAGATTATATCACAAAATCTTACAACTGAATTGATTTTTAATTTCAAAATCACGTTGCATGACCAAATTACAAAACCAGCAGAACCTCTCAACTCATAGTACTTGCTCAAAAATAAACTTTTATTGTAGATTTCCAATTAAAAGTAGATTCAACCTGGCACCTTGACAATGTAATACTAAGGAAAAAAGAAAGGACAAAACAGGCTGTACGTTATCAAAATATTTTTCCCTAATGAGTTATATTTAGCACGAAGTAATGGAATTTTTCTAGCTTTCCAAGGGAAATTAATTTGAGTCTTCCCAACCTACTAGCTTCTGACTTGGAGGGCTGAATTCACCAATTAAATTCACAGCTGATTAATTAGCTAGTAATTTGAGAAGTTAATCATCATTCAATGGTACTTATTAAGTGTCTTCATGCCCATGAAATGTGTATTAGAAGATTGGTTTGGGAGGATTGAAATCTCACTGAAGAAACATTTAAGTAGTTTGGACACTCCAACCCCAACCTAAATATACCCTTGGTGCTGATCATTCCCTTTTATTTCTGTTTAAGAGCAGATATTAAATACAACAATGCAGAGATGTGCAAGAAACATATTACACAAACATATATTAGAGGCATCATGGCATTCATAAGGCTCATTTTAAATTATATTCCATGTTAAATAACCTGAAATGATTTTCAGCATTAAATGCCCACCCTGCAATCTTTCTTTCTTTCTTTTCTCTGAAGAATTTTTCATGTCCGGAAGCAGTTCACAGATGAATATCACTTTTGTGATTTCTTCATAGTAGCTAATGAAAATTTGCTCAAATCACAAAGCTACCATACAATCTACCCAATTCAGCAGAAATACTTGCCTTGGTCTATGCAGTTCAAGAGAAGCCCATTTTGGAATAGCAAGGGAGTTCCAGGTCAATGATGAGGTGAATCAACAAAATTTGTTAAAGAATTTACATAAATTGTGACCAGCTGAAGCCAGCCTGTTAGTGCTTCATTTTAGTGTTGATGCTTTCTTAAAGATTTATATAATATTTACTGCAAATATAAAAATGAAACATACTTACATTTGTGTATATAAGTATACACTCACCCATGCACAAGCATTTGCACACATATCCTGGATTGTTTTTGAAAGTCGCATGTTTACATTCTTATGTTCCAAGGACAGTAGTTTGTAGTAGAGACTGCTGGCAAGCTACATGAACCCTGTGGATAATTCCTGAACTATATTTTCTATATATTTTCTCACATTTGTGAGAACTTATGAAAAAAGATTGACTTCTACACTTAGTTTTCTGTCCTTGAAGTATTTGGAATTTAGATGTATCCTTCAGTTAGGCTGCTAACCCTAAGAATTGCCCCTATGTGAATAAAATTCTAACAAGTCTAGCTTTCCTTAGTAAAATTTTACCCAATTCCAGGAGATGCTTTCTTTTATCCAACCTACACTGCACATATTGCAGTGCCAGCATACCTTCTCTTTCTCTGGTCTTTGTGTAACTACAGAACAGCATGTTCACTTCCACTTTTAACCTTACATATCCTCTTGAATAAAGTAAGTGATTACAGTGAAATTTGCCCTTGGAGGTCATTCCATAGAAGAACAGACAATTTCAGAAACATAATCTCCTAGACCAGCTTGCTACAATGCTTTGGGAAGAATATTTTGTGAAATTTTCAATTATCTGATTCCTTCCTAGGGAATGGGAGGAATGGAAGTAGGGAAGAAAAGGCCAGGCAAGGTGAGATGTCATTGGGTGCATCATTACTAACCAATGGGGCCCCAGTTTCCAGCAACACTAACAATTACTGCAACTGGTCAAGACACTGAAGTTAATTACTCTAAATTTTATGCAATAAAATTCACCATTACAATTTTAAAAATGTTTTAAACAGTCTTTCTTGGCTTAATAAATCCTATTATTATCCTTCTAAAAATGCTGATAGAATACAATATTAAGCAAGCTGAATCGTCATACATAGAAAAGAAATCTTTACAGAATTCTGTTTCATTTGTATTTTAAGTGGGTATGCTATCTGTACTTTTTACCCTGTGAAGAAGAAGCCATTTTGTGATGATTTGGGTAAATGCTTCTTGCTTTAGATAATTGCAAGAATCTCATCATACCAAAATAAACATTCAACATATGACTTATTATCAGTTCGACAATCAAGGTTTAATAAAATATTATTTTTATAATTCAACTTTATTTTTGAAAGGTAAAAATGATTTTTAATTTAGTAACACTTTTTTACCTATATTACTTACAAAACTAATCTTAGTAAATTAGGGACAGTGGATAATTCTTTGCAGGGAAAGTGTGTAATAGAGGTAGAAAAGTGATGACTCATCCCAACACTTCTAAATAACTAAGGGTTTCAATCCACCATTCATCTGTCAGCTTGTTGTAATGTGATAGCTTGTATGTTGCTGTGATTCTGGAAGTTATGCCACCGATGTTTCAAACACTAGCAGGGTCACCCATGGTGGACAGGTTTCAGTGGAGCTTTGGTGGATGGATCTTGGCTGAAAGCAGAGAATAACAGAAAAGATATTTACCTGTGTTATTGACTACAAAAAGGCATTCAACTGTGTGGATCATAGCAAATTATAGATAATATTTCAAAGAATGGGAATTACAGAACACTTAATTGTGCTCATGAGGAATCTGTAGACCAAGAAGACCAAGAAGCTTAGACCAAGAAGCAGTTGTTCAAAAAGAAAAAGGGCATACTGCCTAGTTTAAAATCAGGAGAGTTGTACGTCAGGGTAGTATCCTTTCACCATACTTATTCAATCTGTATGCTGAGAAAATAACCTGAGAAGATAGACTATATGAAGAAGAACACAGTATCAGGATTTGAGGAAGACTCCTTAAGAACCTGCAATATGCAGATGACACAACCTTGCTTGCTTTAAGTGAAGAGGACTTGAAGCACTTACTGATGAAGATCAAAGACTACATCCTTCAGTATGAATTACACTTTAACATAAAGAAAACAAAAACCCCACAAGTGGATCAATCAGCAATATCATGATAAACAGAGAAAATACTAAAGTTGTGAAAGATTTCATTTTACTTGGATCCACAATCAACACACACAGAACCAGCAGTCAAGAAATCAAACGACGCATTGCATTGGGCCAGTCTGCTGCAAAAGACCTCTTTAAAGTTTTAAAAAGCAAAGATGTCATCTTGAAGACTAAGGTGAGCTTGACCCAAGCCATGGTATTTTCAATCACGTCATATGCATGTGAAAGCTGGATAATGAATAAGGGCCAGCAAAGAATAATTGATGCCTTTGAATTATAGTGTTGGTAAAGAATACTGAATATACCATGGACTTCTCGAAGAACAAACCAATCTGTCTTGGAAGAACTACAGCCAGAATGCTCCCTAGAAGCCAGGATGGTGAGACTTTGTCTCACATACTTTGGACATTTATTAGGAGGGACCAGTTCCCGAATAAAAACATCATGTTTGGTAAAGTAGAGGGCCAGGGAAAAAGAGGAAGACCCTCAAGAAGACGGATTGACACAGTGGCTGTAACAAGGAGCTCAAACCTACCAAAGATTGTGAGGATGGAGCAGGACCAGGCAGTGTTTTGTTCTGTTGTGCATATGGTTGCTATGAATCGGAACCGATTCAAGAGCACCTAACAACAAAAAACAACAAGGGTTGCACATGTGTGCAACTTGTCAACAACCATTGCTTTACTATCATTAAATATCCATCTACCTTATGTTGTCTTTCTGTGAAAGTCTTTTGCTTTTCATTGTTGACCTTGATGTTTACATTAACCTGATTTTGTCAGTATATAAACATCCACTAAGAGAAAGGCATCCACACTAAGAGTCTATACTGTGATTTACCACTAGCCCAGACCACTGTGATGCCCTTGGGCTGTGCACTCTGTGTCCACACATTTGTTGGAGAATTAGACTGGAGCATTAAATTGCTTCAGTTTGATCTGCCAGGGTTCATCTCTGACCCTACCCCAACCGAGGATACAGACGTAGAATTTTACCACTGACCCTATGTTAACAGCCTACAGTAAACGGGACCTCTCTTTCATAATCCACCTCTAAATCAGATCAGATATAACTTAAAGGGAAAAATACAGTTCTATAGGGGTATATATAAGGAAAAATGGTGTTTTACTTTGCAACTTCTAAAATTTTATGATTTTTTCATCCATAATATATTTTGAATCCACAACACCTTCCCTACTTTTCCCCCAAAAGAATATGCTTACACACATTAATCCCAAAACTATATTGTGTCTTGTTATATAATTTCCATGAGGTTTTCCAATAAATGAAAGTATAAGTTGTTTGCATACAGTTTCAATGCACGTAAAAGATTGTTGCAGCTTCGTCTCCCTCTAAAGATTAAGCAATGCTTGTCATTCTTGCCAGAGAGTGAAAAATATGTTCAAGTTTAAAAGGATTTTGTGGGAATGAAATTCACAGTTTTTGCTATTTTGACTATTTTAAAATATTGTGGGAAATATTTTAAAAGTAAATTTACATCTGTATTATTTCCTTTATGTAAGTGAAAAGGAAGTGCCTGAAGAACCTTTTCTTTTTCTTACTGTCAGAAAAAATCAGAAATTATCTTAGTGCAAATACACACACTTCCATTAAATTTTCCTAGAGTTTCATGAATTAGTGGAAAATCTAAATTTAAAATTATGTATGTCTCAGAGATAATTCATGATGCTCTGAACATTTCATTGTCTTTCAAATTCAGAATATCTGAAACCTTTACAGAACAGTCTTAATTTATTTCTCTCTCTCTCTCTTTTTGGTCCCAGTGAAAACAGTGGATATATATTTTTTTTTTTTTTTGCAGTAGAATAAAAGAAAATATTCTAGGAGCCTTCTTCAATCAAATTTAAAGACCCCAAAGAGCTGGAAAGTAGGGAAGAAAGAGGACAAAAGCAACTGAGATGAAGAAACAGCAAACCAGAGAATTTCAGTGTGGTAGATGATTGGATGGTGCCCTGATGGCACAGTGGTTAAGAGCTCAGCTGCTAACCAAAAACTTGGCAGTTTGAATCCACCACTCACTCTTTGGGGTATCAGGATTGGGGGAAGACTCATTAACAACCTGTTTTATGCAGATGACACACCTTACTTGCTGAAAATGAAGAGTACTTGAAGCACTTACTGTTGAAGACCAAAGACTGCAGCCTTCAGTATGGATTACACCTCAACATAAAGAAAACAAAAATCTTCACAACTGGACCAATAAGGGACATCAGGACAAACGGAGAAAAGATTGAAGTTGTCAAGGATTTCATTGTACATGGATCCACAATCAACACCCATGGAAGCAGTAGTCAAGAAATCAAACGACATATTGGATTGGGCCAATCTGCTGCAAAAGACCTCTTCTAAAGTTTTAAAAAGCAAAGATGTCACCTTGAAGATTAAGGTGCACTTTACCCAAGCCATGGTGTTTTCAGTTGCCTCATATGCATGTGAAAGCTGGACAATGAATAAGGAAGACCGAAGAAGAATCGATGCCTTTGAATTACAGTGTTGGAAAAGAATATTGAATATACCACCAACTGCCAGAAGAAGGAACAAATCTTTCTCGGATGAAGTACAGCCAGAATGCTCCTTAGAGGCAAGAATGGGAGACTCTGTATCATGTACTTTGACATGTTATCTGGAGGGACCAGTCCCTGGAGAAGGACATCATGCTTGATAAAGCATAGGGTCAATGAAAAAGAGGAAGGCCTTCAAGGAGATGAATTGTCACGGTGGTTGCAACGATGGTCTCAAGCATAGCAGGGATTGTGAGGATGGCGCAGGACCAGGCAGTGTTTCATTCTGTTGTACATAGGGTCACTATGAGTCAGAACCAGCTCGAAGGAACCTAACAACAACAACAACATATAAAATCAAATCACCTAGAAACCTACATATAAAGTGTAGGAAATAAAAATTATTCTCTTTCATAACTGAAATCGGGAGATTAGAAACCTATGCATAAGAACTGTATTAGATGAGGCTTTACAAACAATACTTTTGCTATCTTTAAATCTGCACAGAGAGAGATCCAGTGGGGAGATTTGAATTAAGAATAGAACTAAATTTGAAGGAAGAAGAAAAAAATGAGTAGATCCTTAGGAGAGGGCAAAGGGGAGAAAACACGGGGACATTAAACTAAAGATGGAAGCTAGTTTCTTTATTTGAAGTTATGGAGAACTTTTTTTAAAGTGCAGAAATAACTAACGTTCAAATTTTTAAGTTATTGTAAGTTGCCTTTGTCTCTATGTCTTAAAGAACATTAGGTAAACTCTATTGTATGTATATAGGATTGCTCTGCTTCATTGGGAAGTTAAAGGAAATTTCCTCTTTCAATTTCTCAGTTACCAAACTCATGTGGAGTTACGCCATGCATGGAAGAGTGAGAAGTTCTGTAGTTTCATGGAAATAGGAACTCAGAGCAACAGGAGGCTCCAAGAATTAAAGCCCCAAAAGAACTCACATGTATTTGGGGGAGGTGAGTTTGCTTCCTATAGAGTACGAAATTAGATTTGGAGTCAGTGTTTTCAGGATTTCATGTGTGATTATCAGCTGGTCTATCTCTATCTACTTGGTAGTAAGTTGGATGACCTTGAGCACACTAAAGTCATTTATGCTTTCCACATGACATATTTCTGTGATTAAATACAGACAACACGATTAACAAACAGTTCTCTGTCTCTGTTTTAACCTTCTGTATGAATTCAATTCACCATCAAACTGCTCCAAAAAAAGTTTTGGAAACCTACCAGAGACTTCTATTTATAGAGTATGAATATAAAACCCTTAGCTCTCGTTGATATCTTCTATGTCTTTGGATCATGACTAAAGCAAAGTTGTCACCTTAGTGCCAATGGCCCATGGGGACACTGCTCCTGTTGAATTTGTTGCCATCGCAAACTTGAGCATTCAAGTGTCTGTATCCATCTGTACTGCAGTCCAAGTTTTTCCCATTCTTACAGAAACAGAACCAAAATCATTAACACAGAATTTTCATCATTCCAAGGGTCTTATAGCAAAGCACAATTATTTCCAATTAAAACATTGCTGCTTTGTCATGTTAGGACTCAATTGTGAGTTTATGTGCCCGAGGACAATCTTAATAAGACCCTCCATGCTGTCCTCAAATTAATTAGTAGTCAGACCTCTAATTTTAACTACTGATTGTCTTAGTCTATTGTCTTTCATCAAAATGTGTGCAACTCAGAAATAATGCGTAATTTCCCTGGAGGATCATTGATTATATATGTGGTGAGATTCATGGATAGCCTATCTACCAATAAATTCGCGGACAGTTCTGAATCTTAGGAAGATCTTAAGTTCCCTGGGGGAAAAAAAGAAACAAAAACAGCAGTTCATGAAAGGGATAAACAACCATGTCCTAGTATACTTAATAACAGCTTCATGATGGAAGTCGGGTGATAGTATGAATAATTGGAGGTATTCACTAGTCCTCAAATACTCTCCAGGGCAATTTCCTCCATTACTATTCCACATTCCACTTCTCAGTTCAGGTTCAAAACACAGTATATTTATTTTGATTTAAGTACAATTCATTTAGCTATAATGTGTTATAATATGGTATAAAAAGTAACCATATTAAATTGTACACTTAATAAATTGATTCTTGAAAGTAATAAATTACATAAAATCAAAGTGGATTAAAAGATCACAATCTAAGATTGTACTACTTAGGTTGGATATGCTCTTGGTGGGTATGTTTGATGAGCTACTGTCATTTTACTACAGTATTTTTAGTAAAAATAATTAAGTATTATTCAATAGGCTAATAAAATTATTACACAGTAACTCAAACACTGAAACAATGCCTACAGACTCAGCGAGGGACCAAGGTTGTATTTCTCTCTTCCTACTTTAATTAAGATGCAGAAATTATTTTGGAATTTATACTTTTTGATGTCATTACTTATAAATTTCCATTCTAAATAAAGAAGCAGGATATTCAAAAGATAAGTTTATGAAGTGTAAGTTAGCAAACAATTATATGTACAATAGATACTAAGCCATCTTAAAACTTGGTGAATTTTTATCTCAGTGTCATTGTTATTAACTGCCTTCAGGTTGGCCACCATCTTGTGATAACCCCATGTGTTATAGAGTAGAACTACTCCATAGGGTTCTCTTGGCTGTAATCTTTACGGAAGCAGTTAGCCAGAACTTTCTTTCATGGACAGCCTGGATGGGCTTGAATTGGCAACATTTAGGTTAGCAGCTGATTGCAAATTGCTTGTGCCATCTAGGCTCCTTTATCTCAGTATAGGAAATAACTAATTTTTTGAGTACTGGAGGTATAATTTTGAGGTTCTTACATTTTAAAGAAGAGAAAATGGAGTTTTAGAGGGTTTATGTGCTTTGTTCAGAAGTGTAAAGCTGGTAACTAATAGAGCTTTATTTGGATTCTGCACAATCTGGACCTAAAGTTTGTTAATATTGCCATGTTGCTGGGCAGTTGCTCATTGTTGTTAGTTGCCATTGAGTCCATTCGGACTCACGGCAAACTCAAGATATGCAGAGTAGAACTGCTTCATAGGGTTTTCAAGGCTGTGACATTTGAGAAGGAGATCGGCAGGCCTGCCTGCCCAGGCACCTCTGAGTGGGTTCAAACAGCTGAACTTTTGGTTAGTAACTCGGGCTCTTAACTGATTGCACCACCCAGGGCTGCCTGCTATGTGACCTTGGACAAGATGCCCAAATTCTGTGTCTTAATTTTTCTTTCTGTAAAGTTGAGTTAAAACACTAGTTACATCATACAGAAGCTTTGAGAATGAATTGACTTAATATATATAAAATACTTAGAATAATGCCTGGCACTTTGAAAGCGTCAGCTCTTACTGTTCTACACTTCTAAATGAAAATGCAAAATAGCCTTAATTCGCTTCCTTTCTTCCTCCTGTTCCTCCTTCCATCCTTCCTTCTTTCTCACCTTCTGATTTCTTCTAAATACGCTAATTTCTAAGATATTTTATTAATCATAACTACAACTTTTTTTCAAGCAATGAGTTGACATATTTTATATTTTTTTTTTCCCTTGACAAAAATCTCACATGGCAATGTCTTTGGAGAGTGTACCTTGGAGCAGCTGCCTTCCAAAATATTATTATTACCTGAAACAACTATTGTTTTTTTTGCCACTTCTTAGATAAGAAAAACTCAGTGATGTTAAAAATCATATCCAAGTTACACAACTAACAAATGGTAGAATTAAGTCAGTGAAAGAGATACCAAGAGAAGCAAGCCATTCACATGTTTATATGTCTCACAGTTTACTTTTGTTATTAGCTGCCACTGAATCAACTCCAAGTCATATACACTTCATGTGTAACAGAATGAAACATTGCCTCATGCTGTGCCTTCTTCTTGATAGTAGATATGTCTGAGTCCATTGTTGTGGCTATTGTGTCAATCCATCTCTTTGAGAATTTCCCTCATTTTCGCTGACCCTCTGGCAGACTCACAGATAAATCAAGCTTATTTTACTAGATTGACTGTAAATGCCTTGGAATCAGAACAATTTCTTTTTTCTTGTCTGTATCTTCGCAGTTGATAACAAAGTGTGAGACACAAAATGGAATTGATTATGTATTTGTTGGAGCCCTGGTATCTCAGTGGTTGAGTTCAGCTGCTAACCAAAAGATCAGCAGTTCGAATCCACCAGCCGGTCTTTGGAAACCCTATGGGGCACTTCTGCTTTGTCCTATAGGGTCACTATGAGTTGGAATCGGCTTGACAGCAACAGGTGTTATTTTTTGATATATTTATTGGATATTGACTATTATATATAATATCTATATTGTATATATACTACCATATATATATGTATCATATATATGTATCAGGAGCCTGGTGGCACAGGTGTGTGAGAAAGTGGGAAGCTGACTCAATAACATATCTAATTTTTTTTTCAAACCATTAGTTAATTTGATATTGTATTGACACTAGATGAGTCAGCTGCTAACCGAAAGGTTGGTAGTTCGAACCATCAGCTGCTCCGCAGGAGAAAGATACGGCAGTCTGCTTCCATAAAGATTTACAGCCTTGGAAACCCTATAGGGCGGTTCTACTCTGTCCTACAGGATCACTATGAGTTAGAATCAACTCAATGCCAATTTTCTTTTTTTAAAAAAAAAAATGTATCTGATATATGTGTGTGTGTGTGTGTGTGTATGTGTATATATGTACACATATATATAACATATAAGTATTATGTGTGTATATATACATATATATATTAATGTCTATATATATAAAAAATCGCCAATATTTCTATGCACACCATGGACTAAAAGTCCATGCATCATCCATCCCTGAATGCCACTCCAAATTTATCTCTCCTCTCCCCTCCCTAAATCTGTTCCCACCATTCTATAGCTTGAACATGCCAAGTGTGCTCCTGACTGGAACCATTTACTCAATTTTCCAAGTGGATCACTCCCACAGTTTGTTTAATTCTTTACATTTATTACGTACCAGGTAGTCTGCTAAACGTTTTACATCAATTATCATATTAAAACAAGTTGTTATCTGTCTGTGACACAGTGAAATGGATTGAGAATACAAGTGCATTCCTCATCCACTGTCAACACAATATCAAAGCAACTAATGCATTGGAAAAAAAAAATCAGATGTGTTGTTTAGTCAGCTTCCCACCCTCTCACGCACATACACTCCTCAAAATATGTTATTTAAAGGAATGTGTTTTGAGTAATGTTGTAGAATGACAACAACACAGCAAGGTCAGACACTTTTCAACAGGAAGGGCAGTTCAGGAGAATAGAAGTCGGTCATATAAACTATTAATTGATTATGATTTCAAAGTAAATGTCAGTTCCATCACAAACCTCTGAGAAAAGGATGCTGCTAAATAAAACATTACGTTCACTGGCCACTGTCCTCTAAGCTCTGATAAAACAAATGCCCAAATATAACTTCTTAATGTGAAGCTGAATGAGCCAGAAACAGTGAAATAAGGCATTTTATTTTGAATAACTAGAGTCACAATTCTTTCAGAAGGGCATACGTGTACCCAGGATGGGGTCTTCAACTACAGTGAAAATTATCCATTTTTCATTATCTTACATGTGGTAATGCTACAGTGGCCACATCAAGTAAACTTAAAGAAGGTAGAATGTCTAAGAGCCAAGCACTGAAATTAAAAGCTCACTTTAAAGCCAGTTCCTCCTGTCTTGTGTTTCTTAATTTTAGCAGTTTTTAAGCCCAGGAAAAAAGTCACTGAAAGTACTGTAATTTTGTATAATGGGGATGGTATTAATTTATTCTCATCTGTATAGGATTTTTTTTTTTTTCTTTGCAGAGGATTTATGAGATTTTTCTTTAATGGACTTAAGAGATTTTTTTCTAATGGACTATGCTCCAGCTTTTATCCAGGCAAACTCACTGTTGCTGAGTCGATTCCGTCTCATAGTGACTATATAGGGCAGAGTCGAACTGTCCCGTAGAGTTTCCAAGAAGCGGTTGGTGGATTGGCATTGCTGACCTTTTGGTTAGCAGCCCAATTCCTAACCACTATGCCACCAGGGCTCCTAACCAGGCAAATATGGGTTCAAATCCAATCTCTGCAATGTAAAATTAGAAAGATGTCACAATTTTTTTTTCAGACCCAGTTTACTTCTCTTTTTTTTTTTTATATATATACATTTTATTGTACTTCAGGTGAAGGCTTACAGAATAAATAGTTTCTCATGAAACAGTAGTACACATGTTGTTTTATGACATTGGTTAACA
>NW_004443970.1:4939158-4947655 GCF_000243295.1 Trichechus manatus latirostris | reverse complement strand
TCTGTATTTTCCATGAATTTGTCTATTTTTTCCTCATGTTTGTCAGCTTTTTGCCTCAGTTCTTGGAGAATTCCAAGTATTAGAGACATGAATTCCCTATGAGGTAGTTCTAGTGCATTTTTATCCACAAGAGAGTCATCTGGTGTTTTATTTTGGACACCTACTGGAACCATCCTGTCCTGTTTTTGTAAATGTTTAGCTATTGTCTGCTGTTTTCGGGGCATTCAGTAGTTATTTCTCTCGTTTATTGATTGTAGATTTGTTTGTTTCTTCCCTTTTTTAAAAAAAAAATTGACTATGAGCAGGTGGACTGTGTGTTCTTTGTTGTTTGCTCATCTGTGCACTTAATACTTTTCGCCTCCTTCTCCAAATGGCAGCATCAGTCACTCAGACATGGTACAGCTGGGCAGGTCTAGCTGAAGAGGAGTTACTGGGATGGGTTGTTTGTGGCACTTACTACAGCCACCAGAGCAGGTTTGTAATCAGTGCAGGGCAGGCTCCAGTAGGCCGTGCCTCTGCTGCTAGGTGGTGTGATGTGAAGCGCATGGTTCAGGTAGGCAGGATGCAGCGGGGAGACTGTTATGTGTGGAGCTAAGATGGATATGGGAGAGAGGAGAGAGGAACAGCAGCCAAAAACATACAAACAAAAAAAAGAATGCTAGGGGAGCTTGTCGTTGGAATGTAGAGATGAGAGACTATGAAATGGAGAGAAACAGAAAGGGGAAGAGGAAGAAAAGTAAAGAATGAATAAATAAAAATCAGAAAGGTTAAAGAACTGCAAAGTTCCCAGGGATCCCACTGGTGCAGCTATGAGGTCTGGGGAAGTCGCTCTCAGGTGTTGCCGTACAGCCTGGCTAGAAGGCATAGAGGTATACAATGCCTGGTATTCAGGAATCCGAAAGAGAAGGAAGATATAGAAGGTCGAGAAACTGAGCAATGAAGAAAGACAAAAGGGGAAAAAGAGGGAAAAGAAAACAAAACAAATTAAAAATAAAAATAAAAATAAAGCCCCCCCAAAAAAAGCAGAAAAAAAAACAAAAAAACAAAAAAAGAAATGCTCTCAGGGATCCCTCAGCACGTCTGTGGAAGCTGAAGGGAAGTTCCTTGCCACACAGCTCCGCCTGGCCAGAAAGGTCTCCCAACTCAAGAAAAGGAAAAGAAAACAATCAATTCAAAACAAACAAATGAACAAAAGCCCTGGGATCCCAGCAGTGTGGTAGCCCAGACCGGGAAGCAGCTCCACACTTGAATGGAGCTCCGCAGCCCCTCAGGAAGAAGCAAAGATGGTGCACGGAGCCAAGCACTCGAGCGAAAGGAGGGTGAGGCAGAGAGAGGCAAGTAAGAAATCAAAAGAAGTAGGAAAAAAAAAAAAGCAACACCAGCAGCCAACAAATGGCACTCAGAGAACCAGCCAGTGTGGGTTGGTGTTTCTGGACAAAAGACTGTGTCCGCGGGAAGCAGAGGAGGCCAAATGTGAGTGATGAAGTGTAGAGAGTGGGAAAGTGTATATCACAAATTGCCGGTGCTCTGCAGCCCCTCAGGAAGAAGCAAAGATGGCGCCTGGAGCGATGCACTCGAGCGAAAGGTGGGGGAGATGGCCAGAGGCAAGGAAGAAATCAAAAGAAGTGGAAAAAAGTAACACCAACAGCCAACAAATGGCACCCAGAGAGCCGCCTGCTTGGGTGTCTGGAATCCAAGCAGCCGGCACTTCCCAGTCAAGAGACCGTGGCCGCAGGAAGCAGAGGAGGCCGAGCGGGGCGAAGAGGGGTGGGGAGTGGGAAAGCGCACACCGCAAATTACCTGTTGTTTTGTCTCCAGCTGGATCCTCCGTGAGGCTGCTTTCTCGTACCCCCGTTTGCTGGTCTCCGATAGGAGTCCAAGATGGTGGATCCATGCTTCGTTAGCTGGTAGGTGACCTCTGCATGAATCTCTCTTCACTCTCCATTCTCTGTCAGTTTTCTCACTCCATTTTGTGCTTGGCTGAGTTCTTTATCTCTTCATTTGATGTTTTAGGGTTTCAGGATTTTTGTATTCTCTGTTCGGCTTAGTTTTTTGGATCTTTGCTGTGGAGGGACAGCGTGGTGCTTCTGCCTAGAGCACCATTTTGCCAGAACTGTCCCAGTTTACTTCTCTTTAAAATGAAAGTTATAGTTTCCACATAGAGATGGAATGGTGATTAAATGAAACACTTATGAGAATAATATATCACAGTTTATGGCAGAGTAAATATTCAATGTTACATCCCTTTTCCACTTTTCATCTTATAGAATATCATCTGGCCATTTACCACTCAATTGTCATATAGAATGTATCAGCCTATTTCATCTTTCTATATATATTTCTTATACAGTGAATATGTCAAAATATTTAATATGAAGGTTTACAAGTACTGTACTGATCCTTTATGAGCAAAGTGCAGAGGAAATCTCAGTGCTTTCTATTTGTTACTCATGGCTTTGTTCTTATTTGTTGAAGACTCCTAAATCTGTGTTCTCAGTCCTGTTCTAACCCTGCAGCTCCGAATTTGACTATCCATTTAATATCCTATCGAGTTGTTGAATGGTTTCTCAGACATAACATGTCCAAAAGAACTATTGATGGATCCCCCATACCAACCATATGTCTGAAAGTCTATTCATCTCCATCATTGATAGTATGGCCACCCAGTTGTTCAGTGTAAAAGCCAAGGATAATGTGTTATCTATTTTGCCTCACTCCCTTCTTATGGATTCACTGGTAAGTTCCTTCAGGTTTACCTTAACAATTCTATCTGCCAACAACCACTTCCTCCCATTTTCTCTGGGGAAAATGGTTATACACTCAGCTGCTAATGGAAATGTTTGTGGTTAGAACCCACTGGAGAAAGATCCGGTGATCCACTTTCATAAAGATTATTGCCCAGAAAACTCTATGGGGGCAAGTCTACTCTGTCATATGGGGTCACTATGAGTTGAAATAGACTTGACAGCACCCAACATCAACAATAAAATAGACTCTTACTATGGTTTCCTACCTTGACTCTGTAGTCCCCTTGGAATACATTCTTTACATCGAAGCTAGAGTGACTTTCTAAAATATTACTTCCGTATAAAAGCTCTTTAATTATTTCCCATTGGAACTAGAATGAAATCCCAGATTCTTTAACATAATCTTCAAGACATTGCATTATCTGAACTGCTCTGATTTTTCTTCCACCATGTTCTTTCTTTTTCTGTTAGATTTTTATATGGCTGCTTTTTGTTTAAATGTCACTTTTTCAGAAATTCTGTCAAAGAGATTTCTAACTAAAATAGTGTTTCCCCACTCCTAGCGTTATGTTTTTACACTATTTATTTCCTTGTTGCTATTCTTAGTGTTTTAAATCTTTCTATTACTAATTGATGTGAGCATTGCGTGAGGTCTTCCAGTAAAATACTTCCAAGCCCTTGGTGGGTATTGAATAAATAATTTTCACTGCTTGCCTGCCTGTTTATTCTGTCGAGCAAGAAGGTAAGAATCATAAAGGCAAATAACATAAAGAAATGAAGAGAGAAAACACACTTAAAACTAGAAAAAAATTATGCTTTGCTCTTCAATAATGAAAACAATTTTTCAAAGGTTTCTATCAGGAATTTTCAATTAGAAGTGAATCAAATAATATATAGAGTAGGATATACATGTTCTTAATTCAAGGACAGATCTTAGTTCAAAATCCTTAATGTTCTAGATGAAAAGTCACTTTTGGGGACAATTAGAGGATATACTCATTAAACCAGTTGTACAAAGGCCATAGCATGGGTATAAGAGGTGACACAGTACCATTAAGAAGTAACCTGGAAAACCAGTCATTTGAACTACTTTGCCTTTGAGGTTACCTCACAGCAAGCAGACACCAGGCAACTGCATTTGGTTTCAAGTTCAAAGTTACAGAGTACAATGGAGAAAGAAACTCTGCTCTCCCTTCCTATTTAACTAGTTTTAATTTGAACTTCAATATAGTATTTGGCTGACAAAGTAGTATACCATAAGCACTTTAGATAATTCTATTAAGTTATTCAAGTTACACATGTTATGTAAAACAGGCAAGCAGCTTGCAAAGAAGGTAGGTTCTCCTCCTTTCCCATCAATGGTATCCTAAGGTGAACAAAAACGTTGATATCTAGTGGCTGAAGTTGAGTTCTTATATCATAAAATTGATGTCTCTTTGTATATAATTGTCTGTTGTACATCTAGAGAAGAAAAATGAGGTTTAGGAAACTTTGAAGGACTTAGGCATGACATAGATCTACAGTGGAGCCAAAAAAATGATTTATCTTTTTATCTTATGAACAAAATCTATAGCAAAGTACAGATCCAAAACCTTATACAAAGCAATCATGGAGACATATCAGACAAAGTCAGTAGAAAAATGTTCACTTCTCCATGCCTTTCTACCCTCTGCCACCAGTTTCAGAATTATATTGCTCCTTTCTATTGTTGTTAGCAATTTGTCTCTTTGATTTCTCAGTTATTGAAAAACAACAAAATATCAGTTCTGCCAAAACTCAGGAAAAACTTCAACCTTTTCTGAAGGAAAGGATACACCTCCACGGGATAGGTCCTAGAGACAGAGCTGAGAAATAACACATTTAGTAATTCTCTGGGGTTAGATGACCCAGTCGATAGCACTGATGATTTTTCCACGTATGAGCTTGATTTTTCCCACCCAGCACCTATGGTGGAAAGTCTGTATCTAACAAGGCTTCAATAGACCAAGGTAAAAGTAAGAGAAAAGGGGATAAATCATGATTCTTCTCTTTAGAAAGTATTTCTTATCACACCAAGCGTGAGGTTTTACTGCGTAAGATCTTTTAACAACACTGTTTAATATGAATGCCTTTAAGAAGATAATATTGTTTTAGTAGATTGAGATAACAACTTGAGTTATATCTCTTCCTGTGCTTCTAAATCCTGACAGTATGTTCTTGGGCATTGCTTGTGACTGATGGGTAGGCCAATGCATTGAATAGCTCTGACGGGAACGATTCACTTTGGAATCCATGTAAATGGAAACCCCTGGCGTTGTGCAGTCCTTACTCTGCTTGCCTGAGCTAAGAGCTGACTTGGCCATAAGCCTCAGTATCTCTCACAGTTGAATTTATGTTAATTGTACTGGAATAATTTGGAAAATGATAGCCAGAATGGTTGTACAACTTAAAGAACGTACTATGTCACTGAATTGTATATGTAGAAATTGTTAAATTGGTGTATGTTTTGCTGTGTATATTTTTACAAAATAATTATACATTTATTATACATATATAAATAATTATATTATTATTTTTATATATGATATATATCATAAGATATATAATTATATATATAAAACATATAATTATATATATTTATCACAGTCATTTATGGAATGAGGGGTTGGGATTCTATGCTAAGCTCTTACACAATTCTAGAATCATATGAATCACATGGTTCCTTTTTGCCCCTTTGGCACCATATGATATATTTTAAAATTTCAGCAGAAGAGTTAACCATTCCTAAGAAGAGACTCCATAATTTAGGACATATGCCTTTAATTTTGGAAAACCCTCAGGACTATCTCTTTGAATGTTGCCTACCCACCATGTTCCCTGTTTTCTTTCTTCTAAAACTCTCTGATTACTTTTAGGTTGAAACTTTTTAACTAGCTTCCATGACTCTTGCTCTCTGTATTATTCCCCATCACTATACTACATTCTGTATAGCTTCTTCAGATTGAACACCTGGTTTACTAATTTTATCTTTAGTTGGGTTTATTCTGTGATTTATTCCTTCACATGAATGCTTAATTTAAAACATTTTATATTATTTTCCTAGGATTTGAGTTTCTGTTTATTTTTTATTGTTGCTTTTTAATATGGCCTTGGTCATTTTTGTGTTCCCCTGTTATTTGTTGAATTTTAATAATCTTTTTATTTCTTGAAATACAGATGTCATTATATTATGTGTTAGTTGTTGAGTCCAAATGAAAAGACAAATCACACCTTAGAAAATAATATTTTTGTACTTTTCACAAAGGATTACAATTGAAAAATAACTCATGGAGGCATGGTCAACATGGCAGAGTAGTTAGATGCTTTCTATATCCGTCTTACAACAAAGACCTGGAAAAACAAGTGATATGATTCTATGTGAATATCTGGGAGCCCTGAACAAGGCAAGGTTGAGAAATCCATCTGAGTGATATGGGAGAGGGAGACCATTTGAAGAGGTGAGGAGGGCCAGAGCCACAGCGATGAAACTGCAGTGCTGCAGCCAAGCCGGTCCACGGTGAGGCAGGCAAACAGCTGTGCTGTGTGCGTGTTCAGGAAGCAGTTTCCACATTGAGAGAGACCAGACAGCAGAGATTCTGCTTGGACACTCCAAACCAGTGAAAAGCAGCTCCCAAGATGCTAAGTACATGTGTGCACACTTTCATGGGGATTTAAAAAAAAAAAAAAAAAAAAGCCCATTTGGGAAAAACCTCTCTCCCTTTTACCTCCTCCCTCCACGCTCTGCACCGGGAGTCCACTGGGACGGAAGTAGATCCCAAAAGGTGCCCTGACCCATTCGTCTAGCCTTGGAGAGGGAAAAAATAAGCTGCTGGCTCCCCTAGGCCAGGAACAAAGGGTCAGCACAGCTCCTTTGCTGGGCACAGGTACCAGGGGTCTGCAGACTCTGAGTGCCTTACACCCCTGTCTAGATTTGTGCGGACCCATCTCAACAGTGTTAGTCCTCACTGCCACAGTACAATAGGGCAAACATGTGAAGTTTAACTTCATCTGCTTCAGCTGTGAACTGGCAGATTTGTGACCTTCAAAACAGCCCTGCCTCTTAAGTAGGCATTTTTATCAATCTGCAGCAGGGACTAGAGGACTGGTGGTAGCACCTAAAGTGCCTAGTCACCTGTTACAGGAGTCCAAGAAAAAGTGGTGCTCTTGAGTCTTTACAGCCAACAGAGTGGGGTGCTCACAGTCTGGCTGCAAAACTCACCTACCTACTCACCCTAGAGAATAGGCACACGCTTTCCTTTCAGACTCTCAGGGACAGCTGTCAGTCCCCCGCCTGGCTCAGCACGTGATCCCCTACCACAGCCAGAGTCCAGTGCCTGCACCAATCATCCATGCCTTTCTAGGACTAGGGGTGAGAGCCTGCATCACACACTTGGTAACCCAACTGCCTGAATACCCGAGCTGAACCCATGTAGGAAAATTTAATGGACTCCTGTGTGCACATACTTAGTTACAGAACTAACTACCTGGCGACAGGACGTTAGACATCCAAACATGTCAAAAATCAAACTAGTGCACATAAGCAACCTATTTGGGCATATCAACACAAAACAAAATAAGGATCTAGGCCCCACTAAGCAAACAGAAAATAAAATTATAATAAATTATTGATGGCTCGTAGACAACAGTCAATATCAAGTCACATAAAGAGACAATCCATGATGGCTTCAGCAAGCTCCCAAAATAAAGACTCAATAAATTCTCTGGAGGAAGAGAACTTCTTGGAATTACCAGAGGCAGAATACAAAAGATTAATATACAGAACTCTTCTAGAAATAAGAAAGGAAATTCTACAGAATGCAGAAACAACCAGGGAACATACAGACACAGTAGTAGCGGAACTTAAAAAAGTTATTCAAGAAGATAATGCCAAATTCAATAGGCTGCAAGAATCCATAGAGAGACAACAATCAGAAATCCAGAAGTTTAACAATAAAATTTCAGAATTAGATAACTCAATAGAAAGTCCTAATAGCAGAATGGAGGCAATGGAAATCAGAATTAGTGACATAGAAGATAAAGCTCTTGACACCAATTTATTTGAGGAAAAATCAGATAAAAGATTTAAAGAGAATGAAGAAAATCTAAGAGTCATGTGGGACTCTATTAAGAGAAATAACCTATGAGTGACTGGAGTACCAGAACAGGGGAGGGTAAAAGAATATATAGAGAAAATTGCTGAAGATTTGTTGACAGAAAACTTCCCTGATATCGTGAAAGATGAGACAATATCTATCCAAGATGCTCAACGAACCCCATATAAGGTAGATCCTAAAAGAAAGTCAGCAAGACATATTATAATCAAACTTACTAAAACCAAAGATAAAGAGAGAATTTTAAGAGCAGCTGGGGATAAAAGAAAAATCATCTACAAATGAGAGTAAATTAGCATAAGCTCAGATTACTCAGCAGAAACCATGCAGGCTAGTGAAGGCAATGGGATGACATATTTAAAGCCTTGAAGGAAAATAACTGTCAGCCAATAATTATATATCCAGCAAAACTATCTCAAATATGATGGCAAAATTAGGGCATTTCCAGATAAACAGAAGTTCAGGGAATTTGCAAAAACCAAACCAAAATTACAAGAAATACTAAAGGGAATCCTACGGTTAGATAATCAATAACACCAGTTAACAACGCAAGAGTAGAACACAGGACAGAGCAACCAGGTATTGACTCAGATATGGAAATCGAAAATACATCAAAGCTAT
>NW_004443970.1:4926600-4929952 GCF_000243295.1 Trichechus manatus latirostris | reverse complement strand
GGTTTTGTTTTGCTGAGACTTTATGTTTTTCCTCTTTATTTTTATGAGTATGTTTGTTAACTTTCTTTGTGGTAACCATGAATTTTACCCTTATCTTTCTACGTTTGAAGCAGTCTACCATTACTTGGTATCACCTTTCCTTCCTCTCCATTAGAAGTTTCTATACCTATGCCGTTTATTCCCTCTTTTATTGTTTCGATGTTGTTGTCATTTACTGATTAACTACTCTGATTCCCTGTTGTATTTCTTTTGGTTTTGGATGTCCTTGAGAGTTCATTTCCTAGACTGGTATCTGGCTGGTACGATCCTGTGTCCTAGATTCTGCCTGTGAGCTGAAGTTCTTTGTTCTCAGATGGAAGAACTTCCTTTAATAATTCTTGTAAATTTGGTTTGACTTTTACATATTCCCTTAATTTCTGTTTATCTGGAAATGACCTAGTTTCACCATCATATTTGAAGGAGCGTTTTGCAGGATATATTATTCTTGACTTGCAATTTTTTTCTTTCAATATTTTCTATATGTCATCCCATTGCCTTCTTGCCTGCATGGTTTCTGCTGAATAATCTGAGCTTAGTCTTATTGTTTCTCCTCTTTATGAGACTTCTTGTTTTTCTTGAGCTGCTCTCAGAATTCTTTGTTTGTCTTTGGTCTTGGTGAGTGTGATTATGATATAACTTGGTGATTTTCTTTTGGGGTCTATCCTATATGGGTTTCGTTGAGCTTCTTGGAGGGCCACCTTTTCATCTTTCATGATATTGGGGAAGTTTTCTGTCAGCAGTTCTTCAATTATCCTGTCTGTGTTTTCTGTTTTCTCCCCCTGTTCTGGAACCGCAATAACTCACAAATTTTTGCTTTTGATTATATCTTACGTAACTCTCAGGGTCTCTTCATTTTTCTGTGTTCTTTTTTCTGAGTTTTCCTCATACAGTGTTGTTTCCAAGTGTTTGTCTTCAATTCCACTGATCCTGTCTTCCACCTTTTCAATTCTGCTTCTCAGCCATTCTATGACACCGTCCATTTCTGTAATCTTGTTGTTTATCTTTTAGATTTCTAATTGTTGTTTTTGTATAATTTCTAGTTGTGAATTTATTTTGGCATTTTGTTCCTGCATTATTTTCTGAATTCTTCCAATTTTTTGTCTGTATTTTCCATGAATTTCTCCATTTTTTCCTCATTTTTGTCTTCTTTTTGCTTCACTCTTGGAGAATTCTGAGTACTAGAGATTTGAATTTCCTATCAGGTACTTCTAGTGCCTTTTCTTCCACTATAAAGTCATCTGGTGTTTTATTTTGGACACCTAATGGAACCATCCTGTCCTGTTTTTATAAATATTTTGATATTTTCTGCTGTGTTCGGGGCATTCAGTAGTTATTTTTCTCGTTTTTTGATTGTAGATTTGTTAGTTTCATCCTTTTTTTTTTTTTTTTTGGCCATGTCTGAGTAGGTGGGGTGTGTGTTCTTTGTTTGCTCATCTATAGGCACAATACTTTTCACCTCCTTCTCCAATTGGCAGGGTCAATCACTCAGATATGGTATGGCAGGGCAGGTCTAGCTGAAGTGGAGTTACTGGCACCGGTTGTTTGTGGCACTTACTACAGCCGCAGGGTGGGTCGGTAATCAGTGCAGGGTAGGTTCCAGTAGGCCGTGCCTGTTTTGCTTGGTGGTGTGATGTTAAGCGCACAGTGCAGGTAGGCAAGACGTAGTGGGGAGATTGTTATACGTAGAGCTAACATTGATATGGGAGAGAGGAGAGAGGAATAGGAGCCACAAACATACAAACAAACATAAAAGAATGCTAGGGGAGCTTGCCGTTGGAGTGGAGAAATGAGAGACTATGAAATGGAGAAAAACAAAAAGAGGACGAGGAAGAAAGAAAAAGAAAAGAATGAATAAATAATAATCATAAAGGGAAAACTACAGCAAAGTTCCCAGGGATCCCACCTGTGCGGCTATGAGGTCTGGGGAAGTTGTTCTCAGGTGTTGCAGTACAGCCTGGCTAGAAGGCGTAGAGGTATACAATGCCAAGTATTCAGGAACAGAAATTGAAGGAAGATATAGAGAGATGAGAAACTCAGTAATGAAGAAAGACAAAAAGGGAAAAGAAAACAAAACAACTTAAAAACAAAGGAAGAAGAAAAGCCCCCCAAAAAACAGAAGAAAAAAGAAAACAACTAAAAGAAATGCTCTCAGGGATCCCTCTGCACATCTGTGCAAGCTGAGGGGGTAGGTTCCAACCCACTCAGCACCACCTGACCTGAACGGGCTCCCAACTCAAGAAAAGAAAAGAAAACAAACAAACAATTCAAAACCAACAAACGAACAAAAGCCCCTGGGATGCCACCAGCGCAGCAGCATAGACTGGGAAGCAGCTCCACACTCTAATAGAGCTCCGCCGCCCTCAGGAAGAAGCAAAGATGGCACAGGGAGCCAGGTATTTGAGTGAAAGGAGGGGACGTGGTGAGAGGTATGGAAGAAAGCAAAAGAAGTGGAAAAAAAGCAACACCAGCAGCCAACAAATGGCACTCAGAGAGCCAGCTAGTGTGGGCTGGTGGAATCCAAGTAGCCAGTGCTTTCCAGACAAGAGACTGTGTCTGCAGGAAGCAGAGGAGGCCGAGTGTAGGTGAAGAAGGGTAGAGGGTGGGAAAGCATATATCACAAATTACCGGAGCTCCGCAGCCCCTCAGGAAGAAGCAAAGTTGGTGCAGGGAGCCAAGTATTTGAGTGAAAGGAGGGGGAGTTGGTGAGAGGTAAGGAAGAAATCAAAAGAAGTGGGAAAAAGCAACACCAGCATCCAACAAATGGCACACAGGGAGCTGGACTGTTCGGGTGGGTGGAATCCAAGCAGCCAGTGCTTCCCAGACAAGAGATTGTGGCTGCGGGAAACAGAGGAGGCTGAGTGGGGGTGAAGAAGGGTGGGGTGTGGGAAAGCATATATCACAAATTACCGGTTGTTTTGTCTACCCCTGGAAGCTCCGTCAAACTGCTTTCTAGTACCCCCCCTTTGCTGGTCTCTGATAGGAGTCCATGATGGTGGATCCGTGCTGTGTTAGCTGGTAGGGGACCTCTGCATGAATCTCTCTTCGCTCCTTAATGGAGAGACTTTGAAAGCATTCCCGTTGAGAACAGGAACCAGACAAGGATACCCTTTATCACCACTATTATTGAACATTGTGCTGGAGGTCCTAGCCAGAGCAGTTAGGCTAGAAAAAGAAATAAAGGGCATCCAAATAGGTAGGGAAGAAGTCAAAGTATCTCTATTTGCAGTTGATATAATCTTATACACAGAAAACCCCAAAGAATCCACAAGAAAACTACTGGAACTAACAGAAGATTTCAGCATATTTTCAGGAT
>NW_004443970.1:4920903-4925415 GCF_000243295.1 Trichechus manatus latirostris | reverse complement strand
ACAAAATAACAAATGCTGGAGAGGTTGTGGAGAGACAGAAACACTTATACTAGTGTTGGTGGGAATGTAAAATTGTACAACCACTTTGGAAATCGATTTGATGCTTCCTTAAAAAGCTAGTAATATAAGTACCGTAAGATCCACCAATCCCGCTCTTTGGAATATATCCTAGAGAAACAAGAGCCGTCACATGAATTGATATATGCACACCCATGTTCATCCCGGCACTGTTCACAATAGCAAAAAATGGAAGCAACCTAAGTGCCCATCAATGGACGAATGGATAAACAAATTATGGTATATCCACACAACGGAATATTATGCAATGATAAAGAACAATGATGAAGCTGTGAAACATCGTATAACTTGGTGGAAGCTGGAGGTCATTATGCTGAGTGAATTTAGTCAGTCACAGAAGGACAAATACTGTATAAGACCACTATTATAAGAACTCACGAAAAGGTTTAAACACAAAAGAAAACATTCTTTGATGGTTACAGGGGTGGGGATGGAGGGTGAGTTTTGTTCACTAACTAGATTGTAGATAAGAATCATCTTAGGTGAAGGGAAGGACAGCACACACTACAGGGGAAGCCAGCACAGCTGGATTCAACCAATGCTAAGAAGTTTCCTGAACACAATCAAATACTTTGAGAGACAGAGTAGCAGGGATGCGTGGTCTGGGGACCATGCTTTCAGGGAACATCTATGTCAGTTGGCATAACACAGCTCATTAAGAAAATGTTCTGCCTTCTACTTTGGTGAGTAGCGTCTGGGGTCTTAAAAGCTTGCAAGCGGCCATCTAAGATGCCTCAGTTGGTCCTAACCACTTGGAGTAAAGGAGAACGAAGAACACCAAAGACACAAGGAAAGTATTAGCCCAAAAGGCAGAATGAGCCACATAAACCAGAGACTTCATCAGCCTGAGACCAGAAGAACTACGTGGTGCCCGGCTACCACTAATGAACGTCCTGACAGGGAAAACAACAGAGGGTCCCTGATGGAGCAGTAGAAGGATGGGATGCAGAACTCAAATTCTAGTAAGAAGACCAGACTTAATGGTCTGACTGAGACTGGAGGTGCCCCGGAAAGCATGGCCCCTGGTCTCCCTATCACCCCAGAACTTAAACAGTTTCCAAGGCCAACTCTTCAGACAGGGATTGGACTGGACTGTGGGACATAAAGTGATACTTGTGAAGAATGTGCCTCTTAGTTAAGTAAATACAGGAGACCAAAGGGGCGGCTTCTGTCCAGAGGTGACATGGGTAGGCAGAGAGAGTTAGGGGCTGGTTGAATGTTCATGGGGAGTCAGGGGTGGAGAGGAGAAGTGTTCTGTCACAGAATGGGGTGAGTAGTTGGGATCTCATAACAACGTATGTAAAAAAAAATTCTGTATGGGAGGCTACCTTGAAATGTAAACTTCATTTAATTACAACAATAAAAAAAAAGAAAAAAGAATTCATAAAATCCATAAGAAATAAATAATTAAGCCAATTTTAAAAAGATAGCCAAATGGGGAAAAAATTCATTTCAGAGAAGGGGAAACATGATTGGTGACTAAATACATGGAATGAGTTTCAACTTCAATAGTGATCACAAAAATGAATATTAAAGCTATAAGGAAATGCAGTCTTAAACCAAATACATTGGCAAAGGTTTCAAATGTATGATAACACCAGATGTTTTCAAAGTTGTCATACTATGGGAGCTATGATAATAATACTGGTCTGAAGAAAGTTTTTAAAAACAATTTGTTAAACTATTTGCCTGGGTGGTAGGAATGGTTTGCAATGGACTGCTAACCAATAGGTTGGTGCTTTGCACCCACCCAGTGGCTTTGCAGTAGAAAAGGCCCGGTAATCTGTTTCTGTAAAGATTATAGGCGAGAAAACCTATACAACAGTTCTACTCTGTAGCACATAGTATTGCCATGAGTTGGAGGCTGTTGCAGCTAACAACAGCCATGTAAAAAAAAGATTTGTTATCTTCTGTAACATTTTACATGCCAGATCATTTAACCCATCGCTTCCACTTAATAGAAAGTATGTATGCTGTAGAACCTCTGGCATATGTACACCAGAAGACAAACAATGATTGAGGAGCATATTTATTATAGCAAACAAACAAACAAAAAACTAATCTGAATTTCCAAAAAAAGAGAATAGACAAACACATTGCAGTATACTCACAAAGTTGAATATTATACAATATTTAGAATGAAGGAACAGCATCTACTCACAACATAGGTGACTATTTGCATAATAATGAATGAAAAAAGCAAGTCATAGAAAAACAAGATGAATTTTAAAAATATTTAATATTTAGGGATACATACACATCTAGTAAAAATGTAAAGAAAACAAGGGAATAATTAAAAAAAACAAAGTTTAAGTAAATATTCAATGTTAGCTTTGATGGACAATTAGGCTATTAAGGGACATAACATTTATGTAATGTTATAATTCTTAGTTTGATTTATGGGTCTATAGATATTAATTTTATTGTTATGCTTCACAGGTATCAACTAATTGAAAAGGGAATTCTAATTTTTAAGTACAATTTTGGAAGAATGTATACCAAATTTGTAAACTCAATTTAACGCTTTTTTTTTTTTGGTTTTTATTTAACATTATGTTTATACTATTAAAGACTTTCATCTGCAATACATTTTGGATCATCTTAACATTTTAGAGTGCTCATAGAATATTTGTTATTTGATAGCTGATTAGACTTTCCAACAAATAAACCTCTTATTCATCATTCTACTATACAACCATATCCTTGTCTCCCTTTCTTATTTTGAACAGTCTAAATCTTCTCCTTTTATTCCCGACATTTTAGACTAAGCCTTAAGAACTGCCTTTGGATAGACATTTTCATTTAAGTCTATTTTTCCTAAAGATGCATATTTCATGTCTGCTTCCTCTCCCTGCCTATATTTCCACTTATGCATTCAAATAATACATAAAGTATTTGTTTTCCTCTTCAAATCATCTATTTCTTTGCACCATAACTGAATTTTCTAGTGACGTTCTTAATTATGGCCTAAACTGAGTGTTCCTTTTTAGATTGCAGAAGAGGAGATCCTTGACAGGCTCTGAGCTCCATGACTCATAATTTAAGAGAGCATTGTCAGGTGCAACTGTTTCTTAGGAACGAAAGGAATGGAAGAAGAAGCTAAGCTACCTGCACCTTACTGACTTGTATCTAAGTCCTATAACTGGTGACCTACTTCCAAAAGTCAACCAATGAAAACCCTATGGGTCACAAAGATCTGATCGACAACCCATCATAGGGATGACACAGCACTCAGCACAATTCTGTTCTATTCTGCATGGGGTCGCCATGAGTAGGGGGCCGACGGCAGCTAACAATAACAAGAAATTCTAGAAGTTCCCTCAAACCATGTCCACATTCACATTTAAAATATTCTCTCTTGGGATATAATATTTTCTCCAGGTCTCAAGAGGGAAAAATAGACAGATTGCTGTTTTAGATGTTTCAAAACAAAAGTTACCTGTTGCCATCCAGTCAATTCTGACTCATGGTGACCCCATATGTTAGACGGTAGAACTGCTCCATAGAATTTTCTTGGCTGTAGTCTTTACAGAAGACAATCTCCAGGCTTTTCTTCCATGGTGCTACTGGGTGAGTTTGAACTGCGAACCTTTAGGTTAGTAGTAGTTGGGGACTTAAAAGGAAGGTAAAGGATAATATAATTTTTTTTTCAGTGAAAAAGATGCTAATATCATTCTGAACAAACTGTTACCAGAGAGCTGTCATGAAAACGGATGCTCTAATCAATTACAATGTTGTTTTAAATATCCAATCCATTTTTTTTCTTAAGCTACAGATTTTTTGTCCTTGAATCTTTTTCATGGCATTCGATAAATAAGCCAGGTTCTCTTTAATTGCTAAGTTCTAGTTATGAGAGTGATCAGAGGCATGGAGGTTGTAGTTGGCTTACACTTTCTTGTTATCGTGTCTGTGTTCGTACTGTGATACAAATGATTCGCTTTTGCTTGCTGACAATGTGACATTTTGCTTTGGGCTAAAAAAAAAAAAAAAAAAAAAAAGGAAAAAAAAAAAAAAAAAAAAAAAAACACCAAATAACTTAACATGGTCTAGGAGTGCTGTACATGACAGTCATAAGAAATTTGATAAAGGAAATATAAAAAAAAAAAAAAAAACTCAGGACACTAGCTAGAAAAAAATGGTTGTTTCAACAAATTGCAAACTCTCCAAAAGTCAACATTTGTCATTATTCCACTGTTGTAATAATATGAGCAAGTATGTCCCATTCCTCTGGTATGGAATATCCGTAATTCTCAGCTTCTGGAAGGAAGTTAAAGACAAGATTTGGTATCAAGAACACCATGGGGGACTCCAGCAAGATGGCGGTCTAGGCAGAAGCACCACGCCATCCCTCCACAACAAAGATCCGAAAAACTAAGCCAAACAGAGACTCAACAATCCTGAAACCCTAGAACATCAAATGAAGAGATAAAGAAC
>NW_004443970.1:4904226-4912380 GCF_000243295.1 Trichechus manatus latirostris | reverse complement strand
ACAGCATGTGTGTTACTGTTACATGAGAAACTATCTGTTCTGTAAGCCTTCACCTGAAGTACAATAAAATATTAAAAAAAAAAAAAAAAAGAAAAGAACACCATGGTTGTGAAGTATGAAGAGAATAAGTTAACCAGGGTGAAGCTTAAAGACATACTACCAAACAAACAAACAAAAAAACCATTGCTGTCATTTCTAACTCATAGCGACCCTGTAGGACAGAGTAGAACTGCCCCATAGGGTTTCCAAGGAGCAGCTGGTGGATTCAATCTGGTGACATTTGGTTAGCAGGCAAATACTTAACCACGTGCCACCAGGGCTCAACTACCATAATAAGCACTCTCTGTTGTTGAAGACATTTAGCAACCCCTGGGTCATTCCTCCATATTCTTTGAAAATTTAACTCCTGGCTTAATATTACTGTCTCTAGCACTGTTTTTGTCATAATTCTTGCTCTTTTTAACATCTAGCTAGATGATCATCCTAATACTTTTGTCTCTCAGGTTTTCTCTTTTATTATCTTGTCATCCACTCTATCTCAAGTAACTCCATGGTTATGACCTAAACCTTGCCATTACAGATAACTGCAGTTTCCTAATACTTTTGTCTCTTAGGTTTTCTCTCTTATTATCTTGTCATCCACTCTATCTCAAGTAACTCCATGGTTATAACCTAAACCTTGCCATTACAAATAACTGCAGCTGCCATAATCTCAATTTCAAATATTCCCTTCTCCGCCACCATATCCTTTCTCTCCAGCCTCACTCCCTCTGAAACTTGACTTCCCCAATTTTTTGATCCTATATCACTTAATCGTACCATCATTTTACTGTCTCCTGTTGACGGTCTCACTTCCTTCTTTGATTTTGTTGTTAGTTGTCATTGAGTCTGCTCTGACTTGAGGCAACCTTATGTATAACAAGGAAACATAGCTTAATCCTGTGCCATCTTCATAATTTTTGATATGATTGAGTCCTTTGAGACTGTTGTGTCCATTTCATTAAAGATTTTCCTTGCTTTCAGTGACCTTCCTTCTACTTTACCATTATATACATATGTAGTGTAAATATATATAAATACATATATATACATACATAAAAAATTAAAATTAAAAAAAATAAAACAAAAAAAAGATAAAAGAAAAAGACATCGATATATATCCAGAATGAAAACCTAACCTGTTGCTGTCAAGTTGATTCTGACTCCCAGCGATTTGTCTTTCCTGATAACATATTCAAAATACTGGATTTTAAGTTTTGCCGTCCTCGCTTCTAAGGGGCAATCTGGTTGTATTTCTTCTAAGACTGATTTGTTTATTCTTTTTGCAGTCCACAGTATATTCAATATTCTTTGCCAGCACCACAGTTTGAACACATCTATTCTTATGTCTTCCTTTTTCAACTTTCAAAAGAATGAGACAATTGAAAAGACCATGGCTTGGGCCAGACTCACTTTTTCCATCAAAGTGACATCTTTGCTTTTAAAAACTTTAAAGAGGTCTTTTGCAACAGTTTTTCTCAATTCAATATATTCTTTGATTTCTTGAATACTGCTTCAATGGATATTGATTGTTGGTCCAAGTAAAATGAAATCATTTGCACTCTTTACATAGATTAAATTTCCCAGTTAACCATTTATATAACCTCAGCTCTCTTGCCACTTCTGCTTTTGATAATTTCTTAGCAAGACTCCAGATTTGATTAAAATGTACCTTTTTTTCTTAACTTGAATCCTCTTATGAGTATTAAAGGATAAACTCTTCTAACATAGAGACCTAGAAGATGTAAAGACTTAAAGAAGTTAGGTTTTTCTTTTTTTTCCTTTTATCTAACAGTACCAAGATGAGTAGTCCAGTTTAGCAGGGAGTCTCTACTTCATACAGACACCCAGGGACCTAGGTTGCCTTTCCCAGTACTACAGTTAAGGCATTGTCCTCATCTTCCTGGTTTGAGCTGGGTCATGTGTATGTCCATTACTGGAAAGAGGTTAATAATGTAGGTTAATTATGTTCTGTTAAGCAAGTGAGGTAGGAGTTTTGAATACCACTTCAGCTCAAATTCCCAGGTGAGAATTTAGTTACATGGGTACACCTAGCAACATTGAGTCTATGAAATAAAATCACTAGCAGATGAACGTATGAACTCAACTTGATTACTATGAACTAAACACAGAGTATATTTTGGTGAACAGTTGGAAACCCTTATATCTGAACAAAGTTTGAGAAAAACACACAACCATGTTGACTAATTTTATTTCAAATTGAGGACTACTAACCTCAGGTGGTCTCCTAATGCTGTTTTGCAATTACAATATTTTCCTTTGGTTTTTCCTTTCTCTGATCTCTTTTATATACATCTGAAACATTTTTCTTTTTCTCTTATGTCACTAAGAAAATAGAAGCAATCAAAACTCTATTTCCACACTCCCTTTACCATATCTATTCTTCTATTTGCATTAACATTCATATATTATTTCTTCCCTCTTCTTACTATGTATGAATTATGTGCCATTGTACTTCAAACCCATCCATGGATATATTAGATTTCTTCTACTCTCATCTACCTGAAAGTATCACTTCAGGAAATTTCCTTCTCTCTTCTGTATTTTTATCAGCATAAAAATATGACATTTCTCTGTCTTTAAAATAAAGGATCCTCTCTTGATTCCATATATGACATTTGTTACACTATTTGTGCTGCCCTTAGAGTAGGCCTGTTGAAACAGCAGACTATATAAGTTGCTTTGAGTTCCTTCTCTCTGTATGTGTTTCTCTCTATCTCTCTTACTATCTCTCTCTTCTTTTTTAAACTTTCCTTCCAACATTTCACCAAAACTGCTCTTTTCAGGGTTACAGATAGCATCCATCTTGCTAATTCTAATGCTCATTTTCAGTGCTGATCTTACTTGACATTTCAGCAGCATTTGACACAATCATTCTCTCTTCCTAGAAATACCTCTTTGGGCGTCCATGAAATCACAATCTATTTGTTTTCCTTATAATTTACTAGCTAAACTTTCTCATTTTCATTCTTATTTCTCATCTCCATGTCCCTAGAGATTGGAAGTGCCACTGACCTTGGTTGTTTGACTTTAGTTTCTTGATTCATACTTCTTTGGTAATTTCATCTAGCTTCATGCTTTAAGTACTATCTAAATAATACAACATCTAGACTTTCTATCTAACAATGGACTCCCCTTGGAGTCAAGTCCACTTGGATGTTTAATAGGAGTTTTAAATGTAGTACATCTAAAATTAGCCTATTCATTTTTACTTTTTAGCCTTGTCCTTTCATCACAATTAATGGAAATTCCATTTTTCTAGTTGTTGAGACAGAAAACTAGAGTTATCTTTGAATGTATTATTCTGTATCCTACATCCATTCTACCAGCAAATACTGTTGGCCTTATTTTCAAAATATTTATAGAATATAAATATTTTTCAACCGTCTCTCCGTCACCACTCCTTTCTAAGCTACCACCATCTCTCCCCTTTATTGTTACAAGTTGTCAAATCATGACACTCCTCTGCTCAAAATCTTCAAGTAAGGGTCTTGTTACATCAAAGAAAAAGGCCTAAGTACCCACAACGACTTATTCTCCTGTATTTATTGAATTGTGCCTCCCCCCTAATATGTTGAAGTCCTAACCTCTGACACCTGTAACTTAATCTGGTTTGGATAAGGTCTTTATAGGTGCTATCAGTTAGCACGAGGTCATAACAGGGTAGAGTGTTTCCTAATCAAACTAATCCACTCGGAGTAGTATCCTATAAAAGAGAAGAAGGGACACAGAGGTACAAATGGAGGGGAAAAAAAAGTCATGTGATGACAGAGTTATGCTGCAGCTGCAAGCCAAGAAACACTTGGGGTTACCAGAAGCTGAGAGAGACAAGAAATGATCATTCCTTAGAGCCTTTGGAGAGAACACAGCCCTGCCAACACCCTGAATTCAGACTACTAGCTTCCAGAACTATAAGACATTAATTTTATCTTGTTTAAAGCCAACCTCTTTGTGGTACTTTGTTCAGGCGTCACTAGGAAACTAATCCACCTCTCCTCACCACTCTGATTTCACCTCCTATAATACAGTGGATCAGAGTAAGGGCTCAGAAACCTGACTGCTTAGGTTTAAATCATGGCCTCATCACTTACCAGGTGTTATTTAATTTCTGTTCTCATCAGTGTTCTCCCCTGTGCAATACAGATAATGATATCTGCATGATTGGTTTTCACGAGCTTTAAATGAGTTAATAAAGAACATTCTTGACACATTTTCAGTGTTTAATAGATGTTAGTTCCTACACCATTTCTGTTCAGTTGCTCAGTCCCCACTCCTCAGTGCCCTCCTTGTTGTTATCAGGTGCTCTCAAGTTGTTTCAACTCATAGTGACCGCATGAGATAGAGTACAACTATCCCATGTAGTTTTCTAGGCTGTAATATTTATGGAAGCACATTACCATATATTTCTCCCGAGGAGCTGCTGGGTGGATTCCAACAGCCAACATTTCATTTAGCAGCCAAGCACTTAACCATTTGCACTACTAGGGCTGTTTAGTATTAGGCTTACTTCTTCTTATATGTGTCAGGAACATTCTCACCTCAAAGCCCTTGAACTTGTTTGTTTTCATCCCTTGGGTCTCATATCCCCAATATAATCTCATGACATCTTCCCTCATCTCCTTCAGATCCTTGCTTAAATTTGATCTTGTTAGTGAGGCCTTGTATGACCACCCTATTTAAAATTGAATTTCATATCCCCACAATGCCATGCCTTATTCCCATCTCTTAGATAATTTCTTTTATAGAGCTTGTCACTGTCATGTATATGTTCACTCTTGTATCCCCAAGAGCTAGTAAGAGGAGCAAACTATAATTTATCAAGTGTTCACTATTTCTCAGGCACTGTTCTCAACTTACACATATTATCACAGTTTGTCCTTACAATAATCCCATGAGGCAAATGTTATTACCTCTGTTTTATAAATGCAAACCCGAAACCTCAGAGAAGTTGTATAACTTTTCCAATATCACAAAGCAAGAAAGAGGTAGGAATTGGACTCAAACCAATATCTGCATAACTCTAACACGCATTATATTTGCTTCTTTAAAAAACATAACTACCTAATTTTTGTGATTTTATTTTACAAAAAAAGTTAAGATTATAAGTATTTTATACCTAAAAAAACAAACCAAACTCATTGTCACTGAGATGATTTTGACTAATAGTGACTCTATAGGACAGAGTAGTACTGCCCAATAGGGTATTCAAAGAGCAGATGTTGGCTTTGAACCCCCAAAATTTTAGTTAGTAGCCTGAATGCTTAACCACTGTGTCACCATTAATAATTATCCTTGATAATATTTAAATATACTTGGAAGTTGTATTTTAGTATTGTGCCATCTTTAAAAATCTTTAAAGACATTTTGTATATCTCTCTCTCTTTTTTTTTGAACTATATCCCAAAAGGAATTGACTGGTTTTAATGATTTGCTCTGATGAAGATGCACACACAGTCAATACAAATTTATTACTGTGTTGTTGCTGTTGTTAGGTGCCATCAAATCAGTTCCAACTCATAGCGACCCTATGAACAACAGAACGAAACACTGCCCTGTTTTGCGCCATCCTCACAATCATTGTTATGCTTGAGCCCGTTCTTGCAGCCACTGTGTCAATCCATCTCATTGAGGGTCTTCCTATTTTTTGCTGACCCTGTGCTTTACCAAGGATGATGTCCTTCTCCAAGGAATAATCTCTCCTAACAACATGTCCAAAGTATGTGAGATATAGTCTCACCATCCTTGCTTCTAAGGAGCATTCTGGTTGTACTTCTTCAAAGACAGACATGCTCCTTCTTTTGGCAGTCCATGGTATATTCAATATTCTTCACCAACGCCACAATTTAAAGGAGTCAATTCCTCTTCGGTCTTCCTTATTAATTGTCCAGCTTTCGCATGGGTATGAGGCGATTGAAAACACCATGGCTTGGGTCAGGCGCACCTTAGTCCTCAAGGTGACATCTTTGCTTTTCAACACTTCAAAGAGGTCTTTCTCAGCAGATTTGCCCAATACAACGTGTCTTTTGGTTTCTTGACTGCTGCTTCCATGGGTGTTGATTGTGGATCCAAGTAAAATGAAATCCTTGACAACTTCAGTCATTTCTCTATCATGATGTTGCTTATTGGCCCAGTTGTAAGGATTTTTGTTTTCTTTATGTTGAGGTGTAAATCATACTGAAGGCTGTGGTCTTTGATCTTCATCAGTAAGTGCTTCAAGTCCTCTTCACTTTCAGCAACCAAGGTTGTGTCATCTGCATAAAGCAGTTTGTAAATCAGTCTTCCTCCAATCCTGATGTCCCATTCTTCTTCGTATAGTCCAGTTTCTTGGATTGTTTTCTCAGCATACAGACTGAAGTAGTATGACAAAAGGATATAACCTTGACACACACGTTTACTGACGTTAAACCGTGCAATATCCCTTTGTTCTGTTCAAATGACTGCCTCATCATCTATGTACAGGTTTCTCAATAGCACAATTAAGTGTTCTAGAATTCCTATTATTTGCAATGTTATCCATAATTTGTTATGATCCACACAGTCAAATGCCTTAGCATAGTCAATAAAACACCAGTAAACATCTTTCTGGTATTCTCTGTTTTCAGCCAACATCCATCTGACATCAGCAATGATATCCCTGGTTCCGCGTCCTCTTCTGAATCCGACCTGAACTTCTAGCAGTTCCCTGTCGATATATGCTGCAGCTGCTTTGAAATGATTTTCAGCAAAATTTTGCTTATGTGTGATATTAATGATATTGTTTGATAATTTCCACATTTGGTTGGATCACCTTTCTTGGGAATAGGCATAAATATGGATCACTTCCAGTCAGTTTGCCAGGTAGCTGTCTTCCAAATTTCTTGGCATGGATGAGTGAGCACTTCCAGTGCTGCATCTGTTTGTAAAAACATCTCAGTTGATATTCTATAAATTCCTGAAGCCTTGTTTTCCACCAATGCCTTCAGTGCAACTTGGACTTCTTCCTTCAGTACCATCGGTTCCTGATCATATGCTACCTCTTGAAATGACTGAAAGTCGACCAAGTCTTTTTGGTATAATGACTCTCTGTATTCCTTCTATCTTCTTTTGATGCTTCCTGAGTCTTTAGTATTCTCCCTGTAGAATTCTACAGTATTGCAACTCAAAATTGAATTTTTTCTTCAGTTCTTTCAGCTTGAGAAATGCCGAGTGTGTTCTTCCCTTTTGGTTTTATATCTCCAGCTCTTTGCACACGTTATTGTAATACTTTACAAAGCTGCCCTTTGAAATCTTCTGTTCAGTTCTTTTACTTCATCATTTCTTCCTTTGGTTTAGCGACTTGACTTTGAAGAAGAAGTTTCAGAATCTCTTCTGACATCCATCTTAGTCTTTTCTTTCTTTCCTGTCCTTTTTTTTTTTTTTAATTTAATTTTTTTTAATTGTATTTCAGGTGAAGGCTTACAGAACAAATAGTTTCTCATGAAACAGTAGTACACATGTTGTTTTATGACATGGGTTAACAACCCCACAATATATCAACCCTCTAACTTCTCAACCTTTTTTTTGGTGAAAATACACATAGCCAAAGATACACCATTTAAAAAATGTCTACATGCACAGTTCAGTGACATTGACTACACTCTTCCAATTGTGCTGTTATTCTTAGTTATGATGAAGGCTGACAGAACAAAATAGTTTCTCATTTAACGGTTACTACAAATGTTGCCCTATGACAAGGTTAACAATCTGACAATACATCAACAATATCCTTACTCTACCTTGGGTTCCCTATCACCAGCTTCCTTGTCCCCTTCTGGCTTCAGGCCCTTGTCACTGGACTCATGTACCTCGTTAGTCTAATTTGGTTTTACGGGTCTGTCTACTCCCAGGCTGAACAGTGAACCTTGGAGGTAACTTCACCACTGAGCTAAAAGGGTGTCTGGGGGCCATACTCTCGAGGTTTCTCCAGTCTCCTTTAGGCAAGTAAATCTGGTCTTTTTTTTTTTTGTGAGTTAGACTTATGCTCTACATCCTTCTCCAGCTCTGTCCAGAACCCTCTGTTGTGATCCTGGTCAGAGCAGTCAGTGGTGGTAGCCGGGCACCATCTAGCTGTACTGG
>NW_004443970.1:4885813-4898711 GCF_000243295.1 Trichechus manatus latirostris | reverse complement strand
TTTTGATATTGTCTGCTGTTATCAGGGCATTCAGTAGTTATTTTTCTTGTTTATTGATTGTAGATTTTGTTGTTACTTCCTTTTTTAAAAAACAAAATTTGATTGTGTCTGAACAGGCGGACTGTGTGTTCTTTGTTGTTTGCTCATCTGTGAGCACAATACTTTTTGCCTCCTTCTCCAACTGGCAGTGTCAGTTACTCAGATATGGTATGGCGGGGTAGGTCTAGCTGAAGGGGAGTTACTGGGATGGGTTGTTTGTGGCACTTACTACATCCACCAGCGCGGGTCGGTCATCAGTGCAGGGCAGGTTCCAGTAGGTCGTGCCCATGCTGCTTGGTGGTGTGGTGTCAAGCATACGTGCAGGTAGGCAGGATGCAGCAGGGAGATTGTTATGTGTGGAGCTAAGATGGATATGGGAGAGAGGAGAGAGGAATAGGAGCCAAAAACATACAAACAAGCAAAAAAGAATGCTAGGGGAGCTTGCCGTTGGAGCTGAGAGATGAGATACTATGAAATGGAGAAAAACAGGAATTGGAAGAGGAAGAAAAGAAAATAATGAATAAATAAAAATCAGAAAGTTTAAAGGACCGCAAGTTTCCCAGGGATCTCATTGGTGCAGCTATGAAGTCTGGGGAAGTTGTTCTGAGGTGTTGCAGTACAGCGTGGCTAGAAGGCATAGAGGTATACAATGCCAGGTATTCATGGAACAGAAAGAGAAGGAAGATATAGAGAGACGAGAAACTGAGCACTGACGAAAGACAAAAAGGGCAAAAGAGGGAAAAGAAAACAAAACAATTTAAAAAAAAAACAAACAAACAAGAAAGGCCCCCCAAAAAGCAGGAAAAAAAATTGAAAAAAGAAATTCCTTCAGGGATCCCCCTTCACGTCTGTGGAAGCCGAAGGGGAGTCTCCTTGCCACGCAGCTCTGCCTGGCCAGAAATGGCTCCCAACTCAAGAAAAGGAAAAGAAAACAAACAAACAATTCAAAACAAACAAATGAACAAAAGCCCCGGGATCCCACCAGCGCTGTAGCCAAGACCAGGAAGTAGCTCCACACTCGAATGGAGCTCCGCAGCCCCTCAGGAAGAAGCAAAGATGGCACAAGGAGCCAGGCACTCAAACGAAATGAGGGGGAGGTGGAGAGAGGCAAGCAAGAAATCAAAAGAAGCAGAAAAAAAAAGCAACACCAGCAGCCAACAAATGGCATGCAGAGAGCCAGCTAGTGCAGGCTGGTGATTCTGGACAAGAGACTGTGTCTGCAGGAAGCAGAGTGGGCCTAGCTTGGGTGAAGAAGGGTAGAGAGTGGGAAAGCATATATCACAAATTACCGGCCCTCTGCAGCCCCTCAGGAAGAAGCGAAGATGGCGCACGGAGTGAGGCACTCAAGCAAAAGGAGGGGGAGATGCCAAGAGGCAAAGAAGTAATCAAAAGAAGTGGAAAAAAGCAACACCAGCAGCCAACAAATGGCACCTAGAGAGCCGCCCGCTCGGGTGTGTGGAATCCAAGCAGCTGGCGCTTCCCAGTTAAGAGACCATGGCCACGGGAATCAGAGGAAGCCAAGCTGGGGCAAAGAGGGGTGGGGGGTGGGAAAGTGCACACTGCAAATTACCAGTTGTTTTGGCTCCCACTGGATGCTCCATGAGGCTGCTTTCTCGTACCCCTGTTTGATGGTCTCAGATAGGAGTCCAAGATGGTGGATCTGCGCTGCGTTAGCTGGTAGGGGACCTCTGCATGAATCTCTTCTCTCTCTCCATTCTCTGTCAGTTTTCTCAGTCCTTTTAGTGCTTGGCTGAGTTCTTTATCTCTTCATTTGATGTTTTAGGGTTTCAGGATTGTTGTATTCTCTGTTCAGCTTAGGTTTTCGGATCTTTGCTGTGGAGAGACGGCGTGGTGCTTCAGCCTAGAGCGCCAATTTCTTTTTCCTGTCTTTTTAATGACCTCTTACTTTCTTAATGCATGATGTCCTTGATGTCATTACACAACTCGTCTGATCTTTGGTCATTAGTGTTCAACACATCAAATCTATTCTTATGATGGTCTCTAAATTCACGTGGGATATACTCAAGGTCATACTTTGGCTGTCTTGGACTTGTTCTAATTTTCTTCAGTTTCAACTTGAACTTGCATATGAGCAATTGATGGCCTGTTCCACAGTTGGCCCCTGACCTTGTTCTGACTAATGATATTGGGCTTTTCCATTGTTTTTTTCCACAGATGTAGTTGATCTGATTCCTCTGTATTCCATGTGGTGAGGCCCGCGTGTATTTTCACCTTTTATGTTGGTGAAAAAAGGTATCTGCAATGTAGAAGTTGTTGATCTTACAAAATTCTATATGCAATCTCTGACATCGTTTCTATCACCAAGGCCATATTTTTCAACTACCGATTAGTCTTTTTTGTTTCCAACTTTTGCATTCCAGTCATCAGTAGTTATCAATATATCCTGTTTGCATGTTTGAGCAATTTCAGACTGCAGAGCTGTCAAAATCTTCAGTTTCTTCATCTTTGGCCTTAGTGGTTGGTGTGTAAATTTGAATAATAGTCATATTAACTGGTCTTCCTTGTAGGTATATGGATATTATCCTACCAATGATAGCATTGTAGTTTAAGATAGATCTTGAAATGTCCTTTTTGACTGTGAATGCAATGCCATTTCTCTTCAGGTTGTCATTCCCAGACTTGTAGACCATATGATTGTCCAATTCAAAATGGGCAATACCAGTCCATTTCAGTTCACTAATGCCTAAGAGATCGATGTTTATGCACTCCATTTCACTTTTGACAATTTCCAATTTTCCTAGATTCATACTTTGTACATCCCATGTTCCAATTATTAACAAATGTTTACTGTTTCTTCTCATGTTTAGTCCTATCATGTCAGCAAATGAAGGTCCTGAAAGCTTGACTCAATCCACATCATTAAGGTTGACCCTATTTTGAGGAGACAGCTCTTCCCCAGTCGTATTTTGAGTGCCTTCCAACCTGAGGGGCTCATCTTCCAGCACTATATCAATGTTCAGCTGCTATTCATAAGGTTTTCACTGGCTAATTCTTTTCATAAGTAGACTGCCGGGTCCTTCTGCCTAATCTGTCTTAGTCTGGAAGCTCAGATGAAACCTATCCACCATGGGTGACCCTGCTGGTATCTAAATACCGGTGGCATAGCTTCCAGCATCACATCAACAGGCAAGCCCCAACAGTAGGACAAACTGACAGACATGTTGTATACTCAGGTACACAATAAACATTTCCTATTAACATAAATATATTCCCTATGGTCAATGAGTATATATAAATGTTTTTAAAAATCTGAGAGTAACTGAAATTCAATCATATGCTCCTTATAACTTGATTGTTTGAAAAGTAATTAGACCATTAACTGCAATTGTAAATAAAACAATACAAGGACAAAATAACTGAAAATACAATTTCCAGCTCTAAAGGTATTACATTTCTAAATAGGAATGCTTAATTTTAGTGCCAAAATTGAAATTATTCTTTAAAATGCAGAATGAAATGAAATATGTTATCTATTCAGTGATTATCCTGTTAAAAACAGAACAGATTATCTTATTTACCTAGTGCCACTATAAGAGAAATATCATAAGTGGATGGCTTTAACAAAGAGAAGTTTATTCTCTCACAGTTTAGGAGGCTAGAAGTCTAAATTCAGGGCTCCAGCTCCAGCGGAAGTCTTTTTCTCTCAGTAAACTCTGTGGGAGGGTCCTTGTCATCAATCTTCCCCTGCTCTAGGAGTTTCTCGGTTTAGGACCCCAGGTCCAAAGGACATGCTCTGCTCCCTGCTTTGCTTTCTTGGTGGTAGGTGATCCCACTCTTCTCTCTTCCATTCACTCTTTCATATCTCAAAAGAGATGGTCTCAAGATACAACCTAATCCTGTAGATTGAGTCCTGCCTCATTAACATAACTGCCTCTAATCCTGCCTCATTAACATCATAGAGGTTAGGATTTACAACATATAGAATAGCCTTGTCAGATCACAAAATGGTGGACAGTCACACAATACTAGAAATCATGGCCTAGCCAAGTTGACACACATTTTTCGGGGGCACAATTCAATTCATAACAGAGAGTTCTTGTAAAATAAGAGTTGTATTCAGATTCAAAGATTTGGAAATTGGGAAGTGCCAAAATGGAAGTTCAAAATGTGTTCCTAAGAGGGAGCATAATCACCCTTCCTCTTTGCTTAATTTTGCAGAACTCTATACAGAGTTGGGAAGGAGTATGTGGGTACATTTGATTGGTGGATATTCAACATGCTCTGTAAAACTCATTTACTAAGAATTTCTATTGTCTGGGATACTCAAACTTAGCCTCAGTTTCCTGCATTCCAGAGCTGGCTTCTGCAACAATTAGGGTGGGCCACCTTAGAATGTTGCAGAACAAGTTATTGTAGTCATGAGTCATGTATTCTTAAAAAGTGGAAGCCTGGGCCTAGGACAAGATAAGGTCCATTCGGAACTGTGTCGGCCATTTTAGTTCATTTTAGTTGCGTCAAATGCCTCAGTTTTAGAAGGCTCTTTCACAATCCAAAGACTTGTATTTTACACAGAATTTGAAAATAAAGACAAAATCATTTGGTCAGAGATGATTATATCAAAGCGTTCCTAAAAGGAGATTAGTCATATTAAAAAAATGCAGGTGAATTAATCTGAAACCGATCTGAGATTTAAGAAGGGTAAATATTTCTAGGTAGCAGACCTTTACTTAGACTGAATTAAATGAATTGGTTCTCAGAAATATGGCAGAAGTTGAGAAGAATTTCAATTTTCTCATTAAGGAGATAATTAGCCAAATACCAATGCAATTACCCAATGATGAACAGTTGAAAAAATAGATTTGATTTTACAAGTGAGAATTGAAATACTGTCAGAGAAACTTCCAGAGGGAACAAAGGAAGCACTCACCTTGGTCACAGATCTCAACTATTATTAATGACAACTAAGAACATTTCACCTTTAAAAAGATACCTGCTGAGCCACACAATGGAAAAAGATCTGGAAGAAATTGATGCCTTCACATATTCAGGGTATTTTAGGATGAGCTGATTGGATAGATAACGTAAGAAGTGAGAAAAATGGTCAGCTGTTCCATCCTAAAATATTTCTTATTATCCCATCAAAAGGCATTTTTTGCTTTTTACTGACTAATCTCATGTTCTTTTTTTCAAGCCATTCTCAAGATTTTCAATATCAAAAATTATGTCAGGTTTTTATTTTTCTATTCAAACTTATAGTGTATTTAATAAAGCTTAATGAAGTAAGATTTATAAGGCTGACTTATAATTTTGTAGAAATTTCCCTTTTAAAATAATAAAACATTATATTGGTTAGCTTCTATAGTACTGAACTCTAAAATAGCAGTTCCCACCCTCTCCAAATCTATCGTTGTGTACCTTTTGCTCTGCTTTATTTTCCTTATTGCACTTATCACTATAGGTCATCGTATTATACACTGATTTGTTTAGGGTCTGTCACCTTTTCCAGGACGTAAGTTTCATAAGCACAGATTTTGTTGGCTGATTAAATTCCAACTACTACAACACTGCCAAGCATGTAATAAGGGCTACATACATAATCATTGAATAAATAAATGAATCCTTCCCCCCAATTAATCCTAACAAGCATTTTTTTAATCCATTAAAAATCTGTACACTTCAGATACACACACACACACACACACAGACACACACACACAGACACACACACACACAGGGGCAAGGGTGAGAAAAGAAGAGGAATTTAAAGGTAAAGGTATTTTTTTTTTTTTTTTTTTTTAGGGAAAACGTCTTGCTTTGAGCTTATTTGCATTATCTAGAATTGGTACTTTGCTGGCTTCTGATATAATCTCACCAAAACAAAGAAATTAGCGGAGAAGGGGGAGGGATAAATCCCTATGTTTGGTTCCTATTGTATACTAGCATCATGCTTGTGTGTTTTAGATATATTCCTGTCTTAATCTCCAAAGTACCCCATAAGAATAATTTCCAGAATGAGAACCCTGAGGCCCAACCTGTCCAATAATGTATTATAAAAAGTGAGAAAGTCAGAGTTAACACTAGAATCAGCTGAATCAAAAGGTAGATTATTTCCACTAACTCTAATGCTATTTTACTCAACTCAAATTCAATTCGGGCAATTCTTGGATAACAGCAGTCTATTTTGGTGAAAAATACTAAATGGAAAAATACAAAATAAGGTTTGTATCACAGAAATAGTTGATAAGAAGGAAAGGAACTGCGTGTCTTACATTCGATGGCAGAAACATCCAACACAGATTTTTTTTTTTCCTCTCCCTATTCTATTCCTCTTGTTCTCTCCTTTTCCAGGTTTAGACATACCAGAACTGGTGTCGGGAATTGTAGATTTAAGAGAGCTAGAAAAGCGTAGGTACTGGCTATAGCTTTTCAGGTACTCATGGCGGTATTGTGAGAAACCATGAAGAACTAAGAATTGTCCATTTTGCTCATAGCATGCCCTTCACATGAACAGCTGTTTCTCTCAATCCTTTCTTACACTTGACCTTAGCTCCTAAATCTTCCTCCCTACACTACTGGATGCAATCCAAATCACCAACGTAATGTCTCCAATCTACAAAAATAGTCCTCCTGGTTTTAGGAACTATCTTTGACTAAACAATCATTTCTGGTATCATCCAAACTTTTACTGCTTCCCCGCCCCCAGACCGATTATAAAAATTCTGCCTAATTTCTCTAAGGTAAAATGCTTTTTCAGAAACTTCTCATGCTTGGCATTTTTAAATAAAGACTTATGCTAATAATACTCTGGTTGATTTTCTTCCAGAGTATATTTCCCAAGGATGTATGTTGCTAAGATAGTGCTTCCTAAATATGGTCCTCAAGTTTGTCCTGAATGGGTTACAGGTGTGACCCAAGATATTGACTTCCCTGGATACTCCTCAGAGTGTGGCCCTAGCTGAGAGAAGTTTGGGAGCTAGGCAGACCCTCAGCAGTCAGGGAGAATAATGAGCAAGATCTCATCTATTGTGATGTGCACGACATTCCCTAGCAGGGGATATATATCTGTTTCAGAGGCCAGCCTCATGGTTTGCCATTGTCCACTAGTGAACAAAATCCCCATGGAGCTGCTGGATGTTTTTTTTGGTCCAGGTATTGGAGGAGCATTTTTTTGGAGGAGAAATAGCAACCAGTCCAGAGTGGAGGTCCAGGGAGGCTATGCAGGGACTCTTGGAAGACAAAGCTCCAGTTTGTTCACCTGAACAGCTGATTTCAGTTTATTAGATGCTCTGTCTCTTTGTCTCTAAGGCCCTTTCAGTGGCATCCAAGTTAGCTGCCCAGTGATTGCTCTAACAATGCATGTTTGCTCTGGAACTTAGAGCTTTGCCAGTCATTTGAGTTGCTGAATCTGATTCCCATCTATTCTTATAATCACCAGAACTTTTAACATTTTAACTGCCAATGAAAGAAAAAAAAATATTTTAGATTATTTAAATAAAAATTCAAAAATGTAAACTTTTATATAATGTGAAGATCTGCTTTTAAATTATCTACTTTTTAACCTAGTTTTTTGTTAATGGTGTCTTTGAAGAAGTTGAAAAGACCATCATTAGGAATCTTAAGCATGCTGTATAAATAATAGTCCACATAAAGCTAATTTCCAAAATGTGAAGATAACTCATATTCCCACTTCATCATTCTGACAGCAGCCACCAAATGGTACTTTCCCTCTCTGACCCTAACCACCCAGAGGTAGGTCTCCACGAGTTAGGACTTTGTACTACCAGCTCCTGCCTCTCTGCTGGTTCTCGTTATGCCTGGTGGTCTTGAGAGTTCGGTAGAATGAGTCACAGAACTCACAAAAACTATTACCTAATTACAGTTACCTATTTATTATAACCAGAAAGAATACAAGTGTAGAGAGCATCAGGCAAGGTCTAGGAGAGTTCCAGGCACAGGACCTCCATTGTCACCAGGGATGTGCCACTCTCACCTGTTCATGGATGTTCTTGCCAACTCAGGAGGACCCAAAGAAAGTGCTCCAAGGTCCAGGTCCCCTAGTTATTTGGGGCCTCAATGAATATGCATGACTGCATTAATCTCTCCTTCCTACCTGAAGTTAATTTTCCAGATGTGGGGCCTGTGTAGCCTCTATGGGCCAGGCTATTTTGGAAAACAAAGGTATTTTGATTGCTGGGGTTATTTTCAGAAACCTGATCAAAAGGCCAAATCAAGTTCTTTGTGAACAACAATTTAAAAAAAAAAAAAGTTACATTCACTGATGTAAGAACAATTTTTCTCTTTAAAATTTTAAGAGTATTTTATTTGAAAACTTGCAACAAATTAAAAATTTAATATATTTCCTAAAAATGGATGCATTTTTTATTAGAAAATGAAATAAGCCTTTTCGCCAAGCCTCTTATAAATGTTCCCAAATCCAGTCTTCTTCAGAGTGCCATGTAAACATTATTATTTTCCTTACGCATCATGATATAAAAAACTTTGCGAAGTCCTGACCTAGAGAATTTGTGGAGGCTCCTGGTCCCTGGGCTTTGAGTATGTGGTCACTGAATACTGTGGTAACATTTGGCTAGAATGATCCTGTTAAAAACACAACCAACCAACCTGTGGATAATATAGTGAGAGTCATACCCTGCGTGCTGTCCTCTGGTGAAACACATCTAAACCCATTCTAGATAGATAAATGATAGTTAGATGGATGATAGAGAGGTAGATACTTAGAAAGATTGAAAGAGAGAGAGATCCTCAGAGAGATTCTCAATAAATATTCCTATGCCATGGGCTTATTTTTCCATTTTCTGGAATTCAAGTTCAACTACTTGAGGGCCTGCCTCACTCCACAAATCAACCCAAATCATGTAATATGTTTCGCCTCTTGTGAAGAAGGCTGTTTTCACTTTATCTTACAGTGTTGCATTTGTGTAACTAATTATATCAGTCAGTCACTTGGGCCACCATCCAGACCGAAGGGAAAGAAGTGAGAAAAAGAAAGAGAGCTGAGATTAAAGAGAGCTCAAAGTATCCCGCTAGCAGCAGAGGACACTACACCTCTGGAGAGAAAAGGAAGTCTTTATCTCAGAAGTTCTATTTCTAAAAGAAGAGATTGCATTTTGCTGACCATTCTCTTGGTTTGTATCTATTACAAAATACAAGATATGATATAGGATGCAGGAGAGTAGGGAAAGACAAACATATAAATAACAATTATCAACCAAGGATATTAAATATCTATGCAAAGCATCAAATAAATAAAATGAGGCTTTCATATTAATACCTGGTTTCTTTAAGAAGTAATAAAATATACAGTGGGCTATAGATGGCAGAGAATACCAGAAAAATGTTTACCTGTGTTTTATTGACTATGCGAAGGCATTTGACTGTGTGGATCATAACAAATTATGGATAACGTCGCAAAGAATGGGAATTCCAAAACACTTAATTGTGCTCATGAGGAACCTATACAAAGATCAAGAGGCAGTGGTTGAAACAGCACTAGGGAGTACTGCATGGTTTAAAGTCAGGAAAGGTATGCCTCAGGGTTGTATCCTTTCACCATACCTATTCAAGCTGTATGCTGAGCAAATAATCCAAGAAGCTGGACTATATGAAGAAGAATGGGGCATCAGGATTAGAGGAAGACACCTTAACAACTGCGTTATGCAGATGATACAACCTTGCTTGCTAATAGTGAAGAGGACTTGAAGCACTTACTGATGAAGATCAAAGTCCACAGCTTTCAATATGGATTACACCTCAACATAAAGAAAACAAAAATCCTCACAACTGGATCAATAAGCAACATCATGATAAATGGAGAAAAGATTGAATCTGTCAAGGATTTCATTTTACTTGGATCCACAATCAATACCCATGGAAGTAGCAGTCAAGATATCAAAAGATGCATTGCATTGGGCAAATCTGTTGCAAAAGACCTCTTTAAAGTATTGAAAAGCAAAGATGTTACCTTGAAGACTAAGGTGTTCCTGACCCAAGCCACGGTGTTTTCAATCACTTCATATGCACATGAAAGCACAGGAAGTGATGAATAAGGAAGACTGAAGAAGAACTGACACCTTTGAATTGTGATGTTGGCAAAGAATATTGAATATACCATGGACAGCTAAAAGAATGAACAAACCTGTCTTGGGAGAGGTACAACCAGAATGCTCCTTAGAAGCAAGGATGGCTAGACTACGCCTCTCGTACTTTGAACATGTTATCAGGAGGGATCAGTCCTTGGAGAACGACATCATGCTTGGTAAAGTACAGGGTCAGCGAAAAAGAGGAAGACCATCAACAAGATGAAATGACACAGTGACTGCAACAATGGGCTCAAGCATAACAATGATTGTGAGGATGGCACAGGACCGAGCAGTGTTTAGTTCTGTTGCGCATAGGGTCAGTATGAGTCAGAATCAACTCGATGGCACTAACAACAACAATATAGATGCGATAATATTTTAAAATGTTAAAAGAAGTAACTTAATGGTAAAAATTTAGGCACCTTGACTTTTTGGGGCCAGATTTTCAATAAGTGGGCTTCTCCACTACAATTTTCCAATCATGTGATCTAAAAGTTGTCTTTTCTGTCCTATATTTAGTTCTTAGCTAACTCATTTTCTGTGGTAGTTTTGGGGCTATTTGAGTCCTGTATTGATGTGGGTGTGTTTGTTCTATTTTAAAATGTCAGGGTTTTTGTTATTTTGCTTAGCATTGTTGTAACTTAAGACTTGCTTGCGTAAAGAATCTGGCAAATATTAGCTATTGGAAAATTAATATTTAAGGTGTGAGCATGGAAAGTGGTAAAATAAGCTTCTCTCTCTTAGTAGTCCATAGCACATACAGGATGCGGTGCAGCTTAATATTTTAGAAAATGAACCAGCTCCCTAGTTCATCTCTAATGTAAGATTAGTTATTTCAAATCTCAAAATACTTTATGAATGATTAAGGTGGCAATGAGATTAAGCATTTAAGCCTTGGACAGCCTCAAAAAAGATGCTCACAGAGGAATTTTTGCTCCTTTTAGAGCAAGTAAAATCTTTAATAATCTCATCACCAGTGCTGTTTACAATGAATCTCAATGACAGCCTAGAACTAATGAGAGATGGTGACGCATGTGTCTTCCTTATTTTAAAGGTTGAGAATTAATGCCTGTACATTTCAGATATGGTGATGATATATAAAAAGACATAAATTCCATAGCAAAATCAACATTATTTTTAGAATGTGCATCATTTTGCACCATTCTAATCTTTGATTTCCTTTGTTAGGCAAGAGAAGCTGAAATTCATAGTATTTGAACAAGTTATTCAAATTCGTAGGTTATATATATATGTTTTTTAATTCTGAAAGAAAGTAGACCAAGAGGTAAAGCAAGTATGAGCAAGGAAGTATCTTAATTAACTCTAAAAAAAATCTTTCTACTTTATCGTGCTGCCAGTACTCACTACCACTGAGTGCCTCACAACTGTGGCTGTGAAAAGCAAGGAAAGGTTTGTAAATGATCAGTTATGCAAATCATTATTTGAATAAAGGCATTTTGACCATCCCCAAACAAAATATTAAGGAGTAACTTGAACCACTGACAGATGGTATAATAAATTTAATTAATGTATACTTTTTAGAGAATTAAATAAAGTATAATGAGTTTGTCCTTTCCTAGAAAAAACCACACACAGTGAATTCAGCTCAAATTTCTTATTTCTTCCTGGGATGAGAATTTTCTCTTATTAAACTTCATTATAAATGTCCATAAGTATTGCTAGAGCACAATGAAGAACCATAGCAAGAAATGAGAGAAACTCTTTAGAGACAGAGAGATTGATAAGACACTGTAGAAGTCCTTTTGCTTAAACCAGTAAGCTATACAGGTTATCTTCAAGTCGATTCTGACACATGGCAACCCCACGTGTGTTAGAGTACAGCTATGTTTATAGGGTTTTCAGTGGCTGATTTTTCAGAAGTAGATCAACAGTCCTTTCTTCTCAGGTGTCTCTGTGTAGACTAAAACATCCAACGTTGTGGTTAACAGAGGCCACCTTTAGGTTAGCCACAAGTGTGTTAACCGTTTGCACCATCCAGTAGCTCAGTGTCTTGGCTTATCTTACTTCGAATCTCCAGTTTACCTATTGCAGTATACACGGAAAGGACAGGTTTCAGCAGATGCATTAGCAATAGTTAACACTTTACAGAAATGTGGAATTAGGAGCAATATATTTCTACATAAACACATTTGGGAATTACACCAAACCATCTCCTTTAGGGGTTTGTTGTTGTTGTTATTAGGTACCATCAAGTCAGTTTTGACACATACTAACCCCATGTACAACAGAATGAAACACTGCCTGGTCCACCACCATCCGTCATGTCAGTGTACTGCTGCAATCACTTTTGAATGATCTTCAACAAAATTTTACTTGCCTGTGATATTAGTGACATTGTTTGATAACTTCCGTATGAATAGCAGAAGAACATTATCTTATACAGTGCCAGAAGATGAGGCCCTCAAGTTGGAAGACACTCAAAATATGATTGGGGAAGTGTTGCCTCCTCAAAGTAGAGTTGACTTAATGATGTAGATGGAGTCAAGCTTTCAGAACCTTCATTTGCTGAGGTGGTATGACTCAAAATGAGAAGAAACAGCTGGAAATATGCATGAGTAATCAGAATATGGAATATACATATTGTCTTAATCATTTTGTAGTGCTCTAACAGAAATACCACAAGTGGATGATTTCAACATAGAGCAATCTATTCTCTTCACAGTCCAGTAGGCTACAAATCCAAATTCAGGGCATCAGCTCCAGGAAAAGGCTCTCTCTCTCTGTCGGCTCTGGAGGAAGGTCCTTGTCATCAGTCTTTCCTTGGTCTGGGAGCATCT
>NW_004443970.1:4842665-4885697 GCF_000243295.1 Trichechus manatus latirostris | reverse complement strand
TATGTTGTGGGGTTGTTAACCAATGTCATAAAACAACATGTGTACTACTGTTTCATGAGAAACTATTTGTTCTGTAAGCCTTCATCTGAAGTACAATTTTAAAAAAAAATAGAAATACAGAAATCTACCAAGTCCCTGTTTTTAATTGAGAATCCAAATTTAGAGATATTAAAAGGGTACCAAAAATTGGCCACCAAAACTGAAATCACAGAATGGAGAGCAGGTAAATGCCATTTTAATACAGAAACTGAATTATGGATAGGTCCTGGAAACAGGATTGTTATTCCTAAGGGAATACATATACCTTTGTTATTAGCCTGCTTATTAGAATTTAGGGAATGATGGGATGAAGATTTAATTGCGTTCTTAGATAAACATTTTTTGGGAACCTTTGTAAATACAGTATATTATTTGTATGACAGACATGATACAATAGATAGACTTCTATTAATGTATGAAAGTACAGAATTAGATAATTATCATGCTGAATACACCCATTTTGGAAATGGGGAAAAATGTAAAGTTTGCTCTGAATGGAAATCAAGATTGCCTCCACCATTAATAGAAGACCTAGAGAAAACAACAGATGCTAAGTGGCATAGCTTACCCTTACACCAAAAAGCCACACCTCCTTCAGAGCAAGATACATGGGAAAAGGAGGGATGTACTCTAAATTTTGACACAGATCTTTGGATTGGACCTGATCAAACTCTGGTCCTGCCAAAAAAAACTTGCAGCTTCCTTTAGTTTATAGTCTCCACCAAGGAGATCATTTAGGAAGAGATAAAACTCTACAAAAAATAAGAAAATACTACTGGGGTCAGTGAATGAAGTAGTGAAAGACTGCAATATATGCCAAAAATTTAACCCGGGGAAAACTTTTTCGACTTCTCAGGGTCGATATCTCCTTCCTGCTGGACTCATGACTGAGTGGCAAATGGATTTTATACAACTTTCCCCAGTTCAAAATTATAAGTATGTTTTAGTTATGATATGTAGATATTCTTATAGGGTAGAAGCATTTCCCTGTCAGAATGCTACTGCAAACTTTGTTGCTAAAAAATTGTTAGAAAACATTCTTCCTAGGTGGAGTACTCCTCATGCCCTGTGTAGCAATAGGGGTTCTCACTTTACTGGCCAGATTTTGACAGCAGTTTGTAACATTTTTCAAATCTTGTGTGGATTACACTGTCCATATCATCCATAATCTTCAGGACTAGTTGAAAGAACAAATGGAATAATTAAAGTTCATTTAGCTATTAAAAAAAAAAGAGAGAGAGATTGCATTAAGACACTATCTAATCTTGTCAACCTCATCAGTATAACTTCATCACAGTGATAGAATTTACAACACATAAGGAGATCACATATAATCTCATCATACTGATAGAGTTTACAATACATAAGGAAATCACATCAGATTACACAATCATACAACACTGGGAAACATAACCCAGCCAAGCTGACAGATATTTTGGGGGGACACAACTCAATCCATGACACATATTATGAGTATAGGAAAATTGGAAGTCATCAAAAATGAAATGGAATGCATAAAGATCAATATCCTAGGCATTAGTGAGCTGAAATGGACTGATATTGGCCATTTTGAATCAGACTGTCACGTGGACTATTATGTCAGGAATGACAAATCGAAGAGGAATGTCATTACATTCATTGTCAAAAATAACATTTCAAGATCTATCTAGAAGTACAACACTGTCAGTGATAGGATAAAGTCCATCCGCCTACAAAGAAGATCAGTTAATACCACTATTATCCAAATCTATGCACAAAACACTAATGCCAAAGATGAATAAATTGAAGATTTTTATCAACTTCTGCAGTCTGAAATTGATTAAACATGCAATCAACATGCATTGGTAATTACTGATGATTGGAATGCAAAAGTTGAAAACAAGGAAGAAGGGTTGGTAGTTGGGTAACATGGTCTTGGTCATAGAAATGATGCCAGAGATTGCATGATAGAATTTTGCAAGACCAATGACGTCTTCATTGCAAATACCTTTTTTCAACAACATAAATGGTGACTATACATGTGGACCTCGCCTGATGGAATACACAGGAATCAAATCGACTACATCTGTGGAAAGAGACCGTGGAAAAACTCAATATCCTCAATGAGAACAAGGCCAGGGGCCAACTGTAGAAGACTATCAATTGCTCATATGCAAGTTCAAGTTGAAGCTGAACAAAATTAGAACAAGTCCATGAGAACCAAAATATGATCCTGAGTATATCCCACCTGAATTTGGAGACCATTTCAAGAATAGATTTGACGTATAGAACACTAATGTTTGAAGACCAGACGAATTTGGGAAGACATCATACATGAAAAAAGCAAGAGGTCATTAAAAAGACGGGAAAGAAACAAAAGACCAAAATGGATGTTGGAAGAGACTCTGAAACTTGCTCTTGAACATAGAGTAGCTAAAACAGAGAGAAGAAAGATGAAGTAAAAGAGCTGAACAGAAGATTTCAAAGGGCAGCTCGAGAAGACAAAGTAAAGTATTATAATGACATATGCAAAGAGCTGTAGATAGAAAACAAAAAGGCAGAAAATGCTCAACATTCCTCAAGTTGAAGGAACTGAAGAAAAAATTTAAGCCTTGTGTAGTAATTTTGAAGGATTCTATGGGCAAAATATTGAATGACACAGGAAGCATCAAAAGCAGATGAAAGAAATACACAGTCACTGTACCAAAATGAATTCGTCAATGTTCAACCATTTCAGGAAGTAACATATGATCAAGAACCAGTGGCACTGAAGGAAGAAGTCTAAGCTGCACTGAAGGCAGTGGCGAAAAACAAGTTTCCAGGAATTGATGAAATACCAACTGAGATGTTTCAACAAATGGATGCCGTGCTGAAGGTGCTCACTTGTCTATGCCAAGAAATTTGGAAGACAGCTACCTGGCTAACCAACTGGAGCAGATCCATATTTGTGCCCATTCCAAAGAAAGGTGATCAAACAGAATGTGGAAGTTATTTTAGGAGGTAGTGTTGTCAAACCATCTCTTTCAGGGGGCAGTATTGCAGAACAGATTGTGAATTCTGCAACTCTAACATAACATACATTTAGTCAAGTACAATCCATTGGTCTATAATATTTTTCAGGAAGATTTAAACTGGATATAATATTTAACCATAATTGTGATTGAATTTTTTTTTCTTGCACGTCGAAGGAAAAACTAACAAATATTGATTAAACTTCACGTTTTCTTTGTCCTCATCCTCTCGTCTTTTCTTCATGTTGTTTTTTTTTTCCTCCTCTTACTCCTTTTTATTTTTTTGATGTTTAAGTTGAATTTGAATTAAAAAAAATGTATGTGAGAAAGACAGAGAACATATGGCCTCAAGATTTTGACTATATTAGGTGTCAATTGTTGTTGTGTTAGGTTAGGTGCCTTTGAGTTGGTTCTGACTCATAGTGACCCCATGTGCAACAGAATGAAACACTGCCGGGTCCTGCACCATCCTCACAATCGTTGCTATGGTTAAGTCCATTGTTGCACCCATTGTGTCAACCAAAGACAGCTCTTCCCCGGTTTTATTTTGAGTGCCTTACAATCCGAGGGGCTCATCTTACAGCACTATGTCAGACAATATTCCCCTGCTATTCATAAGGTTTTCACTGGCCAATTTTTTCAGAAGTAGACTGCCAGGTCCTTCTTCCCAGTCTTAGTCTGGAAACTCAGCTGAAAGCTGTCCACCAAGGGTGACCCTGCTGGTGTTTGAAATACCTGTGGTAGACGTGATTAAAGCCAATAATCAGCTGACTTTAAGTAAGGGCGATTAGCCTAGATAATCTGGATGGGTTTCAGTCAATCACTTGAACAGCCTTAAGAGCAGCTGAGGGTTTCCTGAAGAATTTCCACTTGTCTTTTGTAGTGTCAGCCCATGCTGCCTTTTGAAACTGATGCCCAGAGACTTGACATAATTCACTGGGACTATTTCATGAATTGTGCTGTATTTTAAATACTTTAAGTTGTTGCTTCATTGACATTTAAAATTTGTATAAAAATGCAATTTACAAATTAGAAATATTCCCTTCTTTTATTCCCAGATTTGCCTCATATCTTTGTGTTACTGTTGTCATGTGCCGTCTTACATTTAAAAAAAAAAAAAAAAAAAGTTGACATCGAGTCAATTCCGACTCATAGCGATCCTATAGGACAGAGTAGAACTGCCCCATAGGGTTTCCAAGGAGTAGCTGGTGGATTCCAACTGCTGACCTTTTGGTTAACAGCCCACCTCTTAACCATTGCACCACGAGGGCTCTCATATCTTTGTAGGAGTACTTTTAACATTAAGGAAAATAAATATGCAAAGCAAATAAATAAAACTAACCAAAAAATTGATCCTTAATTTCTGGATTTAGTGTCCAGCTATTAAACCTGCCTTACAATTCACCATCATTGTTTCATAACCTCTCCCCCTTATATTGAATCATCAACAAATTTATCACTTTTGACTAGATTATACTCTTCAGAAAGAAGAAATAATCAATTTTACATTAGCACACTGCCTGGCACATGGTAGTTAATAAATATTTCTTGAATTTTGAATGGATCTATTTTGCTCTCTCAATATTTTCATAGTATCTCTTCATAAATTCCTAAGAATTTATAAATGTTTGTTTTTATTTTGAATGTAATCATGTCCTTGATTCAGAAGGATTTAAAATTCTTATCCTAAATAATTTCTGAATTTTCTTTTAAAAATAAGGCTTATTGATCTAAAGGTGTATTTAAAGGGGTTTGAAGAAATGAATTAAGCAACATTCCATCAGGCCTGCATAGCCAGCCATGGCTTTTTTTTTTAATAGAATTTATTTTTTCTAGTGGTTAGTTATGTTTACTGAAAATTGTGCAGAAAATAGAGTTCCCATATATCCCTTCTTGCACCTACAGTTTTTCTCCTATTATTAACACCTTGCGTTAATGTGGTGTTTTTATTGTTAGGTGTAGTTGAGTCAATTTCAACTCATAATGACCCTATGTAACAGAGTAGAACTACCCCATTGAGTTTTATTGGCTGTAATCCTTATGGTTCTCCACTGGAGTTGCTGGGTAGATTCAAACCTGCTGACATTTTGGTTAATAGTTCAGTGCTTAACCATTGCACCACCAGAGCTTCTTATTAGTGAGGCAGTTTGTTACAACCAGTGAATCTGTATTCACATATTATTACTAACTAAAGTCCTTAGTTTACATTAGAGCTCATTCTTTGCTTTGTACAATCCTATGGGTTTGGACAAATGTGTCCCCCATTGCAGTATCATACAGAATAGTTTCACTACCCTAAAAATGCCGTGCTCCCCTATTCATCCTTCCCCTTCCCTCAACCCCTGGCAACCACTGATCTCTGTACCTTCTCTATTGTTTTGCCTTTTTCATAATGTCATAGTGTTGGAATCCTACAGTAAGCAACTTTTACAAACTGACATCTTTCATTTAGTCATATGCATTTAAATTTCCTCCGAGACTTTTCATAGATTGATAGCACATTTATTTTTATCATTGAATAGTACTTCTTTGTATGGATGTACCACCGGTTGTTTACCCATTCACCTATTGAAGGACAATTTGGTCACTTTCGATTTGACAATTTGAATAGATCTGCTATAAACATTCATATGCACAAAAACATTTGTGCGGACATACATTTCCACTTATTTGGGTAAGTACCTAGGAGCGTTATTGCTACATCATATGGTAAACTTATGATTAGCTTTCTAAGAAACTGCCACTGTCTTCCAAAATGGCTACACCAATTTGCATTCCATACAGCAATTAGAGAGAGTTCCCGTGGCTCCACATTTCTCACCAGCATTTGTCATTGTTCATGGCTCTTTTTCATGCAATTTTATTTTACCTTTATTTATTTCTTCTTGACTATTCTCCCTTTACATAGATATGAGATTTTGACCTATCTTATTTTCCTTCTCTCTGAAGAACTCTTTTAATAATTTCTGGAAGACATGTCTACTAGTAACAAATCCCTCCCCTCACTTCCCTTTTTTTTCCCTGAGGAAGACTTTATTTCTTCTTCACTTTTGAAGGACAATTTAACTGGGTACAGGTTTCTCAGCTTTTTTTAAAAAATTCTCACGCTGTCCACTCCATTCTTTTCTTGCTTGCATGATTTCTAAAGAGAAACACAATTTAATTTTTATCCACGTTGCTTTGGAGGTAAAGTGATCTCCTTGCCCTGAAAGGCTTCTTTGTCTTTGATTTTCTGCAGTTTGAATATGATATGCCTTGGTGTAAATCTTTTGGTATTTATCCCGTTTGGTGTTCTCTGAACTTATTGTATCTGTGGTTTGGAGTCTTTCATTAATTTTGGAAAATTCTCAGCTATTATTATTTCAAATATTTCTTCTGTTATTTTCTCTCTTTCTTCTATTTCTGTCATTCCTATTATGTGTATGTTACACCTTTTTTAGTTGTCCCAGAGTTCTTAGATATTCTGTTCTTTATTATCATTTTTCTTTTTGCCTTTCATTTTGGGACTTCTCTATTCACGTGTCTTTAAGTCACTGATTCTTTCTTCAGTCTGCTAACGAGTCCATCAAAGACATTCTTCATTTCTGTCATGATATTTTTGATTTCTAGAATTTCCTTTGTATTCTTCCTTAGAGTTTCCACGTCTCTGCTTACATTACTTATCCTCCCTTGTGTCTTGTGTACTTTTTCTATTAGAGTCTTTAGCATATTAATCATGGTTATTTAAAATTTTTCATCTGATATTTTCAACATCTCTACCATATCTAAATCTCATTTGGATGCTTGCCCTTTCTCTTCAGATTGTGGGGTTTCTATTTTTGTTTGTTTTGTTTTTCTTTTTCCCTTTTAGCATGCCTATTAATTTTTTAGTTATAAGCTGAGCATAATGTATTGGGTAAAACAAACTGAGGTAAATAGTCTTTTAGTGTTACGCTTTCTGTTTATCTGGCTAGGAGTTAGGCTGTGCTTATTGTTTACTGTAGCTATAGGTGTCAAAGGCTAAAATTTCCTGTAGTGTCCTTTTGTTTGTCTCCACTGTTGTCTTTGGGTTTCCCTAAGACATTTCAGGGCAACCTTGGTGGTGCAATTGTTAAGTGTTTGACTGCTAACCTAAAGGTGGATAGTTAAAACCCGCCAGCTGCTCTGTAGGATAAAATACCTGGTATACTTCTTCCATAGAGATTACAGCCTAGGAAACTCTATGGGACAGTTGTACTCAGTCATATAGGATTTCTATGAGTGGGAATTGACTCAACAGCATACAACAAAAATAAACATTTAAATAGTATCTGAGCCTTGCTGTTCTTTTCAGCTGTAATCCTTGTTATTGTACAGAAGACCTATTTATGTGATAGTAAAATGGGAGAGGTTGGGGGAAGCGTGCTATGAACCTATGATTAGGTCTCGGTCTTTTATGAGCCTGTGCCCCTGGGCTGTGTGACCTGCACAGAGTCTCTCAGGATTATTTGTTGATTTATTTTCTCACAGTTGCATGATAAGACAGCTAGAGCGGACTGGAATTGGGTATTCTCCTTCTTTTACATAGGTTAGAGTCTGGTACAACCCATACTGTTAAGCTCTGGTTTTCCCTTGATGGCAGGCAATTGTTAGAAGAAGAAAGTAGTGCTCTGGGCATATTTCAAAATGGTTATTTCCCCTATCCCTGCCCCATCCCCCACCCCTAACCTCTCTTCTCCACTTCCCTCTGGAAGTACAAGAGGATTTGGCTCCCATCTTCACAGTTAGAATCTGATTGGACTTATGAAGGTAAAACTCACAAAAGTACGGTGGCTCTGGTAAGTAAGGTTAGCCCTCCAGGAGTTTTGATATTTTGAGCTGGTCCACCCTCAGTCTCTAGCAATTAGTCAATTACCCTTTAAATATTTATTACCTGATTTTCTGTCCAGGAGTGGTTTTTCCTCCTCATAAGCTGATTTTCTGTATCTGTCTATATCTCCAGTTTGGGGGACGGTGGTTTGGCCTGTGATTATAATTTTTCTGACACACATAAGAAGAGTTGTTGATTTTCAACTTTTCAGATTTTTTCCTTGTTGTGAGGAAAGGACTGATGACTTCCAAGCACTTTCCTTGTTGGACTGGAACCAAAAATACCTCATGCAATTTTTTGACTCTTCAAGGTTTATGTCTACTTTTTATAATTTTAGATAAGATTTTTTTGTATAAAGTAGATACAAACTTATTATCTATTTGTATCTATATTATTACAAATTTAGATCCAGTCTCTCATCTTTGATTTTTGTCTAAATCCTCATTCTTGTAAAAAAAAGTTTTATTTTTATTCCTCACTTTGATATATTAATATCAATTGTATCTTAAATAGATGGATGTTATTTTATATGTGTCCTTCATCAGGCACAAAATAATTAACTCCTACCTTATATTTGAGAGTAGACTGTATATTCTTTTCTTCTTGAAAGACTGACTGCTGGCTAATTTCAACTTGACCTTCTTACAGTTTGGTTGTTTTTTATTGTAAGTTTTATGAGCTACATACCAACTTATCTCAAAACGGCCTTCAACCAAGATAAAAATCAATGAAACTCACTTTCTTAAAGTTTTAAGGATTGGTTTGTTCTTGAGATGCCATCTTGAGTCCCTTTTCTTCTGTGTGTTGAGATACAACTGAAAGAGTCACTTCTGAGAACATTTTAAACTGTGTACTTTGAAATAATAGCTCCTAACTTCTAAATTCAATTCAATTATACTTTCTGGCATAAAGATTTCTGTAGAAATGTGAAAATGAAAGTAAGTCCCGTCAATGAGAGTAAAATCATATTTTGTCTATAATTCTTACCTGATTTGGTAATAAATCCTGGCTCCGACATTTACTAAGTGAGGAACCTTGAGCAGCTTATACCATACATTTTTGAGTATCAGATTCCTTATATCTAAAACAGGTATAACAGTAAATGCTACCTCAAAGTATCCTTGTGGGGCTTCGATTACACAAAATAGTTGAAGGATTGGCAAATAATAATTGATCAAAAATGGTAGCTATTACATTACTAGGGAGTTTCTGGATGGTGCAAATTGTTAACAGGGTGGGCTGCTAACCAAAAGGTTGGAGGTTAAAGTTCACCCAGAGCTACCCTGGAAGAAATTCTTGGCAATTTAATTCTGAAAAATCAGCCATTGAAAACCCTATGGAGCACATTTCTACTCTGACACATGTGGGGTTGCCTACAGTCACTGCCCACTCTACTGAAAAAAAATTTATTGTATTATTATTATTATTAAATTACTATTATGTAACCAATATTAAATTTATATTCATTGAATTCACTTCTTAATTTACTTTATTTGGAAAACATCTGTTGGACACATAGGCTGTTCCAGACATTGTTCTATGCACCATGCCTGACAGAGCAACACACACAAAATCCATGACCTTATAACACTTACATTCACCTGGATAAGACATGTATTGGGGGTTGGCTAAAGAGTGATTTGGTCAAAAATAGAGTGACCACACTTATACAGTGTGCATTATATTTACAGGGATTATTCCTAGCACTTTATCTATATTAAAACCTTTATATCTACTTTATGAGGTTGATATTCTTATTATAACATTTTAAGGTAAGAATCATAAGACAATAAAATGAAAAATAAATTTGCCATACAATCAGTAAATAGTAAAACCAGTGGGCCCGTGGCACTCTGTTTTCAGAGCCTCTTAAACTATGGTCTTAGTCTGGGTTTTCTGGAGAAAAAGAAGAAGAAAGAGATAGAGAAAAAGGGACTGATTTTAATGAATAAGCTCATCCAATTTTGGGGGTTTACAAGTCCAAAATCTGAAAGTCAGGCAATAGGCTGGAGATTCCTTCAGTGTAGTGTCTCAATATCCATAAATCAGGAGACTGGAAGAGCGAACATCGACGGAGGTCTGGCAAAATGTCTATTTACAGTCTGGAGGCAGAGTACAGCCAAGGGAAATTTTCTTTTACTCTTAAGGCCTTCAACTGATTGGAAGAGGTCCACCATATTATGGAGGGTAGTGTGGTTTACTTAAGCTGACTGATAAATCACATGTAATTACTTCACATCAGAGTCTAGACTAGTGTTTGACCAAACAACTGAGGACCATAGCCTAGCCAAGTTGCTACATAAAATTAACCTTCACAGCTACTAAACTATTTGCCTACTTGCAAAGAAAGGAAAGGAAGAAAGAGTTCAGTATATCAAGACTATGTCCATGTTCCACAAGTAAACTCACTGAGAACCTTACTCTATTAATCCTGTCATAGCAACTGTTATACAATGGATGAGATAAGGCCCTTTGTCTCTTAATCATCCTCAACTATATTAATAATAGGATTCCCTGGTGATGTAAATGGTTAAGCACTGGGATACTAGCTGAAAAGTTCCTGTTTCAAACCCACCCAGTGATGCTTCGGAAATAAGGCCTGGCAATCTGCTTCTGAAAGGTCACAGCCTTGAAACCCGTATGGAGTACATTTCTACTCTGAAAACTCAGGGTTACCATGAGTCAGAATCGAGCAGACAGCAAATGACAACAACCATGTATTAACAATGTGCTGAGGTTATTAAATACTAAGCCAAGAATTGTTTGCTTTTTAAGCGTTTTTGGTGAATCCTATACAAAATATACTTTAAAAAAAAGACTATTTAAACTCCATTAGTTGCTTACTATCCTAAACAAGGGTCATCAATAACTACCACAATTAAAAAAAAAAAATCAAGGTGACCTGGGAGTGGAGGTGATGTAGTTTTGGGAGAGTGGTTGCATTCTCTTTTCCAAAGGGGTTCATTATGCTGCTTTCCACTTGATTATGCATTACCAAGTCTAACATATCAGCCCTGCTTTAGTTTAGCTTCTCAAGTTACAAAAATTAGATTTCTGCTACCAAATTATTTAAAATCTCTTTTAAAAAAAAACTTTGATATAAGGGAAATCTACTTATACTTTCTGGCTCCAGGAGTGCAGGATAGGTACCAATGTCAGGCTATTGTAGATGGTGAACATTTAGGGAGTAAATATTTTTCCCCTCTCTGCAAATTACAGCATTGGAAGAGATAAATAACCTGTTTTTTTTTTTTTTTTTTTTGCTTCCTTTCCTAACTCACATCCAAGGCCCTGGATGCTAATGTAAAGGGGCAGAGGGTGAAACAGTCATTGGGTATGTTTGCTTAGAAGGTAAAATAACTAAGGAAAAAAACTATCTGATCCTTTTTATGTCCTTTTCAGGCCCTCCCTGCCCCATATCTGTAAAGAGGTGAAAAGCTAGACATATCAGACAATTGTAGATTGAGAAGAGATTTAAAAAAAAAAAAAACATGGTTTAGCCTTCCCAGATTAGTCAGATTAGGCTGTAGTATAATTATTAACCAAGTCCCACATTGTATGGTATTAAAAATGTCTCTAGTTTCTAATTAATTAGAACTTCACTTCCTTATTGATAATGTTTCTAGGTTGTATGCTTTTTTAGATGTAAAGTTCAAGAAAAAGGAGGGACGAGAGGTAAGATTACCAAAACGCTATTCTCTAACACCTAACATTGTCAGTTTGTCGAAGTCTTGTGGCCTGCGTGTTGCTGTAAGGCTCGAAGTTATGCCACCAGTATTTCAAATACTGGCACGGTCACCCTTGGTGGACAGGTTTCAGCTGAGCTTCCAGACTAAAACAGACTAGGAAGGAGGGCCTGGCAATCAACTTCTAAAATAACTGTCCAGTGAAAATCTTATGAAAAGCAGTGGAATGTTGTCTGATATAATGCCAGAAGATGAATTCCTCAAGTTGGAAGGCACTCATAATATGGCTGGGGAAGAACTGCCTCATCTAAGTAGAGTGAACCTTAATGAAATGGATGGAGTCAAGCTTTCAGGACATTCATTTGCTGATATGGCACGACTGAAAATAAGAAGAAACAGCTGCAAGCACCCATTAATAATCAGAACGTGAAATGTATCAAGTGTGAATCTGGAAAAATTGTGAAATGGAACACTTGAAGATATATATCCTAAGAATTAGTGAACTGAAATGGACTTGTATTGACCATTTTGAATCAGACAATCATATGGTGTACTATGCTGGGAATGGCAAATTGAAGAGGAATGGCGTCACATTCATTGTCCAAAAAACATTTCAAGATCTATCCTGAAGTACAAATGCTGCCAGTTACAGGATAATATCCATATGTCTACAAGGAAAGCCAGTTAATAGGACTATTATTTACATTTATACACCAAACACTAATGTCAAAGTTGAAGAAATTGAAGATTTTTTACCAGCAGTCTGAAATTGATCAAACATGTAATCAAGATGCACTGATAATTACTGGTGATTGGAATGGGAAATCTGGAAACAAAGAAGAAAGATCCGTAGTTGAAAATATGGTCTTGGGGATAGAAATGATGTGGGAGATTGCATGATAGAATTTTCCAAGACCAATGAATTATTCACTGAACATATTTTTTTTCAATAACATAAATGATGACTATACACGTGGACCTCACTAGACGGAATTCACAGGAATCAAATAGATTACATTTGTGGAAGTGAATGGTGGAGAAGCTCAGTATCATCAGTCAGAACAAAGCCAGGAGCCAACTATTGAAAATTCCATCAATTGTTCATCTACAAGTTCAGATTAAAGCTGAAGAAAATTAAATTCACAAGAGCCAAAGTACAGCCTTGAGTATATCACACCTGAATTTACTCCTTTCATTGGTGAATTATTTTATTTTTGGTATTTTCTGTTGATGCCATATTTTTTCACTAATGGAATAGATGCTGAATCACTATTTGTCAGTAGTTTTTTATTATTTGAAAAAATGGGGTGCCAGTTTCAAACGGGCCATGTCGGTACCATGTTCCACAAAGTACATCACAAAAGCAGTACATATCGGTACCCTGGCCCAGGAAGTGCATCACACTTCCTTGTTATACTTGAGCCATAAACTATCTTATGCAACTTCCCAAAAATACATAAAAATACAGACAAAATTCTAAATAAACATTCCATTTGCTGCATATAATTGTTATCACTTTGATATAGGGTGGGCCATATTGATACCGTTCCATGAAGCATGTCACATTCATGGTATGTATTTGGTACCATGGCCCAGGAAATGCATCACAAACAGTTTTTACCCCCAAAATAACACTCAGACAAATTTATTTGTTTTTAGGGAGTTGCACCAGTATCTGCCATGGCACTTGAACATAATAAAGTGGTTCAAAGATATTTTTGAAAGTCTTACTAATAAGCCTAAAAGGATCAAAAAATGATAGTGACAGAGCTTGGATCAGAATCAAGAAATGGAATCCAGGCCTGCTGTAAGTCCCCTGGATGTCAATTTCTTATCTCTTGAATAAGCTTATTAGTTTAATTATCTAAGTGGCACAATTACCTAGTGTGGCTGTAACATAAATTTATTTTCTCACAGTTATAGAAGCTAAAAGTACAAATCAGGCCATGTTGACTGCTTCCTTCCAGTTAGTTCTGGACCTTCTTTGGTTCCTTGACTTGTAGAGGATCCTCATATGGTTTCTCCCACCGCATCCCCTCCCTCCGCATGTGTGTGTATTCTTGTGGTTCTTTTCATAACTCAGAAGTGATTTAATTTAGAACTCACCCTCCTTGGTATGACTCCATGGTGGCATAGTGATTAAGAGCTCAGCTGCTAACCAAAAGTCTGCAGTTTGAATCCACCAGCTGCTCCTTGGAAACCCTATGGGGCAGTTCTACTCTGTCCTATAGGGTCCCTATGATTTGTAATCAACTCAATGGCAATGAGTTTTTTGGGTCTACTTGCTGTAGTCTAATTAACATAACAAAAGTAACCTTATTTCCAAGTAGAATTACATCCACAGGTATGAGGGTGAGGAGTGCAACATTATTTTTTGAGGGGTGGAGGGTATGCAATTTAATTTGGAACGCTAAGATACTTCCATCTCTAAAATATTTTATTGCTTTTACATTTAATATTTTATGTTATACATAAAAATAATATTAAATTTTATGAAGTTTTTTTTTAACTGAAAATATCTAACATAAAAACAATATTGAAAATACTCTTGAATAAAGCTCAGAAAGCCTAAGGACAAATTTGTAGGCTCATCTTCAACCTTGTCTCAGACATTTATTTTCGACTATACTGGATAATTAAAGAATGTGTTAGTCTTTGATTAGCAATCTCAAAAACAAAAACAAACAAGTATTCAAATAAAATAGAAACCAATGACGTTTAACTAAAGCCTAATTTTAAATTTCTTAGTCAATCTAACAAATTGAAATGAAATTACTTCATAGGCAACTAAAATTTTATATAAAACAATAGAAAAATATGGAAAGTAGCACTTTATAATATTACTGATGTTGTAAATCAATAAAAAATCTTCCACCTCCTTAGTTATTCCACTCTAGATTTAGATAAGACTGTCATTGACCAAGCCAGCCTCTAGGACATGAAATGAATATATAGTAAACTGTAGCATAGTGTCCTTCTATTTAAACCTGAGGCTGGCTCTCACATACAAGGCCTTCCCAAAGCAATGCACATCCTGGTCCTTTTGTTTCCATTTGTGCTGCTTGCTTATTTTCATATAACAAATCAGTCTGTTATGTTATCTATATATTCCCAGCACCTAACACAGTGCCTTGCATGTAACAAGTGTTCAACATATATGTTAAACTAACAGATGATATATTTCTTGGCTACAGTTATTCTACCAATACAGTTATAGCAAAAGACAACATGGCAATAATGTAAATTTTGATTCATAAAAACAGTATATTAAAATACTAGACTCAAAAATGATTTAGTTATAATGAAATTTTAAAAACTCTTTTGTCTGAGATCTATGAGATTCTTTATAAACAGCAATTAAAACTATAACTAAAGCAAGGCCCTTCATAAAATGTTTATATTTGAAAAAGGATAAAAACACATCTAGGTGAGCAGCGGAAAAATCCAGCACTTTCCAAAAGCAAACACTGTTGTTTGGAAGAAAAGGAAAGCACTGATTTCAGTTAATGAATGTTTTTCAGCTTTTTGCAACTCAGGATTCTTAATACTGGAGATGTTCTCTTTATAGCAACAAATGGATTGAGCGTTGCCTTGAAAATGCCATCTTCAGGCTGCTTTCTGTTGCCAGCACTCAGCAAATGCAATCTAGCGTCTTCTGCTGCCAAGGCTTGTTCCATTTTTCAAGTTAGAATCCATCCCCTAGAGTGGTATAGTCAAAACATGATTGACATTGCGTGGCCATACAGGCAAGGTGGTAGAGGTGATGGGACTAATACTAGTTTCGTGGATTATTACTGCAGAGTGCTGATTTTTAGTTTCCCTTCCTAAACCACTTTTGGTGGAAGAGCTAATAAGCAGCGAAAGAGAAAAAGCATGGGCTAAAGCAAGCAAGAAAGAAAACAATGTTGATTGCTGTATTATTTTCTCTTGAATCATTCAGAGTAGGCTGAATACCATGGTCTTACAAAGCTCTCTCAGGGTTACTTCAGAATCATTTGCTCTTCTATCTATGTAAATAAGGATAAACTGGATAACTGTGGCAATGCTCATAGGATTAGTCTTCTGACTACATAAATTAGGACTAGCTATATATTCTGTCATTTTTGAATAGTCTGACAGCCTTTTGATAATTTATTTAGGTTTGGTCATTTGGTAGATGCTCAAGAAAACATACATTGCCCAGGTATTGCCATGCATTTTCTAGTTCTAATGACAAAACTTTTGTTCATTTACTCCTTCTGCATGTATCTAGTTGCTTTCTTAAAATGTTCTAATGTTGCAATATGTTTTTTATGTGAATTCTGTAGATTTTGATCAAGAAACTGTAAAATAAACTAATTATCAATTCTGATTCATAGCCAGCCTATAGGACAGAGTAGAACTGCCCCGCAGGGTTTCCAGTGAGTGGCTGGTGGATTTCAACTGCCGACCTTTTGGTTAGCAGCTGTGTTCTTAACCACTGTGCCACCAGGTCTCCAATTATTACTTAGCCTAGGCTAACTACTTGAGAATAGAACTCTAAAATCATGGCTTAAGCATAATAAGAAAAGTTAAAACACTCCACTGCTAACTGAAAAGTTGGTGGTTCTGGCTCACCAGGAGGCACCTGGGAAGAAAGGCCTGGTGATCCACTTCTGAAATATCAGTAATTAAAAACTCTATGGAGTACAGTTCTAGTCTGACACACATGGGCTCGCCATGAGTTAGAATCAGCTCCATGGGAACCATCACCACCAACAACAAGCAAAACAGGAAGATATTTCTTACACAGCCAGTCCAAAATTATTCTCGTCCACATTTTCATTCAGGGATCCAAGCTGAAAACAGCTCTGCATTCTTTAGTACATGTCTTCTAATCTCACCCAAGCTTCAATGTCTAGCCAGGAAAAGGGGAAAGAACAAGGTGGATCATGCACAGGGAGTAACTAAGAACCAGGCCTGGGAAGGACATATATTAGCCTGCTCACATTTTATCAATAACATAGCCAAAAATAACAGCATGGAAAGTTGAAAAACTGGCCCACCTGTATGCACAGGACAAAAAGGAAATAGTTTGTGGTGAGCAACTAGCTGTCTACTGCACAAATAGTATGCACAAAAAGTGGGGTGCCATGCTATAGAATGCTCAGAATTTTCTATACTTTGTTTTAAGATCTGCTTAGATAATTTTATCTATACCTTAGAAACGCTTTTTCCCCCTTATCTTATTAAAAAAAACAACCAACCACATTGGCATGGAGATGATTCTGACTCATAGCAACCCTATAAGACAGAGACTGTCCCACAGAGTTTCCAAGGAATAGCTGGTGGATTTGAACTGTCAACTTTTGGTTAGCAGCCAAGCTCTTAAACACTGTTCCACCAGGGCTCCTCTTATCTTATTAAAAAAAAAAAGTTTCCATAAATTTTATTCCAACTCATGGTGACCGTATAAGACAGAGTAGAACTGCCCCTTAGGGTTTCCAAGGAGTGGGTGGTGGATTCAAACTGCTGACTTTTTGGTAAGCAGCTATAGCTCTTAACCACTGCTCCCCCAGGACTCCCTTATCTTATTAGCTATTGCTAATAATAAGGAAGACAGAAGAAGAATTGATGCATTTGAATTATGGTGTTGGTGAAGAATATTGAATATATCATGGACTGTCAAAAGAAGGAGATCTGTTTGGGAAGAAGTACAGCCAGAATGTTCCTTAGAAGCAAGGATGGTGAGACTTTGTCTTACATACTTTGGAGAAGTTATCAGAAGGGACCAGTCCCTGGAGAAGGACATCATGCATGGTAAAGTAGAGGGCTAGAGAAAAAGAAGACCCTCAATGACATGGATTGGCTCAGTGGCTGCAACAATGGTCTCAAACATGGCAACAATTGTGAGGATGGTGCAGGACTGGGCTATGTTTTGTTTTGTTAAACATAGTTTTGCTGTTAGTCAGAACACACTCAGTGGCACCTAACAACAATAGCATTGCTACTAGTATTTCTCCAAGACAAAATCTTCCAGAAGAGATTTTGTTTTGTGTGTGTATTGCTGTTTAACTACGAAGAAATTATTTCTTTACTTTTATGCACATTAAGAGATGAAAAGGTTTTGTATCTAAACATTTTCTAAAAGGTTAATTTAACAATAGTACAGTGAGTTCCCATTTATTTATGAACCATACTTCACTTTATCATAACGTCCTTTAAATTAATCAATGAATTAATTGAATATTTTTTATTGTAGAAGTGGCTTTATAAATCTCTGTAAGTGATATAGCCATTTATAGAGTTTAGCCAATTGAAAACACGTTATCTAAATTTATTTCATGTTGCTTCCCCTTCATTTCTAGCATAGAGTTCTGGAATCTAAATTTTTCCATACATAATTGCAATTTGATGTGAAATTCACCAATGAAAGTTACTATACATTCAGGAGAGTACTTCAGAACCTATTTAGAAACCAGGCAGGAAGTATGTAGATTTCATGCATGAAAAAGTATAAATAAAATTCATTTTTAATCATGTAATTGTACTGTCATTTGTTTCCATATAAATGGTGAGGGATTACATTTCTAGTCACACCCTGAGTCCACTTTTGGAATGAAGCAAATGTGGTGTGAAAATGTCAGTAGCATAGATTTGAATTATGGCTTCTAAATGTTATGTTTTTGAATATTTGATCACGTGTAAGGAATATTTGGTAGAATAATATTGACGCGTAGCCTGAATATATAAGTAGGGGGTTAATTAAACAAACAAAAGTACTGAAATATTTAGTGCCACTGCAATAAAAATTGGTAAAAGAAAAAATGAACTTATCTAAAGTTTTTTTTTCTTAATATTTCTTAATGCAAATATCTAGGTTTTTGTTTGTGTGTGGTGGAATGGGTAGAAGAGTAAGTTTATGTCTGTGTGAGTTTTCTAGATTGGAAAGGACACAAAATTCATTTAGTCCATGACACTTTTATAGATCAATTATGTGACTTTATTTTTTTCTGAGCTACAGTTTCCTCTGTTCTAAAGAGGGGAAAAAATAGTACCTAGGTCACAGGGTTGAAAAAGAATTAATTTAAAAGAAAGAACATAAGTAATGCACCAAGCTCACTTCCTGTTACAGGATTTCAGTAAATGTTGCTTCCCTTTGCTTTCCCATTATCAAAAGCACACATATATCTGCAGAGGTAAAGCTAGGATTTGAACTTGCATTTCCTGATTTTTCATCTGACACATTTCTGCTTTGAAATAAGCAGCTATTATTTTAGAAAATTTGAAGGGGGTTAGTGCACTGCAAAGTAAGTGTTCTCATAATGTGACTCCGATTAAAATGACACCCACCGCCACTACCAAAAAGAAGAAAAAAGAAAGAAAGCAAGTAAACAACAACAATAAAGCAGTCCAAAGACAAACATGGTAGTAGTGAAAATAGTGCCATTGCGAAAGAAGAGGAGCCAGATCATATACAGAGCAAAGATACTCCTCCCTTTTTGTGCTTTTTAAAAAGGTGTCAACATCCACAGTGCTTGGCATTTTCAAGCAGTGTCTCATTTCCATTAACAAGGAAACTTCCTAATTCACAAATATACACAGTGGGTGATATGTGTTAATAGCCCTCTTAGAGGCTGATAATGTGGTGCAGTTAATGTATCTCAGCTTGAATTAACTTTACCACAAGCCATTGTTTCCTTTTTATACAGCACAGCATCTTGTGGGAAAAAAAAAATCTCTTAGAATCTCACAAGCGGAATTCAATTAACATTACTCACTAATGTACAGCAGCATAGAAATGGAGGCTATTTTAACCTTTCTCACATTTCCTGCTGATCAATTCAATGTTTACCATTAGTTTAACTCCAGTTACCACAAATTCACCTTCATTGTTCAGAAAATACCTTTTCACTTACGGGACAGAATAGGCTAAACAGACCGGCAGATTCCTGAATACAGTGCCTAGGTTTGTCCTTGGCGCAGCATACAGTAACACGGACTATTTGAAACCCAGTAACGTCTACTATCAAAATTGACTCTTTCAGCCCCATTTCTCTCTTTTCGATATGCAACTCTTCTAATTGAAGTGTCCTTCACCAAATCCTAGATTTTTGCCCTTAAAATTTATTAAGAAATTTAATCACCAGAAAATTACAAAATAGATTTACTTGAACACACACATTTTTTATCCTCTGGGTGATAAAGTTATAGGCAAGAAAAATATAGGTGCTTGGAATCAACTTGATGGCAATGGTTTTGGTTTTGACAGGCTATAGGGTCCTTGCCATCTTCTCTCTTCCTCACTACTCACATCCCATTACACACTACATTATGTTCATTTTTTCTTCAAATATATACGTTTTTTTCTATCTACATGGATACTACTCAACTCGAAGAGGCCAGACCTCCAACTGATCTCCCAGAAAAATATTCTGACACCTTCCAATTCCTCCTGTGGACAGCAACCAGAAAAACTGAAAAACCAAACCCACTGCCATCGAGTTGATTTTAACTCATGGCGATCCCTTGTGTAACACAGTAGAACTGCTCCATAGGCTTTTCTTGGCTGTAATATTTACAGAAGCAGATCGCCAGGCCTTTCTTCCATAGTGCAGCTTGTGGAGGGGTCCAAACTGCCAACTTTAGGTTAGTAGTCAAGCACAAACCATTTGCCCCACCTGGGGACCTTCAAGGGGGATGGTCCTCAGCATCCAAAGGGAGCTTCAAAATCCAAATCAACTCATGACGTGTTTTGTTAAAACCTTTTGATGGCCTCTTGAAGTGCTTTGGATAAAAGGCCAACATCCTTGCAGACAACCCTGCCTAGAATGGCCCTTGTTTAAACTCTCCAGTGTCATGTACCCCACTCGCCCCTTGGCTCTCTAGGCTTCAGTTCCTGGCCTGTGTTTCCTCCATCAGAAAGAAAGTACTATGAGAAAAAAGATTTTGTATTTGTCTGTTTCATATCATCCATAACCTCCTCCCTCCCGAAAAAAATCAAACTCATTGCTGTCGAATCAATTCCAACTCATATCACAATTAGACTGCTAAATATAAGCTCAAACATTCAGAATATTTGCCACCAGATCTCATTTGCTAGAAAATCAAATGCAATTTGCTTAACTTTGTCTCTCTTTATGTATGTAGCGATGACTCTATTCTAAATCTTAACCTAAGACTGCAAAGACAGATGAGAAAGAGAATCAGGACACTTATGTAGATAGCTGAAGTCTCCTCCTGGAAACATTCCCTATACCTTTAGTTATCCCAGATCAGTCACATGTTTATTTCCATTATCATTTTCACTTCATGCTGTAGAATAACGTAGACTGGGAAGCACTGGGTTTCAATTATTCAAACAATATAATTGATGATATGATCTATTCTCAAATTAAGCCCATGCAAGAGAGAAACCCATTTGTACTATAGTTCAATGCTCATTTGGCAGTCATGGCATGTTTTTGCTTATGTTCACTTCTAAAAGAGGCTAACAATAGTCTACTTTTTAAAAGTATTAAGTATATGCATAGACATACTTTATTCAACTAGGTTCCCTATGATGCCTATTTGAATCAGTAATTAGATAGACTCAATCATTGAGGCATATTTTGCAGGAGATCTTAGCCACTATTTCTAAGGACAAGAGTTCACAGGCAGAGTAACTGGTGACTATAATCTTTCCATCCAGGCAAGCTTGCCTTTTAAGTAGTAATGGCTGATAAAAGAAACAATTATCCTAAGCTCTGAACTTTGGAGACCTGCCACAACATAAAATATCTCTGTGCACTGCCTCTATTTGAGCATACAAACTAATGATTCCCAGTAGCTGTGAAATATGCTTTCTTGTAGATTATGATTTGCCCATGTGTTCATTTATTAGTTTACTTACATAAACATGTCTTGAATGACTATATGCTTGACATTGTATCAGTCCTGAGAATACAGAGATAACTGAAAAAGATAACACTAGTAGGGCAAGAAAAAGTTTTGTTTTGTTTTTTCAATTACATTACAGTGTTGCAGATTAAAAGTAACAGGCTACTAAATGGTTAAATGATTACTTCCTAATCTAGCTTCTGTCAAGTAACTGTCAGGAAGTTGCAGCTATATAACTTCACAAAACATGGTTACGTTTATTGTATTTTGTTTATTTGTATGTTTGCTTGTTCTTCCCTTTAGATACTAATCTGTAAGTATCTATTTCCCCTGGAGGGAGGCAAGTATATCGTGTATTTCATCACTGCAATGTGAGAGAGGATTTTAGGCAGAAGAAAGAAAAAGTGAAGGACAGGGCACGCAGGTCAGGAAGAGCTTCAGGGCTAAGCATGCAAACCAAAAATATTCCCAGAACTAACAAGTAAAGCAGATAATCAGCATTTTGCAGAGCATATTGGAGAGAAGAAAGAAAAAGCCACTGTGGTTTTCATGTTCAAAAGACGTGTCTCCTCTGGAATCAAAATATTTCCAGTCCTGGCACCCCACTTGCTGGCCTAAGACTTGCATGGGTTATTTCATTATTTTCAGACAAATTTCTTCTTCAGAAAATTGAGAAAGAATAACACCAAATTCATAGAGGTATTGTGGGAATTAAACAGATTATCCGCATAAAGTTTTCCTTACACAAAGCCTTGGACAAAGTAAATGCTCAGGAAATGTTATTTTTTGCTGCCATTATTGTTAAATTCTTCCAAGATAGAGTTATTTGTTCTTCTGGCAGTCCATGGTATATTCAATACTCTTTACCAATGCCATAATTCAAAGACGTTAATTCTTCTTATACAGCCAGATTGCTCCTTGGAAGCAAGGATGGCCAGACTTTGTCTCATGTACTTTGGACATATCAGGAGGAACCAGTCGCTGGAGAAGGATATCATGCTTGATGAAGTAGAGGGTCAGTGAAAAAGAGAAAGTTCCTCAACAAGATGGATCAACACAGTGGCTGCAACAATGTGTTCAAACATAACAATTGTGAGAATTGTGCAGGACAGGGCAGTGTTTCGTTCTGTTGTACATATGGTTGCTATGAGTTAGAACCAACTTGAGGACACCTAACAATAATAATAACATAGTTAAATAAAAATAGAGAATCTAAACTCTCAATAATACAGGCATAGCACATACACTGGGTAAACGTACATGCATTAAATGCAAACTTGAGAACTTTAATTGACTTGGAAAATGCAAATGTTGCAAAACAGACTTCACATAATGTGTTACATAATGTTCATCATAGAAAAATATTGGCCAAGTACATAACAAAATGAGAACAGTAGTTGCTACTTAGGAGTTCCTGGGTTGCACAAACCATTAAGCACTCGACTGCTAGTCAAAAAGTTGCTGGTTCAAACTCACCCAGAGATGCTTTGGAAGACAGGCCTTCCAATTTGCTTCTGAAAGTTTGCAGCCTTGAAAACCCTATGGAGCAGTTCTACTCTGCACACATGGGATCGCCATGAGTTGGAAGCAACTCAAAAGCAACTAACAACAACAAAAAGTTTCTTCTTAGTGTTGATGTTATTAATGAAGTTATTTTTCATTCTCAAACATTTTGTGACTTCAAGATTTGTAACAATTATATATGAATTATTTTTATAATCAATAAAAAAGTAAATCTGGAAATTCTATGTATCTTAGTGCATCAGTTGTAATATGCTATTTTAACAGTGATTGTGAGGATGGTGCAGGACCTGACAATATTTCGTTCTGTTGTGTACGGTGTCACTGTAAGTTGGAACTGACTCCAGGACCTAACAACAACATTTTATTTTATTTTATTTTATTTTATTTTTTTGCCTTTCTGGATGCAGATTAATGAACTGGACTATATAGCACTATGAAGACAGAAAGCATAGGCCCCTTTCTTAGGTTCAGAGAGACTGAATGCAAGCTTTACAGATTAGCAGACCCTGGATAAACCTTTAATAGTAAATATAACTTAGAAAAAAAAGGGAGGGAGAATTCAAGCAAATTGAATAGTAAGTGCCCTGGCATCAAGCAGAGATGAAAGAACATCTTTTCAGGATTGTAATGGTTTCATAGTTCAGAAGTAAAGAAAACTGAGAAGGATTAGTGGGAGATGAGACAAACTGTGACCAGAGTATTGTATGACCTATTGAGGATTACGAGTGTCACGAAACAGTATCAGAATACACTGGATACTCTAATGATGTTGGAAGATCACTCTGGCAGCATTGAAAGGGATGAAATGAGGACTGTGTAACTGGAGCAAGTTAAGAAAGTTAAGAATCTGGCAGCAACCATGGTGGGAAAAGGAGAGAACCTAAATTAAAATAGCCACAGTGGGGTTAGTTTATAAGAGACAGACTAATTATTTTCAATTCTTGATTAATCCTTCACTTAGTTTACCATTAACCCATGGCCATCGAGTTGATTTGCAACTCATAGCATAGTATGGTTTTAAGGACTGTGTGAATGAGGGATTTTAAAGAGTATAAGGGAGGAGGATAATAGAAGGAGGAAAGGTTGTGGAGGTATTAGGTTAAATGAGGGGAGAGAAAATAGTCCAAATTTATGCAGGTACATGGGTTGGCCACAGGTGAGTCAGTGAGTGATATCTGGGTTCAATTCTCAGCCAATGTATCCCATGTGCAGCCACCACCTGTCTGTCAATGGAGGTTTGCTTGTTGCTATGATTCTGAACAGGTTTGAGCAGATCTTCCAGAATAAGACAGACTAGGAAAAAGGGTCTGGTGATCTACTTCAAAAAGGAGCAAATAAAAACCCGGTGGATCACAACAGTCTGATCGGCATCTGTCCCTGCGGATGGTGCAGGGTTAGGCAGCATTTCCTTCTCTTCTCCATGGGTCGCCATGAGCCAGTGGCCAACTCAAGGGCAGCCAACAAGCACAACATGGTACTAACTACTAACTCATTGCTATCAAGTCAATTCCAACTCATAGTGACCCTGTAGGATAGAGTAGAACTGCCCCATGGGGTTTCCAAGGAGCAGCTAGTGGATTTGAACTGTTGAACTTTTGGTTAGCAGACGAGCTCTTAATCACTACGCCACCAGCGCTCCATATTTAATATGTATTAGGCAAACAGAGATGAAAATTAGTTGAGCAAGAAGACTGGAGAAACTTCTCATGGGATTGTGGCAAAATATTTGAAGTAGAAACATGGGCATGAGGTATCAGCTGTAGAGTGTTTAAAGGAAAGCACAAATTGCGTTGAGAGAGAGACAAGTTCCACTTGTCAGAAGCAGGAGTTTATGTAAGGATTATGGAAGGTAAAAGTGAAAAGGTGGGGAGGGGGGTTAAAGTTGTATTAGAAATGCCCTAGCATGCCAAAAGGAGAAGTAATTCGTAATTGATTGTGTGGAAAGAAGATTCTATTCACCAGGGGTCATAGTATTTCTACTTAATGTATGTCCTGGTGTAGAAATGTGGTATGTATTTAAAAGAAGAGACCAGGAAGCAGATTGCCTATGTTTAAGGCCCAGTCCCAACACTCAGGAGGAGTATTACTCTAAGCAGTCAATCTCTTAGTTCCTCCATTGTGTCATCTGTAAAATGGTGATGATAAGATATCCTATTTCCTTGGGTACTGCCATGGATTGAAATGTGTTGCCCAAAAAGATATGTCGAAGTTCTAACTCCTGTACCTGAGAATATGATCTTGTTTGGGAAAATAGGGTTTTTCTTTGCAGATATCATTATTAAATTAACATCACACTGGTGTAGGGTGGATCTTAATCCTTTATGAGTGGTGTCTTATAAAAAAGGAGTCACACACCAGGGAGAAGTCATGTGATGATGGAGACAAATGCATCTCTAAGCAGCAAAGGAACCCCAAAGACTGCTGGTAGCCACCAGAAACTAGGAGAGAGACATGGGACAGTTCCTTTCTCAAAGCCTCCCGAAAGAAACAACATGTTCAAGACTTTGGCCTGGACTTCTGGGTCTCCAGAATTGTGAGGAGTAATTTTTGTTCTTTAAAGCCACCCACTGTGTGGTATTTTACTATGGAAGCCCTAGGAAATGAAGACAGATGGCTATAAGGATTAAATGTGTTAATATATGTGACACCTCGTAGAAAGTTATATAACATATTCCATCACTTGCTACATATTCTGAAGGAATATGTTGTATTACTTTCTATATGGTGTCACATATATTAACAAATATTATTACTTTCTCTATTTCTGATCATTTCCTTGATTCCCCTGATGCGATTCTATCTCTCATCTGTCTTTGTCTCAAATTAATTGTAATAAAAGAAAAAGAGCAACTCTTCTCTTTTTAGTGCTAGCCTTTTATTTTCCTTTATGATGATTGAATCACAGGAACATTCTCATTTTTATGGCAACTTGGTGGCTGCTAACTGAAAGATCAGTGGTTCAAGTATTACCAGCCTCTCCACAGGAGAAAGATGTGGCAGTGTGCTTTCGTAAAGATTACAGCCTTGAAAACCCTATGGGACATTTCTACTCTGTCCTATAGGGTCACTATGAGTCATAACTGACTTGATCACAGTGGATTCTTGACTATCATGTTGTTGTTGGGTGCTGTTAATAAGGTTCCCTCTCATAGTGACCTCATGTGACAGAGTAGAATTGCCCTATAGGATTTTCTTGACTGTAATCTTTATGGGAGCAGATCTCCAGGTCTTTCTCCCGTGGAGACGGTGGGTGGGTCTAAAACACCAACCTTTTGGTTAGCACCCGACCACTTAACCGTTGTGCCACCACTGCTCCTTATGACTCTCATAATCATATATAAGACATAGCAGTAATATTTAAGAAATTGCCAAATAGTACAATCTTCAGCCCATCTTAAGATACTATTTTACTTTGTTGGACAAATAGTTGCTCTTTATACAAATTGAACAATTTAAATGGTACCTTACTGATATTTTTTCATGAGTTAGCATTTCTATAGAATGATTTTTAAAGACAGGTTCATAGTGTGAACACTTAACCTAGGGCTCAGGCAACCGATACACCTCCTTCCCTTGCCTGCAGTGATTAAATAGCACAGGAGTGAGTATATGACCGAAGCCAGTCCTATGAAGAGGAAACTTTAGATTTTGTTTTTAGAGTGCTGAAACACGAACTGTCTCTTCCCTTGGAGAGTTTGATGAGATGATGAGAGATTGGAGTATTTAACAATTGTAGTAGGTAAAACCATTTGCAAATTGCAGCATATAGGATAATTTGCAAATATTAACATAGTTGCTGAACTTATTAGTGATATGGCCATATTGAAAATGAAGATGAAGCTAATACCACAAATGGTACAATGTACACAGTATGACTTTCTGGATCAAGCCTCTCCTGAAAACAACACCATTTGTTGATTAAAGTATACATAAGTGTATACAATGCATTTTCCGCATTATTTATATCATCTTGTTAGGCTTTCCACATTTTACAACACAAACACGTAACAGACACGGCTGGTTATATAAGGTTTTATGTAGTTACAATTTTATTACCTGTCTCTGAAACAGTCAGGATATAAACATCTAAAGCCATTTCAAAATATTCGACTTGGCATTTTAATTTTATTGTGCATCAGCTACGCATTCTATAAATATTTACTAAGCTCCTAAAATGTTCCAGGAACCTAGTGCGTACTGGGGATAAAATAACAATGTAACATGTTAAATGATATTATATATTCAAGAATATATATTTAATGAATCATTAAATATGTCAGTCAAGTATGCAAGATACCATGGGAGTTCGCTTCAACATATATTTCCTGAGTACATAATATAGTCCTCAGATCAAGTAAGAAAGACTCTGACATTGTAAGTTATCAATTTAATGGCTCTCAGTTCCAGACCCAAGTTTCATTGCTTGTTCTGGGAAATTTAACAAGGGACTTTTAAATGTTTTTTCCTTTCCCAGCTTTGTTGTTGCTGTTAATTGCTGTCACGTGGACTCCTACTTATGGAGACATTATATACAACAGAAGAAAACGTTGCCTGATCTTGCGCCATCTTCATGATCATCAGTATGTTTGAGTCCATTGTCGAGTTTATTGTGTAGTGCCTTCCCACCTAGGGTGCTCATCTTCCAGCACTATATCCGACAGTATTCTGTTATGACCCCTAAGGTTTTTATAGATTAATTTTCAGAAGAAAATAACCATGCCTTTCTTCCTAGCCCGTCTTAGTCTGGAAGCTCTGCTGAAACCTATCCACAATTGGTGACCCTGCTAGCACTTGAAATACTGGTAGCATAGCTTGCAGCCTCATAGTAACACAAAAGCCACCACATTATGACAAACTGACAGACGGGGGTGGCCTTTCCCAGCTAGCACAACATTAACCTTTGTCCAGCAGTGGGCACTTGAGAGACGTTGCAGGAGAAAGGGATTATGCTTCCTGATCCCAGTGGGCTCCTCTCAGCCAAGTTCTGCAATGCACCCAGTGTCCAGCACCTGCAGCAGGGGTGACTGTTTCCATTGCCAACCTCTTACAGTATATGCCACATCTCCAGTGCCTAGCTTCTGTGGTGCACAGTGGTGTAGTCCCTTCCCAAGGGCAGCTTCCCCTGGTACCCTACAGGGCAATTTCCAGGCAGTTCCACTGGAGAAGCCCCAGAGGGACTTCTCTGCTATTCAGTGAGTCATGCCCATGTCCTCCCTGAGGATCATAGCCCTTCATGAAATGACTACTTCTTACACCTACTATTCTATTCTTTAGAGTTTTCTTTACTTCTTACTGCCCATTGCTCATTACTCCAAGCCACTGTTATAATTAATCTTTATACTAAACATTCTATTTTTAAATTATTGTGTGGTTTCTTTTCTGTTTTCTAACTAGACCTGGTTTATGTAAGCACTGAACCTCAGTTACGGGAGTTTGAGAAGTTTTCTTTCTTTTTTAGAACAGCTGACTTATCAGCTGAATTTTAATGTTGAGAAGATGCTACTTAAGAGGATAAAGGGAAATGAGTGTTTCATGAATAGGTAACCATTCATTAAAATAGAAAGATGTTTAGGTCACTGGTTCTAAAAGTATGGTCCCTAGACCAGCAGCATCATCATCTCAGGAAACTGATAGCAATGCAAATACCCAAGACTTACTGACTCAGAAACTCTAGAGGCATGGACCAGCAATTTTTGTTTCAGTAAGCACAGTAGGTGATTCTGATGCATCCTAAAATTTGAGAACAACCAGGTTGACTGTCAATTAATACAGCATCATCCTAGTCCTACAACACTAGGGCACGCAACCGTTGTGATAATGGTGAGGAGTGTGATATCCCTCTAGATCAGGATAAAGAATATTTTAACATCTACATGTGTTTGTACCTTCACATTTCTGGAGAGTTGGCATTCTAATACCCCAGTAAAACAACAAATGGAAAAACAATGGCAGCATGTAAAAATGAAACATTCTAAGTAAAAAAAAAAAAAGCAGTGTTTTTTGGTCAAAAAATTGTAAGGTTTTAAAATCCTAAGTACTTTATACCATGTGTTTAAATCCTTCTGATAATGCCATCTCCCAGCCCACTGAGGACTGAACTTTGTATTGAATAGAAATCATTACTGCCTTTCAACTCACACTAAGCCGTGTATATCAATGTGACAAAGTGCTCTGTATGGCCTAGTATTAGGAACTTCTCCACTAATAAGATGTTGATCATTTCATTGATTTCTTAGTTGCCTAAAGTCATTCAATAGAAATCATTATTATTGTGGAGTGGTAACCAGGATGTGTTTTAAGGTCATTTTATTCATGTGAATAAAATGCAAAAAATATTTCCATTAACTAGAGCTCTATGTGCTTCTTCTCAAGGTTAATTGTTTCCTCTGATCTCCAATTAAAACCTATTATTCTTAAACTCAGAGATTAGCAAAATGACAGAAGGAGGAAATATTCAATATCTGGAGAATACTGAATGGAGGCTTTGATTCTTTTCAGATATAGACCAAATAGCATTCAAAAATTAGCTTAAAAAGATCAAAACAATTATGATAAATTATATGATAGGCTCATCCCCAGACTTTCTGTTTTTAAAAGTAGGTCAAAAGATATTTGATGAAGAGAAATAACAAGGAAACACACACACACACACACGTTTTATTTTATTAATATAATAAGTTAATATTAGAGAAATTTAAGATTAATATGCATTCTTCTACCATTTCACAGATGAAAATGAAATATTAACATGACACAGCCCAGATCAGAGTTTTCAGGGGTGCTTTATAACATATGGGCTCATGGGCTACTGGGAAGAAATAATGGATGTTAAATTCTGTGAGCACCAGAAGGTGATACTCTAATAAGGATTAAAGACGTATCTGAAACAAAAATGTGACTTGCCAGCTACTATTTCAAACTGTCATTGTAATTTTTTTTTCAAATGCAAATACTCCGTGATTATTCCCATTCTAGAAATTTTTTCTCTTTATAATATTATGATTACTATGGATTTTTACAGAAAGCTTCTTTTATAATTTATAGTTAAAAAAAAAGAAAACATCGCCATTAAGTCAATTTTGACTCATAGAGACCTTATAGGACAGAGTAGAACTGCCCCATAAGGTTTCCAAGAAGTGGCTGGTGGATTCAAACTGCCAACCTTTTGGTCTTCAGCCGTAGCCTTTAATAGCTGTGGATTATTTCCCTAATATTTGTCACACATCCTTACAGGTGCATGCACACATGTGTGTGCATGCACACACACACACGTTTCTTTTTCTCCCCTGTTAGAATTGAAGCACTTTCAATCATTATATGACAAACACAGGAGACTCTATATACCAGAAAATAGAAAACTGGGAGCCAAATTTCAAAAGACTCTATCTTATATAATAAAATTATGGGGAGATTAAATGTCTTAAAACCTTTGGTTAGCAGCCTAAAACTTTGGCATGAGCACAACAGAAGAAAGTATCCTGTGGCTCCTAAAAGGCATTTGGTGTATATCACTAATCCAACTAGTTAAAAGGAAATCTAGCATTTGAGAGATGGATGACTTCAGTTTTGCTTTTCAAAATGCACAGGCATGGGAAATAATGTTTTCTGATGAGCCATTGACCCTCAGGTAAAATCAATCTCAGTTGCACATTCACATAAAGAGCAATAATTGAGGGCCCTGACAAAGAGCAGATGATGAATCATCAGCCGCTTGTCCATGTCATCATTATCTCTCTATCCCATCCACCATAAAGGCCTGGAGTAAATCATAGTGATCACAATCCATAGCCCAAGAACATGATATTAAGAGACATAAAAGTGCAACTTCAACTCTTAGGTCAATATTTTATAAATTTTTGGCCAGATGATATTCAATTAAAGCCATCTCTTTGGGCCCATTTAGCTAGGTAATAGAAGCAAACAGAAAATCAACCAGCAGCTGTCCTCAAAGTCACAATATCATTGGTGCAAAATGATGCTAAATAAATTGTATTCTACATTCCTGTGCTGTGATCCAATAATAACTCAAACAAAAATATTGACACTGAATTACAATGTGTCTGTTATACAAAACAGGAAAGTAGTTTGGGGAAATTCTATAACTCATGACCACTGAAAATATCAAGCCTATGCACAAAGGAAAAGAAGCAACAGAGTGGAATGCTACCTTCAGTTATTCTCATAGCTTTTCCTTAAATTTTGCTAAATCCATGTGCCATGTTGTGATTTTGGCCATACATGCTGCGATGGCTAAGATTGTGTGTCAGCTTGGCTAGGCCATGATTCTCACGGTTTTAGCAGTTGTATAATGCTGTGATCACTTCCCTGTTGAAATTTGGTATGTGGTCACCCCCATGATGGAATCTGCTGAGTGGTGCTGGTAGAGGCGGGGCCTGTGGCAGCTCACGACCCCCTCAGTTCATCTCTCTGCCTTCTGCTGGTTTCTTTCTGCCTGCTTGCCTTGCCAAAGTTTTTGGCTTGTTCCAGACTCAGCAGCTACCTTTTGTTGTCTCACCTCAGGTTCTTGGGACTTGAGCTAGCAGCTTACCTGTTGATCTTGGAATTCATCAATTTTCACAGCCTGCGAGCAAGAGTCCAGTTCCCCGACCTGCTGATTTTGGGTTTGCCAGCCCCTGCAGCTACATGAATCAGGAGAAACCTTGTGGTCTTGTCTGCAGATCTTGGAATTCATTGACCTTCACAGCCTATGAGTGGGAACCCCTCTCCAACCTACCGACCTTGGGTTCACCAGCTTCTGTGGCTCCATGAATTAGGAGAGGCCTCTACCCTGATCCACAGACTTGGGATGTTTTAGCCTCTACAATTCCATGAGCTGTTTCCTTGATATAAATCTCTCTTTATATATACTTATATGCTTTACTGGTTTTGCTTCTCTAGAGAACCCAGCCTAAGACACATGCTTATCACCATTTTTCCTGCTGAGTATTTTTTATGGACTACTATTCTTTTTAACTGACATAAATATATTTAAAAGTAAACATGATACTACTACCATAAATATAAAGCTAATGTCACTTAACATAATTGAAAGAAAACACTAAAAGTAAGTCATCAAAAACAAAGTACTATAGTCATTAAGTTTTAGAAGACACTGTTGCCTGCTCATAGCTCTAATCCTGAAACCTGTCTAACTCCATTAACAATGACAAACCATTTATCATATAAATGATAAAGTCTGATACTAGTTGACTAATGTGACTTTCTCCTTGATAGAATTAGACAAATAGGCAGAGGATCAAAACCCAAAACTTGACATCTGATTGTGAAATTTCAGAAAACAAGTGATAATAGCAGATCAAAAATTATTTTGGAAAAAAAAATGAGTTATATACCAAGAGTTAGAGAGCAGAAGATTAGACTATTCAATAGCAACAGTGAACCTAGAAGATAATGGAACAATGCCTTCTAAATAATGAGAAAATTTTTTTGCAATCAAGAACCCAGAAATATTGACTTATTTCACTCAGCATAATGTTGTCAAGGTTCACTCCTGTTGTAGCATGTATCAGAACTACATATTTCTTTCTGGCTGAGGAATATCCCATTATATGTGTGTACAACATTTTGCTTATCCATTCATCCTTTGATGGGCATTTACAGTTTCCACCTTTCAGCTATTGTAAATAATACTACAATGAACACTGATGAAGCTTAAAAGCATTATGCTGAGTGAAATAAGTCATTACAAAAGGACAAATATTGTATGATCTCACTGACAAGAGTAGTCAAATATATACAGCCCAGTGATTATTAATGGTTACCAAGAGTGGAAGAGAGGGGGAGAAGGGGAGCCATTGTTTGGGAAGCAATGAGTTTCTGTTTATGGTGATGGGAAATCCAGCATCAATTAAGAGTAATGGTTGCACAACTGATCAATGTAATTGATGTCACTAAGTTGCATGCCCGATAAGTATTGGATTGGCAAATATTATGTTATGTATTTTTTTACAAAAATAAAATAAAATAAAGGCAGATGTTGAGGCTGCTTATGCCCAACCAAACACTTCACAGGGTTTGTTTATTTCAACAAATCCCCTTTCCCCCTCCCTCCCACTCTTGGTAACCACTGATAAACATTGGGTTCTATATATTTGCCTATTCTTGTCAGTGAGATCATACAATATTGGTCGTTTTGTGATGAGTTATTTCACTCAGCATAATGTCTTTAGGTTCATCGGTGTTCATTGTAGCATTATTCACAATAGCCAAAAGATGGAAAAATGTAAATGTCCACTGTTTGGGACATCCCAATCAATAAGCTTAATATTGATTCTCAGTACTTATGCCTTACCTTGTAGTTAGTTGCATAATGATTAGGATCTTAGTTATCAAGCAGACATCCAAGGTACAATAATTGATCTCCATTCACCTGAAGCAACAGAGGAAGAAGGAGATTCAGGAATCAGAGGAGGAAATCAAATACATGTCTGGTTGTCTCCATGAACAACCTCCTTCTCTGCCATGAGAAGATAAGAACTGGTTGGTTGCTGGCTACCATTACTGAATGTTTTGATAAAGATTCTATAGAAGAATCAATATTGAAAGGGAGAAAAATGTGGAAAAAAATTTATAATTCTCAATGAAATCCAGATTTTCTGGAGCTATTGGGGCATGATGAGTCCTAAAACTGTTGCCCTAAGATAATCTTTAAACTTTAAACCTTAAACCAAAACTATCCCTTAAAGTTTTATTTACATCAAAAAAAAAAAAAAGCTTATTTCAGTTAGTGAAGTATGTCTGTTTTGAGAATTGTGTTCTTTTTAAAGAACTATGTCAGATCATATTGATAATGACAACTTGAAAGGTTGGATTGGAAGCTTAGGGGGCAGGCAGTGAGTTTAAGATAATGGTGATGGAATAATGTGAAAAAGGATAGTGATAATGGTAGCACAACTTGAAGAAGTAACCAATGTCTCTGAATTGTACATGTAGAGATTGTTGAAATGGTCTATCTTTGTGTATGTTTTCACCAAAATGAAATAATAATAATATTAAAATGAAAGAGACAAAAAAAGGAAGAGTCTAGAGAGAAGAAAAGCATTTTCAAATATGCGGGGACTCAGAAAGTATCATGCACCAATACTTAGGAAACCAAGGAACAGTAAGATATAGGGTCTAGAAACCAAAAGTTTCTACATTAGAAAGCAGGAAAGAAAGCTCAGGGCATGAGAGTTGCAGGAAGACCAGAGTAACCAGTTCAGATTAGAACGAAAGAGATGATATTGGGAGAGAATCCACCGGAGAAAAATTTTAATAAAGTGATAGTAAACTGATATATTTGAGAATTTGGAAATTAAATATTGCTAGATGATTGATATAAATTAGCTTTCCAAAATAAATAAGAGATCATTTCTTAGAATCCAAGCAAGTGGTTTTAAAAAAGCAAATGTTATCTCTAGAAACATTTTATATATATATATATATATATATGTGTGTGTGTGTGTGTGTGTGTATGGCAAAAATAAACTTCAAACACTACATGAATCTGAAGTGACCGAATTATATAGTCACAACGTGGTAAACACTGAAAGCATATTTAATTCAAATTATATCAATAATACTCAGAGAAATAGCAAAGGAAGGGGGGGTAATATAATATAGAAATATAGATAAATTGTACTTTAATAGGAAAAAGGTGTGAAGTTAGCAGATACATATAAATTTTATGAAAGATGAAATAAAAGCATACATATGTTAATTTAAAATATAGAGTTAGAAGAGACATGAAAACAATGGTGAGAAGAGACAAATGTACATTCCAATGTTCATCATAGCATGATTCCCAATAGCTAAAAGCTGAAAAAAAGTCAAATGCCCAGTAACAGATGAATGGACAGACAAAGCGTAGTATATACATACAAACGAATATTATACTCAACTATAAAGAGAAATGATGTCCTGATACACGCTACAACATGAATCAACTTTGAAAATATTGTGCTGAGTGAAATAAGTCAATCACTAAAGGACAAATATTGTTCAATCTCACTATATGAAATACCTAGAATAGGCAAATGCATAGAGATCAAAGTTCAACAGTGGTTACCGGGGACAAAAAGAGGGGGAAAATAGGAATCATTGTTTAGGAAACATTAAGTTTCTGTTTATGGTGATGGGAAATTTGGCAAGGGATATTGGTGATGATTTCACTACATGATTGATGTAATTGGTGTAACTGAATTATACGTGTAAAAAATGTTGAATTGGCTAAAGTTGTCTTATCTATACTTTTACAACAATTAAAATGGTTAAAATGACAATTTTTTAAATATATTTTACAGCAGTAAATATATATACATATATATAAAGGAGTTAGAGCAAATGTAACAGGTTAAATAATCAAAATTTGTTGTCCAGGGAGTGAGATTAGGTTGGGTATTTGTAGAAGATATTTCAAACCTTTATGTGTTTTTCTTTAACAAAAATAGAATTCAACTTGAAAAAAAAAAAATTGTAACAAGAACGTTATTTAACACAATCTCCTTGTGATAGACATACCTCCTGCATATTGTGACTCTCAATTTTTTATGATCACTCTGAGTAGAAATGGAAAATCATTAGTCACCAAGATATCTATAAATACTGATACATCAAATATGAGCCTGTCAGCCTAGAAAGTGGATACTGACATTAGAGTTTACCTCTATTATAACACTCATTTTATTGAAAAAACAAGATCCTTTTTTTTTAATTAGAATATCTTTCCTAATGGATTCTGAGCTACTTAAGACAAAGGACTTTACCATTTTTCTCGATTCTGCTATGTCTCGAAAAAGTAAGTATTTAATAAATGTTTGTTTTTTTAATTAATTGCAAAACTTTAAAATTTATGTCTGAAATGTTTAGTAAAAAGAGTTGTAAATTTTTGTCACAAGTTTCAGAGCTTAGGCCACGTATCTCAGACGGTATTTTCTTTCCCTTAGTGGAAAAGAAGGTCAGCATCTACTTAGGTGTGTCAGGGGAATATGTGTTTCCTAGACATGAATTCATTTAATTTTTATAGTCACACGATTAATGTACTATTATTATACATTGTGTTATTTTCCTTTATGCACATGAGAAACTTGAGGGTTTTTTTTTTTCTTGTGGCTGAATTTGCACTGCTAGGAACTTAGACTTAAAATCAGGTTCATCTGACTCCGAAGTTCAGATATCTTTTTCTCCTCTTCTCTACAAGCTCATAAAGAAAAGAAGGCTCAAAAATTGCAACTCAAAGACAAAAGCAATCTGCTGTTAAACAATATTTAATTCTATAGAATTTTTCCTGATAGCGCAGTGGTTAACTGAAAGGTTGACAGTTCTAATCCACCCAGCAGCTCCATGGAAGAAAGTCTGGGTGATCTGCTTCCATAAAGATTACAGCCTAGAAAACCCTATGAGGCAGTTCTACTCTGTCACATGGGGTCACTATGAGTAAAAAAATCAACTCAATGGCATCCAACAACAGCAACAAATAGAACTTTCCATATTATTTCTTCTTTTCTGCAATCCTACAAAGTAGAAGGAGAAGAGAGACTTGTAATTGGTTGGAGAATTTTAAAAAGATTTAATTTCTTGGAAAGCAATAGGAGCATATGCAACACGGAATTATCATTTGCATGATTTCATACAGCAAAATATACTAACACTATGGAGTTGTGTGTGTGTATGTGTTTTAATACAATATCCACTTATTTTAAAAGCTCTTATCATGGTACTGGAAGGACTTTTGCTAGGACAAGTTAAAACTTGAATAATTGTAGTAATAATCTGGAGAATTAATTATGCAATTCTCTGCAGAAAACAATTTCCAATTACATTTCAGATCATCTTTTTCAGTGAGTGTCTTTTTTGTTTGCTGCGTTTCTCCTCATGGGCTACTTAGGGAGAAATTATTCAAAAAAATATACCATAGATTTGTTCAGAAGCACTTCATAATTTTTGTACAACTACTTACGTCAGACAGAGCTCTCTGGAAGATGAAACTAGGTAGCAAGCGTGCAGGGCTTGAAAAAATTTGTACTCAGTGGAGTCTGGCTACAGAAATTCATGCTAGCATTCAGATAAGGAATCTCAATGGACTGAACAATTCAGAAACTTCTGAAAGATAATAGCAACAAGGGAAAAAAAAAAAAAGTCCAATGACCAAAACCCAGATCTAGTTTAAGTTTATTTGAAAATCTTTGCAAACTCTATCTATTCTAGTGTTTACTTTTAAATTGAGAATTAAACATGTAATGTATTGAGTAAGTGGAAAGTAAGTGTTTGTTTTAGCATCATGTAGTCGTTAGACGGTAAATTGGAATCTCTGATAAACTAGCAAAGCCCCAAGACAATAAATCAGGGGAGATTATAAACACAGTGCATTAGCAAATGAAGTAATAAAAGGTCTTGTTCATTTAAAGTCATATACTGGCATATCTGTGGAAAGAATTAAAAGCAATCCTAATTAAAAATCCCAACCTATGTCAGAAGAACCAAAATATTTTTGTTCTATTCTGTAAAATGTATATTCAGGCCCATAATACTTATGTAAGTTCTGTAGATCCAGAAGTGTTTTGGAATTCGGAATATTTTTGTCATGTGTTTGATTTTAGAAAAGTAATACAGTGTATACACCTTAGATGACATCATTTCCAGGGTTTGGCTCAGCATTCCATAATCAAATACATCAATATTTTAAAACTAAACATAAATATATTAATATAGTCTCAAAAAAATTCTGATGTTTTAATCACAAATGTGGTCTACATATGAGAAAATGCAACCAAAGAAATATGTAAGGTTGCAGAAAGTACTATATCATAAACTGGGAAGCTAAAAGCATGTATAACAAAAGCAAGAAAAATATATAGGAAATGCTGCATAAATTTAGAGAATTATAGTGCTTGGGGAGACCTCAGAAACCATAGAGCAGGCACTGCATTTTTCAGCTAGGGGAAACTAAAGCTCAGAAGTATTACAAGACATAACTGATAAATAGTGCTGAGGCAAACACAATGTTGTAAGACCACTAGAGTCATTAAAATTATCTGGTCCTGTTTACTTAGCTGGAAATGTGCTCTATTTCTCACTTTCTTTGGTGAATTCCTCTAAAGGGAAAGATAAGGTCAGTAAATGTTTCCCTCTTCTTACCTAATTTACTTATTTTATTTGTCCTAGAATCTATGGACACTTCATATAGTGATGACCAGGAGCCCAACTAACTTCCTTATAAGTTCTCAATTGCTGTCAAGGGTACTTAAAATCCAGAATAACTAACTTTCAAATAATTAACATAACCTTTCATACATTGTGCATTTTATTATAGTCTGTAAGTTCTAATTTCTTGACCACAAAATAAGTCTCTTTGTGGGTGATTTTGTTGCCTGGTATTCCATTATTGAAAGCCATTTTCTTTTTTACTTCTGCTTCTCGGCCTAACTTCCAACAACAAATATTTATCAAAGACTGCCTATGCTCTAGTCACTGGGAGAGCCACAGGGTCTTTAACTAGAAATCAAGACATAATGGAAAGATCAGTAACTAGGTCTGAAATTGTGGGGAAATGACTCAAGTTCTTCTATCTCTTTTATTTGTAAAATCAGAAGTTATGAGGTATAAATGAGATTAGGGAAGTGGCACTGGTGTCCTGCCTTTCTGGTAATGGATGTCAAGGGTAGGGTAGCTATAAGGATTCAGGTGGCATAGGTGAGAATGGAAGGTATTCAGTTTAGAAGAATTAAAATCAGTGACATATGACTATAATCTCTTTTTCCTAAAAAATGCTTAAAAAAGTGTGGTCTATGTACCAGGACCATAGACATCACCAGAGAGCTTGTTAGAAATGCAGAATCTTGGGCTCTATTCCCTCTCCTAACCAGGACCTAAGGCATCCTGATAGCACAACGGTTAAGCACTCGGCTATTAACTGAAAGGTTGGTGATTGGAACCCAGCCAATGGCTCTACAAAAGAAAAGAGCTGGAGATCTGCCCTTGTAAAGATTACAGCCTAAGAAATTCTATTGGACAGTTCAACTCTGTCACATGGAGTTGCTATGAGTCAGAATCAACTCGACGGCACCGAAAAACAACAGCCTTGAGAGGGATTATTCTACAATTAATATTGTGAAGAATATTTAGGTGCTAATTATACACTTTATACTGCATCCTTTAGTTAAACAAGTGTTTATTCCAAAGCCTGCAGTTTAAATGAAGATATACCCTTTCTTGACCAGTGGGGCATACATATCTCACCTACATTTTCCACCTCCAGGGTTTATTGGGAAACTGCTTTCTCACTTTGAACGCCGGCTGCCACCTGATGGGGGCTGTGTAACTGTGTGAATCTGAAGAAATGGACCTCATATCACCAATCCCAACACTAACTGTATCCCAGTAATTAATGTTCCACCCTAGATATGCAGTGGTTAAGAGCTCAGCTACTAATCAAAAGATGGGCAGTTGGAGTCCACTAGCCTCTCCTTGGAAACCCTATGGGGTAGTTCTGCTGTATCCTATAGGGATGCAATGAATCGAAATTGACTTGATGGCAACAGGTTTGGTTTTGGTTTTGGTTTGGTTTTGGTTTTTAACTGTATCAAAATCTATATTACCAAAAAAGAATTCTTTTTTCATTGATATTAGAATGTCTTCCACTACTGAAAACTCATGGTTTCAACAAAAAGTTCAAATCAGAAAATAGTTCGATCTAGAGGGTGTTAAGAGAAAAGAAGACATTTGGTGATGTGAGGGAAGGTAGATTCTGAATTCAGAGTGAGATATGAAGAAAATGGACATTTGTCAGTGTCATGGATTGAATCATGTCCCCCCAAAAATGTACGTATCAATTTGGCAGGGCCACGATTCCCAGTATTGTGTGGTTGTCCTCCATTTTGTGATTGTAATTTTATGTTAAAGATGATTAGGGTGGGATTGTATAACACCTTCCTAAGGTTACATCCCTTATCCACTGTAAAGGGAGTTTCCCTAGCGTGTAATCTGCACCACCTTTTATCTTACAAGAGATAAAAGGAAAGGGAAGCAAGCAGAGAATGGGGGACCTCATACCACTGAGAAAGCAGTGCCAGGAGCAGAGCACGTTCTTTGGACCTGAGGTTCTGGGAGCTGAGATGCTCCCAGACCAAGCGAAGACTGATGACAGGGACCTTCAACCACAGCCAACAGAGAAGGCCTTCCCCTGGAGCTGACGTCCTGAATTTAGACTTGCAACCTACTAGACTGTGAGAGAACAAATTTCTCTTTTTGAAGCTATCCACTTACGGTATTTCTGTAACAGCAGCACTAGATGACTGAGACAGTCAGGAAAAAAGAAAGGGGGAAAAAAAAAGAGAGAGAGAGGGCTAAGAAGAGCTCATACATACACACACACACACACACACACACAAACATGGCTGTCAAGTAGATTCTGACTCATAGCTACTCTATAGGACAGAGTAAAACTGCCCATAAGGTCTCTAAACCTGTAATCTTTATGGAAGCAGAGTGCCACGTTTTTCTCCCATGGAGTGGCTGGTGGGTTTGGACCACCTTCCTTTCAGTTAGCATCTAAATGTTTAACCACTGCACCACCAGGGCCCCTTCAGAAGAGACAGTAGGGTTCAAAAAGAAAGGGGAGAAGCAGAAACTCTGTTTAAGAGACAAAATTATTATCTCACTTTTCTATATGAATAGCTATAAATTTTGAGTTTTCCTATGGTCTCAGTTATACAACTTCTCATTTTTATCAAGCTAATCATTTTATGCAACATGCCAATTGTGGATGTTGTGCTTCTAGAATCCCCAGTCGGGTCTAAAAGACTTATTATTCCTTCAGCTTTGCGCAAGGTTGTTGGCTGACAATTCTCAGCCATGAGCTCACTTCTAAATTGCCTTGACTGAAGACAGCCATCTTGCCCAAGGAAACACTCTCTGCCCTGGGAAGCACTCATCCAAAGACAGGTAGATACTGGTACAGAGAGGTTTTACTTTATTTTCTCAACTTGGGAAACCTCGGAAGGTTTGCGCCAGCTTCAGTGTGCCCTGCGGGATCAGCCGAGGTACTCTTTGCACCTGTTTTGAATGATAACTTCTCTAGTGGTGTAGGGTATTGAACCTGTGCACACACCCCAACAAAGCCCCAACATGCTAACCTCCATCTCCGAGTCGGCTTCTCAGGGAACTTAACCTGTGACAATGGCCTTCTCTTTACCATATTGTTTCATGATATTATCTGGATTACTTTTGAGTAAAAGTTTCCTTATGAGACCAAATTATATGGAATCTATTTATTTTCCAGAACAGAACTACATATGTCTTAAAGAAACAATAGATACACTCTACTGAAAAAGCGAAATAATGACAAATGTAACTTTAGTTCCCAAGATATTGGCTGTGACCAAAAATATTTAAATAGGAAGCAAAAGAAGAGGCAAGATGGTGAGAGGCCATCTAACTATGATATGTTGTTGTTGCTATTAGGAGCCCAAGAGTCTGTTCCTGCTCATAGCAACCCCATGTACAACAGAATGAAACACTGCCCAGTCTTGCACTATCCTCACAATTATTGCTACTTGTGAACCCACTGTTGCAGCCACTGTGTCAATCCATCTTATCGAAGGTCTTTCTCATTTTCACTGTCCCTCTGCTTTACCAAGCAAATATGATTATACTGAGTGATAATACTTTAACTGTATGCAAACTTGTGTGCTTTTTCTTTTTGTTCAAAATACTTTGAAATACGTTGTGCATGTTGATTGCAGATGCAATTAAAAAAAAACTCCAAAAAGAGAGAATTTAAAACAGTAAAAATTGTATTTTTTTTTCCTAAGTAGGATATATAAAAAGAAAAGTGGGGTAATGAACAACCTGAACTTTTACAAAGGTTGTTTACTTTTTGCTGATAAACAAAAGAAATTAGGTTAGAAATCATGTTTAATTTTATTTTTGCTCTTAGAATTATGTATTGACTGAATTCATCATTTTCTTGTATTGTTGGAATTTTGCATCTTTTTCTAAAATTTTTAGATATTCTAAAATATGAAATGACAAACCAACTCATAAAGGCCACGCTGTAATTCAATTTGCAGGTGAATTCACTTGATCAGGTCTCTCTGATACTTGCCTAATTATATGAGTTCTCATTTCCTGCTTTCAAGGTTCAACACCCAACTTACCATAAATGAAGAACATTTTAGTTGGTAATAGAATAAATTTAGATACATATGTATAAGCATGTATGAAACCAGTAAATATTCTGTTAAAAAATGATATTTAGAGTTTGATTTTCATGTTCAGTGGTGGTATGGTAGAATAAGTGATGAGATTTTTCCAAAGACAAATCATATTTTATAGACAAAGCTTAGTTACAAAATAATAACTTACTAAACCTCTTTTCCATCATAGGAAAAATTCAAAAATAGAAATCTCAAAAGAATTAGTAGTGAATTTACTGATGTTTCTAGAATTGTTTGTATAGAAAAATTAAAAAGTGAGATGCAATTCTGAAATATAAGTTTTAAGAAAAAGAAAAATACACACATATTAAGCCTCAAAGAAATGTTTTAACTTGTAATTGGTAACTGTTTCCAGATGAACGAGAATTATTGTACAATTTTGTTTAGAGTATAAAGTCTAGAGATATAGCAGGGAATTAAGTTACATTCTATGTCTTGGTATTCTGACAATAACTCACTAACAATAACCGAGAGCCCTTTCAGAAGGGATTTTAATTGAGGATTTTTTCTTAGTTATAAAAGGGGATATCTAAAGAATAGGTTAAGACTTAGAGCAAGAGAAATTAGCAAGAAACATTTCAGATCCTAACTAAGGGGATAAACCTGAATAAAACACTTTTTTTTTTTTTTTTTTTAGGAGCACAAACACCTAAAATTGAAGAGTTATGAAGACAACATCATTTTCCCTTGAATATATGAAAATGTCCAATTTATAAATGAATTGGAAAAGCTTTTTAGCTTCTGTAGAAAAAAATGCACTAAAGAAAGCTTAGTTAGCTCTCATATTAAGCAAAATATCTTTGTTGGTTACCAGGGATGGGAGGGGTGGGGGGGAAATACTAAATAGGCAATAGATAAGTGGTATCTTGGGTGAAGGGTGAGACAGTACACAATACAGGGGAAACTAGCACAAC
>NW_004443970.1:4839057-4842293 GCF_000243295.1 Trichechus manatus latirostris | reverse complement strand
CCCGGCTACCACCACTGACTGCTCTGACCAGGATCACAACAGAGGGTTCTGGACAGAGCTGGAAAAGGATGTAGAAGAAAATTCTAACTCACAAAAAAAGACCAGATTTACTGGTCTAAAGGAGACTGGAGAAACCCCGAGAGTATGGCCCCCAGACACCCTTTTATCTCAGTGGTGAAGTCATCTCCGAGGTGCACCGTTCAGCCTGGGAGTGGACAGCCCCATAAAACCAAATGGGACTAATGAGGCACAGCAGTCCAGGGACAAGGGCCAGAAAGCAGAAGGGGACAGGCAAGCTGGTGATAGGGAACCCAAGGTTGAGTAAGGATAGTGTTGATGTGTTGTGAGATTGTTAACCATTGTCATAGGGCCACATGTGTACTAATTGTTAAATGAAAAACTGTTTCGTTCTGTAAGCCTTATTTAAAGTGAGAATAGCAGCACAAGTGGAAAAGTGTAGCCGATGTCACTGAAGTGTGCATGTAGAAATTTTTGAAATGGTGTATCTTTGGCTATATATATTTTCACTAAAAAAAAAAAAAGTTTTAGAAGGGAGAGGGTTGACATGTTGTGGGGTTGTTAACCAATGTCATAAAACAATATGTGTACTACTGTTTCATGAGAAACTGTTTGCTCTGTAAGCCTTCACCTGAAATACAATAAAAAAAAAATATATAGGTTCCAGGAAAATGACGCTCTAGGCAGAAGAACCACGCTGTCCTTCCACAGCAAAGACCCGAAAAACTAAGCCGAACAGAGAACACAACAATCCTGAAACCCTAAAACATCAAATGAAGAGATAAAGAACTCAGCCAACCACCAAATGAAGTGAGAAAACTGACAGAGAATGGAGAGCGAGGAGAGATTCATGCAGAGGTTCCTACCGGCTAACGCAGCATGGAGCCACCATCTTGGACTCCTATCGGAGACCAGCAAATAGGGGGAATGAGAAAGCTGCCTCACGGAGTGTCCAGCAGGAGACAAAACAAGTGGTAATGTGCGATATACGCTTTCCCACCCCCCACCCTTCTTCACCCCGACTCAGCCTCCTCTGCTTCCCGTGGCCACAATCTCTTAACCAGGAATCACTGGCTGCTTGGATTCCACACACCCAAATGGGTCAGCTCTCTGAGTGCCATTTGTTGGCTGCTGGTATTGCTTTTTTCTGCTTCTTTTGATTTCTTCCTTGCCTCTCACCTCCTCCCCCTCCTTTTGCTCAAATACCTGGCTCTGTGTGCCATCTTTACTTCTTCCTGAGGGGCTGCAGAGCTCCGGTAGTTTGTGACATACGCTTTTCCACTCCCCACCCTTCTTCACCCACGCTCGGCCCCCTCCGTTTCCCGCGGACACAGTCTCTTGTCCGAGAAACAGCAGCCCGTGCTAGCTGGCTCTCTGAGTGCCATTTGTTGGCTGCTAGTGTTGCTTTTTTTTTCTGCTTCTTTTGATTTCTTCCTTACCTCTCACCACCTCCCCCTCCTTTCACTCAAATACCTGGCTCTGTACACCATCTTTGCTTCTTCCTGAGGGGCTGTGGAGCTCTGTTAGAGTGTGGAGGTGCTTCCCGGTCTGGGCTGCCGCACTGGTGGGATCCCAGGGCTTTGGTTCGTTTGTTGGTTTTGAATTGTTTGTTGGTTTTCTTTTCCTTTTCTTGAGTTGGGAGCCCTTTCTGGCCAGGTGGTGGTGCGTGGCAAGGAGACTTCCCCCTCGGCTTGCACAGATGTGCAGAGGGATCCCTGAGGGCATTTCTTTTTTTGTTGGTTTTTTGTTTTTTTCTGTTTTTTTGGGGGGCCTTTCTTGTTCATTTTTTTTTTTAATTTGGTTCATTTTCTTTTCCCTCTTTTTCCCTTTTTGTGTTTCTTCATTGCTCAGTTTCTCATCTCTCTGTATCTTCCTTCTTTTTCTGTTCCCTGAATACCTGGCATTGTATACCTCTACGCCTTCTATCCAGGCTGTACTGCAACACCTGAGAGTGACTTCCCCAGACCTAATAGCTGCACTGGTGGGATCCCTGGGAGATTTGTGGTTCTTTAACATTTCTGATTTCAATTTATTCATTCTTTTCTTCCTCTTCCACTTTCTGTTTTTCTCCATTTCATAGTCTCTCATCTCTTCACTCCAACAGCAAGCTCCCCTAATATTCTGTTTTGTTTGTATGTATTTGGACCCTGTTCCTCTCTCCTGTCTCCCATATCCATCTTAGCTCCACGCGTAACAGTCTCCCTGCTGCATCCTGCCTACCTGCACCATGCGCTTGACATCACACCACCAAGCAGCACTGGCATGGCCTACTGGAGCCTGCCCTGCACTGATTACGGACCCACTCTGGTGGCTGTAGTAGGTGCCACAAACAACACATCCCAGTAACTCCTCTTCAGCTAGACCTGCCCTGCCGTACCATATCTGAGTGACTGACCCTGCCAATTGGAGAAGGAGGCGAAAACTACTGTGCCCACAGATGAGCAAACAACAAAAAACACACAGTCCGCCTGCTCAGACATAGTCAAATTTTTAAAGAAAAAGGGATGAAACAAACAAATCTACAACAAATAAATGAGAAAAATAACTACTGAATGCCCTGAAGACAGCAGACATATCAAAACATTTACAAAAATAGGACAGGATGGTTCCAGTAGGTATCCAAAATAAAACACCAGATGACTGTCCAGTGGAAGAAAATTCACTAAAAATACCTGATAGGGAATTCAAATCTCTAATACTCATAATTCTCCAAAAGCTGAGGCAAAAAGCTGACAAACATGACGTAAAAATAGACAAATTAATGGAAAATACCGACAAAAAATTGGAAGAATTCAGGAAAATAATGGAGGAACAACATGCCAATATAAATTCACAACTAGAAAATATACAAAGAAAACAATTAGAAATCCAAAAGCTAAACAACAAGATTCCAGAAATGGACAGTATCATAGAAAGGCTGAGAAACAGACTTGAAACGGTGGAAGAGAGGATCAATGGAATTGAAGACAAACACTTGTATACAACTCTGTTTCAGGAAAACTCAGAAAAAAGAACAACAAAAAATGAAGAGACCCTGAGAGTTATGTGGGAGACAATCAAAAGCAAAAATTTGTGAGTGATTGGAGTTCCAGAACAAGGGGAGAAAACAGAAAACACAGAGAGGCCTACTGAAGAAGAGCTGACAAAAACTTCCCCAATGTCATGAAAGGTGAAAAGCTGGTCATCCAAGAAGCGCAACGAACCCCATATAGAAAAGA
>NW_004443970.1:4792899-4833925 GCF_000243295.1 Trichechus manatus latirostris | reverse complement strand
TTGTCATAGGGCAACATTTGTAGTAACTGTTAAATGAGAAACTATTTTGTTCTGTAAGCCTTCATCTTAAGTGAGAATAACAGCACAATTGGAAGAGAGTTGTCAATGTCACTGAACTGTGCATGTAGACATTTTTGAAATGGTGTATCTTTGGCTATGTGTATTTTTACCAAAAAAAAAGTTTGAGAAGTTAGAGGGTTGACATTTTGTGGGGTTGTTAACCAATGTTATAAAACAACATGTGTACTACTGTTTCATGAGAAACTATTTGTTCACCTGAAGTATAATAAAAAAAAATATATATATATATAGTTTATAGATGCTATTTTTGCATGGTTGGTTAATCTAGTAAAAGCTTCTTTGCATTTCTAAACTACATTTTTGATGTGTTTTGGCTGGAGATAATTTTTTTTTCTTTTGAAAATTAATCATACTGAATGCAGATATGCACAGGCACTAACACTTTTAATGTTGATTTATATTTCACATGTCAATGCTAAATAAGTATATGAGGCATATTGATGGGCTTGGCACATATATGGACTACTATTCTGCAGCAAATAAGAAAATTAGCACTGTCATGTGTTAGATTCTTTAACTCTCATATAGTGCCATGAGCATTATTGAGTATATTCAAATTGTATAAATCTTACATATAATAAAACAGGCTTAGACAAATGATCATACAGAAATATTATTCTTGAAATTGTAAGGCATTTATTTTAAAAGAAATGTAATGAATAAACAAGAAGAAAACACTATTTTCAAAGTAATCCACCTATTAACTTTTGGAAGTGTCACTGAAGCCTACTGATCTTAAATCAATGTAACTTTCCAGTCTCTTCTATATAATCATTTTTTCTTGAGTACATATTTATTTAGCACTTCCTACTGTCAAGTAGGAGCCCTGGTGGCAAAGTGGTTAAGAACTCCGCCTGCTAACCAAAAGGGTGGCAGTTAGAATTCACCAGCTGTTCCTTGGAAACCCTATGGAGCAGTTCTACTCTGTCCTGTAAGGTCATTGTGAGTCGGAATCGACTCAAAAGCAAAAGGTTTGAGTTTGGCTTATGTGCCAAGTCACAAGGCTATCTTCTGTGGATGTTATCATGAATAAGGCAGAAAGGACTACAGTTCTGTGAGCAAAACCAGATACAGTCTGTTTGGGAAAATTAAATTTTAAAATACAGCATGGCTTCATCATGGATACGATATAGGATATAATGTGTGTGAGGTGAGCCCTGGTGGTGTAGTGGTTAAGAGCTCAGATGCTAACCAAAATGTTAGCAGTTCGAATCCACCAGCTGCTCCTTAGAAACACTATGGGGTAATTCTACTCTGTACAATAGGGTCGCTGTGAGTCGCAATCAACTCTACGGCAATGGGTTAGGGGAGCACATAAAAAGAACACCTAACAGTGTTAAGAGTGTTCACAGAAGATTTTTCAAAGGAAAACCATTAGCTTAATTCAAATTAAAGTGATGTGGGCTGTATTAGTTAGCCCAGGCAAGAGTGTAGTGATAAAAAACAAATCAAACATGTATAATGTCTCAAGCAATATTTTTAATTTATCTTTCACAAAACAGTTGTAGACTATTATTCTTGTTTGGAGAGTGTCTTTCTTCTGCAGAGTGATTCAGTGATCCAAGTTTCTTCCATTTTGTGGTTCCACCTCTGCCATTTTCTCCTTCCTTGTTATTATCTACATACAGACAATGGAAGTGATGAGAGCACAGAGGAGTCAGATTCATGTTTCAAAGACTTGAACCAGAATTTGGAGACGTCTTTTCATTCCATTGACAAGAACTAGTCACTTAGCCACCTCTAAATGAAGTGGAGGTTGAGAAATATAGTCACATGACTGGAAAGCTGTCTTTGAGTAACAACTCTATGCTATGGACGAGGTCAATATTTTGGTAAATAACAATAACTAGCTATCTCTGACACAGGGCTTGAGGATACAGGGGTTAAGAAGAGTGGCTCTAAAGGGAATGTTAAAATGTAACTGCCTCATAGATGTTACTGCTTTATTCAAAATAAAGTAATGATCATGTCACAAGGAGGGAGGGAATGCTGTGAAAATTAGAAAAACAATACAAAAATATCTAAAAACTTTGAAAGAAATATTAAACAATTAAAAAGAGTTATTCTTTCAGTTGTTCATAGAAACAAGTAATTGATGGTATTTAGAAAAAAGATTGATATATTCAGGCATTAAGAACTTGACTCTAATTGATTCCATATAAATAAAAACAAGTGATAGAGAACTTTTATAGGATTTTATCTCTCCTGATGATCTTAAGTTAGAATCCAGTCAACTTCTATGAGGAACACACCACTTTCATATTGATTTGTTTAGCAATATAGCCTAATCTAAGCACTAGGTAAATGTCTCGGAAAGATTTGGAGCTAATAGAACAGGATAGACATTAAGGAGGTAGGCTCGAGAGTAAGGTTTAGCCATACATTCTTAGTATAGTCAATAGTCAAAAAGTTCCAGAGTGGCTAAATAATGTTTTACAAACAACAGCAAGAACAACAAAAAGTCATGGGGAGAAAGCAATCATGGATGGTGAGTCCAAGCAATAAAAGGGTCAAATCTGGATTATGCATGAGATATATGGGATTCTATCTGGCACTATACTACACAAAGGATCATAAGACTAGCTGAAATATATGGAGAAAGACTCCAGGATCTGCTCAAACGACTGCAAACTGAGCAATGAATAATAGGAAATTGCCATAATATTTTAGTTTCTCTTGGGTTCCAGATCTCCATCATCTGGAACACACAACAATCCTTTAATTGTCTTGCTGTTGCTAGAACTTCTACTCAGGATTCAGGTCCCATGTTGGTGTTGTTAGGTACTGTTAAGTCAGTTCTGATTCAGAGCAGCAATACGTTAAACAGAATGAAACACTGCACAGTCCAGTCCTGCACCATCCTCACAATCATTGCGACGTTTAAGCGAATTGTTGCAGCCGCTGTATTAATCCATCGCCTTGAGGGTCTTCCTCTTTTCCGCTGATCCTCTACTTTACCAGGCATGATGTCCTTCTCCAGGGACTGGTCCCTCCTGATCACATGTCCAAAAAAAGTGAGTGGAAGTCACCCTACCCTCCCTTCTAAGGAGCATTCTGACTGTACTTCTTCCCAGACAGATTTATTTGTTCTTCTGATAGTCCATGGTATACTCAATATTCTTCACCAACACTATAATTCAAATGCATCAATTCTTCTTCTATCTTCCTTATTCATTGTCCAGAATTCACATGCATATGAGGTGATTGAAAACCATGGTTTGGGTCAGGAGGACCTTAGTCCTCAAAGTGACAACTTTGCTTTTCAACACTTTAAAGAGGCCTTTTGCAGCACATTTGCCCAGTGCAATGCATTGTTTGATCTCTTGACTATTGCTTCCATGGGCATTGATTGTGGATCCAAGTAAAATGAAATCCTTGACAACTTCAATATTTTCTCCTTTTATCATGATGTTGTTTATTGATCCAGTTGTGATGATTTGTGTTTTCTTTATGTTGAGGTATAATCCATACTGAAGTCTGTGGTCTTTGATCTTCATCAGCAAGTGCTTCAAGTCCTCTTCACTTTCAGTAAGCAAGGTTGTGTCATCTGTATATCACAGGTTGTCAATGAGTCTTCCTCTAATCCTGATGCTTTGTTCTTCTTCATAGTCCAGCTTCTCAGATTATTTGCTCAGTATACAGATTTAATAAGTATGATGAAAGGATACAACCCTGACACACAGTTTTTCAGATTTTAAACCACGTAGTATTCCCTTGTTTTTTTCGAACAACTGCTTATTAGTATGTGTACAGGTTCCACATGAGCAAAATTAAGTGTTCTGGAATTCCCATTCTTCGCAATGTAATCCATAATTTGTTATGGTCCAGTAGTTGAATACTTTTGCATAGTAAATAAAACACAGGTAAATATTTTTCTGGTATTCTCTGCTTTCAGCCAAGATTCATCTGATATCAACAATAATATTTCTGTTTCCATGTCCTTTTCTGAATCCAGCTTGCATATCTGAAAATTCCTTGCCAATGTACTGCTGCCACTGTTTTTGAATCATCTTCATCAAAATTTTACTAGTGTGTAATATTAATAATATTGCTCAGAGGTGGGACCAAGATGGTGGAGTAGTCAGACCTTCTGGAGGTCCCTCTTAAAACAAAGATCTGAAAAAACAAGTGAATCAATTATATTTGACAATCTAGGAGCCCTGAACATCAAAGGCAAATCTGAGGAATTGGACTGAGTGGCAGGGGAGGGAGAGACGGTTTGGAAGCAGCAAGGAGTTGCCAGAACTGACCTGGCAGAAGCCGGAGTCCTTCAGGCTGGATCAGCTCATGGTGTGCTGCAGCGAGGCAAGCAGTGGCGCTCAGGAGGCGTTTTCCACGTCAAGAGAGACCCAGCGGCAGAGAGTCTACTCGGTCATCCAGAACCGTAAGAAACAGCCCTCAATCAGCAAAAGATAAGTACTTACATCTCACCTACCACGCGGATCAAAAATATCCTCCTTAGGGAAAAAACCTTCCTCCCATTTACCTCCCCACTCCCTGCTCTGTAGTGCATCTGGGATGGCTTCAGTGATTGCAGAGTCCCTTAGGCCAGAAGCAGGACCCATCATGAGCCCTGAGCCATTCTCCCGGTCTTGGAGAGGGAACAAATTAACAAACGGGGAAAAAATAATCTGCTGGCTCCCCTAAGCCAGGAACTCGGGGTAGGCACAGCTCCTGTGCCTAGGCACAGCTCCTGTGCCTAGGCACAGGCATAAGGGGTCTATGGACTTTGAGTGCCTTTCTCCCTGAAGAGACTTGTATGGGCCCATTTCAACAGCATAGGCCCTCATTACCTCTATACAACAGGGTATATACCTGAAGTCTAACTTCAGCTGTTTCAGCTGTGAAGCAGCAGGTTCATGACATTTGACACTGCTCTGCCCATTAAGCAGGATCTTCACCTACCCACATCAGGGGAGAAGACAGTCTCTTTAACAAAATGGTGCTGGTGTAACTGGATACCCATCTGAAAAAACTGAAACAATACCTATACCTCACACCATGGACAAAAACTAACTCAAAATGGATCAAAGACTTAAATATAAAATCAAAAACAATAAAGATCATGAAAAAAAAAAAGGGACAAGGCTAGGAACCCTAATACATGGCATAAACAAAAGACAAACCATAGGTAACAATGCAAAAACACCAGAAGAGAAATTAGATAACTAGGAGCTCCTAAAAATCAAACACTTATGCTCATCAAAAGCTTCACCAAAAGAGTAAAAAGATAACCTACAGACTGGAAAAAATTTTTGGTTATGACAAATATGATCAGTATGTGAACTCTATAATCTACAAGGTACTGCAAACTGTCAACAACAAAAAGACAAATAACCCAGTAAGAAAAAAATGAGCAAAGGATATGAACAACCATTTCACCAAAGAAGACATTCAGGTGGTTAACAGACACATGAAGAAACGCACATGATCAATAGCCATTAGAAAAATGGAAATCAAAACTACAATGAGATACCATCTCAACCTTACAAGGCTAGCATTAATACAAAAAAATAATAATAATAATAAATGTTGGAGAGGTTGTGGAGAGTCTGGAATACTTATACACTGTTGGTGGGAATATAAAATGGTACAACCACTTTGGAAATTGATTTTGTGATTCCTTAAAAAGATGGAAATAGAAGTATCATACCATCCAGCAATCTTACTCCTTGGAATATAGTCTAGAGAAATAAGAGCCATCACATGAATAGATATATGCACACCCATGTTCATTGCAGCACTGTTCACGATAGCAAAAAGATGGAAGCATCCTAGGTGCCCATCAGCGGACAAATGGATAAATTATAGTATATAATATAGTATATAAGGACAGCAAAAACAAAGAACTTGATAATGAGCCAAAATCTCTCTGTATCAGGAATTTTGTGATTACCAACTGCCAAGTACCAAAATTGATATAAGTGGGGAAATAGGTAATTTGATTATGGAAGAATAGAGTCACCACACTGGGTTGTTCAAAAAATTCAGCCAGTTCCTGTAAGAGAAGTAAACATCATGTTAAAAGTTATTTCATGGCTTAAAAGATACTTCTCTTTAGTGCTAGCATTTGTCAATATACTAGCAACTTTTTAAGAGTGAGAGTGACACAGAACCATCCAAATTGATTAGCGTTCCTATCTCAAATAACAAGTTTGGCAGAAATAGCTAGTGAGGAAGCTTATTCATATGACCTCTCCAAAAATATTGTGTATAGTATTTTTATTCAAAGCATTGTACCAAACCGTTGCTATTTACCTGAAATAGATTTCCTGCCAAGTTTTCATTAAAGATATTTCAACTTTCCTTTGGAAAACCATCCTTTCATTAACAGAAGTCCATAAACAAGTCAACCCCTGGCTTAACCCCTGAAAAATAAGAGCAGTATAGTATTTCTGGAATATCTGGTTGGTGCAAATGGTTCACATGCTTGGTTGCCAACCAAAAAGTTGATGGTTAGAGTCTACACTTTCTGAAAAGGAAGGCCTAGCAATTTGCTTAAAAAAAAAAAAAAAAATCAGTCATCAAAAATCCCATGGAGCACAGTTCTACTCTGACACACATGGGGTTGCCATGAGTCAGAATTTACTCCATAGCAACTAGTTTAGTTTGTTTATTTTATTCTTAGACACAGTTATTGGTCCAAGTATAGAACTACAAGTCAAACTAGGTAAATAAAAATTAATTTCAGAAATTTTGATGAATATTTTTGGCAAGAGAGGTCTATTTCTACAAGATTAATAAATTATGAGGTTGTGAATCTGTGGCTATATGTGGTCATTTTGTCAACACTGAGAGAAGACCATGGAAACAAAAGTAAGTATCAAAAGGAATAACCTAGATATAGATTTATAGTAAAAAAAAACAAAAACAAAACTCAATGCCAACTATTTTAAACAAAAAAGCAACAACTGAAAAATTCAGAGGTATGAGGATTACAGAATGCTTTGATTATTCCTTCCTTCTAGTTACCTTTATTTGTACATTCTTCCTCCAATGTTGACAAAGTGGCAGGCTGTAGCCATAGATTCACTTTCATAAAAGACATATCAAAATTCTTGAAACTGCAGATACTACTTTATCACCTCTATCTAGCATTATAGTAACCATCATGCCTCTGACCTTTTCAGTTATTGTCCTTCCATTTAGAACAGTTGGAGTTGAGTTTCTTCAATAAAAACCTAAGGAGTCCCACACTAATGAACAACAACAACAAAAAAAAACGAACCAAATCCATTGCCATTGAGTGGATTCCAACTCATAGCGATGCTATGAGTCCTATAGGACAGAGTAGAGCTGCCCCAGTGGGTTTCCAAGGCTGTAATCTTTAAGGAAGCAGATTGCCACATCTGTCTCCCATTGAGAGAGTGGTAGGTTCAAACCAATGACCTTTTGTTTGGCAGCTGAGCACTTTAACCGCTGAACAATCAAGGCTCCTTAACATATACTAAGATTTTCTTATTTGTCAGGACAATATCATTGTCTGAAAATTGACATTCTTTGTAAATGACAGATCTTAAAGACTGTAATAATAGATAAGAAAATATGAGAAAAATTTTTAAAAAGATTAGTTGCTAGGAGGCACACTTCTTCTTCTATAGGATGGGAATACAGGTATGCAATAATAATAATAATAATAACTAGCCTATGAAGAATGATTTTAAAAAAATCAAGTTTTCTTGACTTTAGACACTGTATACGTAATCATCCTGAAAAAAATAGGTGGTATACCATTAGGAAAGCAAAAATATTCTGTAAGTACTAGATCATGCATTCAATGAAAAAATAATTTGTTGAATTTCCACTATGTTCAGAATATTATGCTAGTCACTACAGATATGATAATATGCACATATACAAGATTTTGATAACCCAAGAAATTTAACTGGGGAAAACCATTAGAGATTATATCATTCTTAAAATGAATCTTAACATTTGTGTCATTGGAATATTTAAAATATATTTTGCTTTCTTTTATTGCTATAATCTGGTGACAAAAAGATAAAAAGGAAAAACCTAAACTAAAACATCTGCTAAATTATACTTTGAGAAAAAAATTAAAGAAAAAAAAAGCTTTGTTTAAAAAAAATGTAAATGCATAAGGTACCCATGTAGGCTGAGTGCAAGAAGTAGATGTTGTTGTTATTAGGCGTCTTCAAGTCACTTCTGACTCATAGCAACTGTATGTACAACAGAACGAAACACTGCACAGTCATGCCCCATCCTTACAATCATTGCTATGCTTGAGCCCATTATTGCATCCACTGTGTCAATCCATCTTGTTGAGGGCGTTCTTCTTTTTCGATGACCCTCTACTTCACCAAGCATGATATCCTTCTCCAGGGACTGGACTATCCTGGTAATATGCCCAAAATAAGTGAGATGAAGTCTCACCATCCTTGCTTCTAAGGAGCACTCTGGCTGAACTTCTTCCAAGACAGATTTGTTCATTCTTCTGGTATTCCATGGTATATTCAATATTCTTCCCCAACACCATAATTCAAATGCATCAATTCTTCTTCGGTCTTCCTTATTCATTGTCCAGCTTTCTCGTGCATGTGAGGTGATTGAAAATACTCTGGCTTGGGTCAGGTACACTTTAGTTCACATAGTGACACTTTGCTTTTTAACACTTTAAATAGGCCTGTTTGCCCAATGTAATACATAGTTTGATTTCTTGACTGCTACTTCCATGGGTGTTGATTGTGGATCCAAGTGAAATGAAATACTTAATAGCTTCAGTATTTTCTCCGTTTATCATGATATTTCTTATTGGTTCAGTTGTAAGGATTTTTGTTTTCTTTTTGTTGAGGTGTAATCCATACTGAACATCAAATCAGATTGTTAATTCCATGTTCAGATTATTAATGGATGTTTGCAGCAGTTTCTTCTCATTTTGAGTCGTATCACATCAGAAAATGAAGGTCCCTAAAGCTTGACTCCATATGTGTCATTAAGGTCAACTCTACTTTGAGGAGGCAGCTCTTCCCCAGTCAAATTTCGAGTGCCTTTCAACCTGAGGGGTTCAGCTTCCAGCACAATATCAGGTAATGTTCCACTGCTTTTCATAAGGTTTTCACTGACCAGTTTTTTCTGAAGTAGACCTCCAAGTCCTTCTTTCTAGTCTGTCTTGGACTGGAAGCTCTGTTGATACCTGTTCACCATGAGTGACCCAGCTGATATTTGAAATGCAGGTCGATAGCTTCCAGCATCACAGGAACACACAAGCCACTACAGCATGACAAACAGACAGACAAGTGGTGGGCTAGGTTCTAAGTTCCCTAAACATTTCTAAAGAATCATGCTTAACAGGAAAAATAGAGTAGGTTGGAGAGAAGTTGAATCAGAACAGGTTGAACTCAGGGGCATGATTGCTTTATGGCTATAAAAATTTTGACAAAGGCAGTTTTTCTTTCTCCTCTTCATATAAAGAACTTTCTTGAACCAGTATATTCTTAAGGCAAAATTTATCTTCTGATGATTCCATTACCACAAAATAGTACTTAGAACACTTGTGGAGGGCTTCGGTATCTGACTGAAAGTTGAGTATACATGTGGGTAATGTGTGGGCCCTGAGCAACTGGAGAATCAGTTACACTCTGACTGAAAGTCAATTTCTTTACCGTACTTCTGGATTTAACTCCAGGCTGGCAATGTTCTTTTCCCTTGGTAGCAATTGAGAACTTGCAATAAACTTAAAGATGGGTTGCTCTGGTCAGCTGGCAAAATCAATGAGCAATAAATAATATTGGTTATAGATATGATAGATGAGAGAGAGTGCTGAACAAGTACAGAAAGAAAAAGAGAAAAATCTAAAGAATCTGAATTTGGAAAAGATACATAAAAAGACTTTGTTCTTTCAATACTATTTCAATACTATTTCAATACTATTATGCATCAAACAGTTTTGAACAATAGAGTGTTATAATGACAATTATGGGTTATCACGTTAAATATGGCAATATTGAAGAGGATAGATTTTAGATTGTCCAAATTGGATCCTAGGAAAAGAGATAGGAAGGCAGTAGTTCATTTAGGTAAGAGTTGATGAATCCCTGAAAGAAGAGACAGAAAGAGAGAAAACGGGGAGGGAAAGGAAGAGAGAGAGAGATAGGCAGAGAGACATACAGACAGAGTAATTTATTCTATGATCAATCTTCAGTAGAAACATGAAACAGCAAACTGTAAAAAACGACAAACTGAGAGGAAGTTCTGGCTTAGAACAATTGGTGTGTAGGAGAAATATGAGGAGTTTGTTTTTATATACAATGAAATGTAGATTTTGGAGGAAAACTCCAAGTCCATCACAGAGATGGAAATGTTTATTTGGAACATAAAAGAGAAGTCTGGATGGATGACAAGCTGTAGGGAGTGTTTAGAGTAAATTTATAAATAAATGTTTTGGATGTTGATAAAATAGCTCTGGGAGAAATCGTGTCATTGAAGAGAAAGTGTGAAAAAAGGAATTATTGGGAAGGTTCTAGAACAACAACACTAACAAAACAAATAGTAAGATAAGTCACTTAAGTCTAAGAGGCCTTCAAATTAAACAATTGCCCCACAGTCATGGATAACAAAGGCGTAATAAAACATTTTTTGTCAAATCCTACCCAGTTGTGAGATGGCATCCAGGATATCATACATTAAAAAAGCCAAAGGTCATTATAAAGACAGGAAAGAAAGAAAAGATCAGAGTGGATGTCAGAAGAGACTCTGGAACTTGAATGTAGAGTAGCTAAAGCTAGTGGAAGAAAAGATGAAGTAAAAGAGCTGAACGGAGGATTTCAAAGGGCGGCCTGAGAAGTCAAAGTAAAGTATTATAATGAAATGTGCAATGGTCTGCAGTTACAAAACCAAAAGAGAAGAACACATTCAGCATTTCTCAAGCTGAAAGAACTAAAGAAAAAATTCAAGCCTCCAGTTTCATTATTGAAGGATTCTATGGGCAAAGTATTGAACAACTCAGAGAGCATCAAAAAAGATGAAGGGAATGCCCACAATCACTGTACACCCCACTACTAAAAAGAAACTTGTATAAAAAATAAAGGTCAGCTTGGAGAAATTGTCAATTTTCCTTCTGTCTGTAAAGTTAGATAAGCTTTTCTTTGGAGGGAGTGGGTGAGTGGATGACAACAAGGTTGGGTGAAGGTTTATTTTATCCTTAAGATTTTCAGTTGGTTTCTTCAGGCAAGTAATTGCAGGAAAATAAGTTATTTTCTCACTAGCTAGTAATTTTTCTTACTCTTTAAACTATGGATTTCATATCAGTCCTAGAGGCCTTTTTTTGCTAGTTATATTCACTCTAACTTATAACTAGCATTAAGGCTCTCAGTCAAATGGACATGAAGGAGAGTTGGATGCCTCTTAAGGTTGGGAATGAAAGCTTAGTGTTTTCCTCTTAGGTCTTTCCACATAATTTTCTCAGATAGACTGCTTTTAGATTTCTGCAAAATTATTTTGTAGCCTACCTCTAATTTGAGTTGCTGGTTGGGAAACAAATAAGCCAATATCTAGGTCTATTAACATGGTTATTAAAGTTAAACTGAGGCACTCTTAAATATCTCTGTGTTCCCCATATTACCAACTACTGTGCTTAGTTTTGTTGAACTCTGTAAACTAAGAGTGGTGATTATTTTCTCTGTTCCAGAGAAAATTGCCAGTTAAAAGAATCCAGCAAAAAAAAAAGAGACAGAGGAATTAGCAGGTAAGCTTACTTCATTTTTTTCTCAGAATTAAAAACATAAACCATAAATATATATTTCATACTTATAGGTAATATTGTAATTTTAATAATAATAGCATCTAATATTCATTGAGTGCTTGCAATGTGCTAATCACTGAGATAATTGTTTTATATTCATTATAAATTAGCAAGTTATTCTTGCCACTCAAAGAAAGACAGATATGTAGTCAGAAAAGTAGTGAAAGTCAGACATACGTGAACGTTTTGCAGAGCAGAGCAACTCCCCACATCTCCATACCTGCTCTGCATGAGTATATAGATTTAACTTGGATCCTCAGCTGGACTATGGCTTTGGTGTAGCTGATACTAGCTAAAATGTGCAAGATGGTAGAATGAGGCAAATTGATGCTCACTGGAAGGAAAAACTTTTCAATAAGTTAAGCAGTCCAACAATAGACAAAATACATACGCTCCCTAATCCAAGCAAAACCTGGAAAATCATTTCAGAGGTATATTATGTAGGACATATAAGAACCAGGTAAAGGATTAGGCTAGAGAGAGTACATGATTCCTTTCATGTTTGGAAAGTACTTTTTTGAAAGAATTTAATTCAGATACTCTCATCCACTCACTAAGTACATATTTTTGCAATCTTTAGAAAATCAATTTGACACTATAAGAGAAAAGGCTTAAAAAATTTTACCCCACTGATACAATAATTCCACAATGACTTCTTGATTGCAAACACCTTTTTTCATCAACATAAACAGTGATTATTACACATGGACCTCTCCAGACAGAATACATATGAATCAAATTGACTACATCTGTGGAAAAAGACTATGGAAAAGTTCAATATCTTCAGTCAGAACAAGGCTAGGGGCCTACTGCAGAACAGACCATCAATTGTTTTTATGCAAGTTCAGGTTGAAACTGAAGAAAATTAGAACAAGTCCATGAGAGCCAAAACACGACTTTGGGTATATTCCACCTGAATTTAGAGACAATCTCAAGAATAGATTTGACGCATTGAACACTAATGACGGAAGACCAGATGATTTGTGGAATGATTTCAAGGACATCATGCATGAAGAAAGCAAGAGGTCATTAAAAAGACAAGAAAGAAAGAAAAGACAAAAATGGTCAGAAGAGACTCTCAAACTTGCTCTTGAACATTGAGTAGCTAAAGAAAAAGGAAGAAATGATGAAATAAAAGAATTTGAAAGGGCAGCTTGAGAAGATAAAGTAAAGTATTATAATGACATGTGCAAAGAGCTAAAGATAGAAAACCAAAAGGGAAGAACACACTCGACATTTCTAAAGCTGAAAGAACTGAAGAAAAAATTCAAGCCTTGAGTTGCAATACTGAAGGATTCCACAGGGAAAATATTCAATGACTCAGGAAGCATCAAAACAAGATGGATGGAATACACAGAGTCATTATACCAAAATAATTGGTTGCCGTCCAACCATTTCAAGAGGTAACATATGGCCAAGAACCAATGGTACTGAAGGAATAAATCTAAGCTGCACTGAAGGCATTGGTGAAAAACTTCCTCTAGGAATTGACAGAAGATCAAGTGAGATGTTTCAACAAACAGTGGCAGCACTGGAAGTACTCACTTGTCTATGACAAGAAATTAGACGACAGCTACCTGGCCAACCGACTGGAAGAGATCTATGTTTATGCCTATTTCCAAGAAAGGTGATCCAACCCAAATCGGAAATTATCGAACAAGATCATTAATATCACATGCAACTAAAATTTTGCTGAAGATCATTCAAAAGTAGCTGCAGCAGTGTATTGACAGGGAACTCCCAGAAATTCAGGTCGGATTCAGAAGAGGACATGAACCAGGAATATTATTTCTCATGTCAGATGGATCCTGGCTGAAAGCAAAGAATGCTTGAGAGATGTTTACCTGTGTTTTATTGACTATGCAAAGGCATTGGACTGTGTAGATCATAACAAATTATGGATAGTGTTGTGAAGAATGGGAATTCCAAAACACTTAATTGTGCTGGTGAGGAACCTGTACACAGATCAAGAGGCAGTCGTTAGAACAGAACAAGGGAATACTGCATGGTTTAAAGTCAGGGAAGGTGTGGGCCGGGGTTGTATCATTTCACCGTACCTATTCAATCTGTATACTAAGCAAATAATTTGAGAAGCTGGACTCTCTGAAAAAGAATGGGGCATCAAGATTGAAGGAAGATGCATTAACAACCTGCATTATGCAGATGACATAACCTTGCTTGCTGAAAGTGAAGAGGACTTGAAGCCCTTACTGATGAAGATCAAAGACCACTACCTTCAGTATGAATTAAACCTCAACATAAAGAAAGCAAAATCCTGACAACTGGACCAATAAGCAACATCATGATAAATGGAGAAAAGATTGAAGTTGTCAAGGATTTTGTTTTACCTGGATCCACAATCAACACCCCTGGAAACAGCAGTCAAGAGATCAAGATGCACTGCACTGGGAAAATCTGCTTCAAAAGGCCTCTTTAAAATGTTGAAAAGCAAAGATGTCACCTTGAAGATTAAGGTGGGCCTGACTAAGCCATGGTGTTTTCAATCACCTCATATGCATGTGAAAGCTGGACAATGAATAAGGAAGCCCGAAGAAGAGTTGACATCTTTGAATTGTGATGTTGGCAAAGAATACTGAATATACCATGGACTGCCAAAAGAACAAACAAATCTGTCTTGGAAGAAGTACAGCCAGAATTTTCCTTAGAAGCAAGGACAGCAAGACTATGTCCCACATATTTTGGATATGTTATCAGGAGGGGCCAGTCCCTGGAGAAGGACATCATGCTTGGTAAAGTAGAGGGTCAGCAAAAAAGAGGAAGAACCTCAAGGAGATAGATTGACACAGTGTCTGCAACAATATGCTCAAGCATAACAACAAATGTAAAGATGGCACTGGACCGGAGAGTGTTTCGTTCTGTGGTACATGAGGTGGCTATGAGTTGGAACCGACTTGACGGCACCTAACGACAACAAGGGATATGTATTTAAAAAGTAATCAGAGACGGAGATAAAGATTTAAGAATCAAAATACTCTTTGCTGATATAATTTAGCAAATTACAATATGGCAACAGCCTAACTGTATAGTTCTTAGGGAACAGATTAATAAATTATGGAATAACCACAAGGTTAAATGCCTAGAAGTCAATGATATTGTGCTATACAAGATTATTTAATAATATAAGAAAATGTTCAATGATGATGTTCAAGATGCTCAGTCTCTTAAATGTTCATGATACAGTGACACAGATACATGCACACCTATGTTCCTTGCAGTGTTATTCACAATAACAAAAAGATGGGAACAACCTAAGTGTCTGTCAGTGGCTGAATGGATAAACAAAATAGGCTACATACATACAATGGAACACTATGCAGCTATAAAGAATATTGATGAATTCTCAGAACACCTTATAATATGGATGAATCTGGAGGACTTTATGTTGAATGAAATAAGGCTATCACAAAGGACAAATATTGCCGGATCTCACTTTTATAAAAAGACAAGAATAGATATACATACAGAAATCAACATTCATTGGTGTTTACCGGGGATGGATGAGGGAGGAAAAGGGACTCACTCTCCGGATAGTAGATACTTGTTATTTTTGGTGATGGGAAAGGCAATTCCGAAAGTGGGTAAAGTGTACATAACTTGACCAAGGTAAATGATGTCATTAAGAAATTCACAAAAATAATGGAGATTTTTGGTAAATGCTATAGCATATACAATTTTGCAACAAAAGGAATAACAACCAAAAAATACGTATTTGGTTACGTAGGTAGATATGTACGCATATAGGTATATACGAAGGTATATGTGTGTATATACATGTGCACGTATAGGTGTATCTGCAGGCATATGTATATGCTTGTATGTGTGTACTGCATATATATTCACATATATAATAAAGCACATAGGAAGCACATTTATGGATGCTTCTTAGACATAAACAAACATCTCATGGGATTGATTTCCTGGGTTTGATGGCTCAGGGCCATAGTGCCCTGGGACAACTCAGTCAATTGGCATAACATAGTCCATAAAGTTTATGCTCTACAGCCTAGTGTAGTAGTAGTGTCTGCGGTCTTAAAAGCTTACGAACAGCCACTAAGATACAACTATTGGTCTCTACTTGTCTGGAGCAGAAGAGAAAGAAGGAAACCAAAGGCTCAAAAAAGAAACTTGCCTACAGGACCAATAGCGTACAAGAACTCTGGCCTCATCTATACTGAGAGAAGAAGAACTAGATGGTGTCTGGCTATCACTACTGACCTTTCTGATCAGGAACACAATAGATATTCCCAGATAGAAGGGAAAAAAAATGTAGAACAAAACTCAAATTCTTAAAAAAAAAAGACTAGACTTACTAGACTAGTAGAGACTAAAGGAACTGTGAGACTATTGCCCTGAAATACCCTTTAAACTTTCTACTGCAACCACTCCCAGAGGTCAGCCTTCAGCTAAATAACAGGTTGGCTCATAAAATAAACAATATCACCTGTGAATATTGTGGTTCTTTAAAAAATCATCTATATAAGACCAAATGGTCAACATAACTCTAAACCAAAGATGAGAAGTTAAAGGGGGAAGCTAGAGTTATGGGAGAGGAACAACCAGAACAGAAATAATGAGAACGTTGATACATTGTGAGGAATGTAACCAATGTCCCTAAACAATATGTGTAGAAACTGTTGAATGGGAACCTAATTTGCTGCGTAAACTTTCACTGAAAATACAATAAAATTATTTTTTTAAAAAAAAGTTGATAATACACCTACAATATGACCCACTCATTCTGTGCCTAAGTATTTACACAAGAGAAATGAGAACTTATCTCAATATAAAGAGTCGTACACAAATATTTATAGTAATTTTCCTTGTAATAGCCAAAAATTCATAAGCAGGTGAATAGATTTAAACAAAAATATGGTCCATAAAATGGAATGTTGTTGTTGTTGTATGCTGTTGAGTCAATAAAGACTCATAGCAACCCATGTGACAGAGTAGAATGGCTTCATAGGGTTTTCTTGGTTGTAATCTTTCTGGAAGCAGATCACTAGGTCTTTCTCCTACAGAGCTAGTAGGTGGGTACAAACTGTCAATCTTTTGCAATCTTTTGGTTAGTGGCTGAGCACTTAACGGTTGGGCCACCACAGCTCCTTATGTAATGAAATACTGTGCAGCAATTAAAAATAATATACCTAATAACAGGGATGAATCTCCAAAATATTGTTCTGAGCAAAAGAAGCCAGGCCATAAAAAGCATATACTGTATGATTCCATTTATATGAAATTCTAGAAAATGCAAAGTAATCTACAGCGACAGAAAGAAGATCAGTGGTTGTCTGAGGCTAGAGGTGGGAAAGGGATTAATTCAAAAGAGATGTGAGGAAACTTCTAAGACTGATGAAAATGCTTGTTATTGTATTTGTGGTGTATACATATGTCATACCTGATCAAACTGTACACTTTATATGTGTGTAGTTTAGGGTACTTCAATAATACCTCAATAATGTTAAGTAAATAAAAGATGAAACTTTATATAAGCTAGTTCCTCAAATTTCTTACATGCATACACAAACACATACAGATATTTTATGTATTAAAAACATATCTGGAAGAAGCACACATGTAATTATAACATGTTATGTTTGGGAGATAGAATAAATTATAGAATGAATTGTAATCCATTCTTTAGAATTTTTGACATTATCCAAACTGTCTACAGTGAACAAAAAATACTTTCACAATGACAAAGATACAATAAATTATATCTATATGTATGTATCTACGGCTCTGACTCATAGTGACTCCATGCGTGTCACAGAAGAACTGCACTCCATAGGGTTTTCAAGGCTGTGATCCTTCAGAAGTAGATCACCAGACTTTTCTTTCAGGGTACCCCTGGGTGAATTCAAACTGACATCCTTTCAAGTTAGTACCCGAGCGCTTAACTGCTTTCATCACCCAGGGTATCTCTCTCTCACAAAGATTTAGGAGATTTTATCCAATCTAGATCATAAGTCTATATCGTCCATCTCATTTTATCTCTGCTGCCTCCTGTGGAGTTTTTTTTTTTTTTTTTTTTTTTTGGTTATATAACTGGATCCTGAATAACAAGCCAGATAGGACAGATCTAAAGTTTAGCAAGGATTTTTAGGTACATGCATAAAGCCAAATAATTTCTCCCACTAATATGTAAACGTATATATATATACACATATCACCATCTGCTCAGTGTGAGTTCATGAAGCTGTTTGATAATGATGAAGACACTCTTTTTCCGTTTGTTCCCTGATTGATTAAATAAAAGGGGGTTATAAGAGGCAAAAATAACGAGTGTAATTATGGCCAAACACCCTGAATGGGCTTCTTCCTGCTTGAAGAGACTGAGTGGGAAATGCATCACTTGTGGCATCAGGAACATGGCGCGGCACAAAGAGTTTAAAGATTTTATATAAAACAGTTCTAAAGATTAGTTACCACAGAGTACAAGTACCACACTGGCTGTTTCTCACTGCATTCTCTGGGAATGCGGAGACTGAGAGCAATCTATAATCCTATATGTAGTGGGAAATCCTTGAGAGGAACCTTTGCAGCTGTACATTTTGGATCTGACTCTGCTGAGATAAAAGTAAAAATAATCAAGTGACTTACAAGGAACCTTTTAACCTTAAGCATTATCTTTTCTAAGAATCAGACACTACATAATTATTGAACTCTTTGGAGTTTTAAAAGTAGAAATTAGTGAGTAACTTGATAAATACAATAAACTAGTTTTTGTTAAGGTGTTTATAAAATATTGGCATTTCACTGAAGCTCATTTGTTACTGACTAATGAAGTTCCAGACATCATTTCTCATTCAAATTTTCTGTCAATATCAAGTCAGATAAAGGCCACAAGTGTGCCGGATGCAAACTGGGCTTCATGGAGTCAGTATTTTTCATTACAAGGTCTTGGTTAAAGAAAGTCTTGAGCGATGCCTCTTGATTTTAAATTGGCCTGTAAAAAGCTGACGCTGTTCATATAGGCAGATCAACCCTCAAATGAAAGCAAAGAGTAGTGGAAACTCACTTTCCACCTGTGGAATTTACAATATCAATTTGAATAGTTACATTTTCAAGTTTTACCATCACCTTATAAAGAACTGAAGCTAGAACAGAGAGACAGAAAACCCACAGTGCAATCACCAAAATGCTGAGGTACTTCCTCTTTTTTTTTTTTTTCCTGTCTATGTACTGTGTTAGCTTGTGTGTGGATAGAGTGCTGGAAGTCATGCCACCGGTGTTTCAAACACCAGCAGGGTGGCCCTTAGTGGACAGATTTCAGTGGAGCTTTCGGACTAAGACAGACTAGGAAGACAGTCCTGTTGATCAGCTTCTGAAAAGCAGCCAATAAAAACTGTATTGATCACAACAGACAATCATTCGATATCGTGATGGAAAATGAGTCCCCTAGGTTGGAAAGCACTACACAGTATCCCAACAATGGACTCAAACACACTAAAGATCATAAAGATGTTGCAGGACTAGTCAAGGCTTCATTATGTTGTACACACGGGTCACCATGAGTCGAGCTGACTTGATAGCAACTAATGACATAATTAGAGATAAAAAGACATAACTTAGATTTTCATCAACTCCCAGAAGGCAAAGCAACACAGTTCTATACAGATTTTTAAACTGTTTTCTTCAAAGGTGAGTGTCTACAGTCTTGGCTAAAATATATATGAATGCTAAGAGTCCCAGCAGTAATTCTTTACCCTAGCATTACTTTTCTGATATATCATCAGAAGTATTCTTGAAGAGATGAGGGAACCAACACTTTCCACAGACTGCAGTGATAGAAATGTCGTTTTCCTCTATATTTGAGATCACATTCTGTGGATGTATGCGTGTGGACCTGCATGTGTGCATTTGTGTATGTGTGCTGACAGCAGATTTCTGACTAGAGACCTAGAAGAGGCATGTAAATCATGTCTCCAACTAAAGAAGAGAAAATTGAGAGATTTATGACCTAAAGGCTTCAATTAACAAGGAAATTGTGATCATTGAGGTGGGAATGTTGGCTCTGAATGAAAAGTAATTTACTTATTCCATAATGGAAAAAAATTGGATACATAAAAATGTAGGTTATTGAATAATATCACTTCAGTTTCTCTTTTATTCTTCTTCACAATTCCTTTTCTACACACCACGGACAGCCCTACCACAATGATAGCTATGTAAGTGTGAAAATTATTTGATGATAGTAAATAAAATGACTGTTTATAATTTTCTTTGTTAATTACATGGAGAAAGAGAGCACAAAAGAGCACCTTATGCTTTTAACTGAATGAAAGAAAAAGAAGCTTTATAATTCACAATTTGTTAAAGTCTGGCTGCAAAAATCTTTGATATTTGCACATGAAATTCTTTCAATTGGCAAGATCTCATAGTTTGCAAAGTAAACTGTGAATAGAAAGAAGCTAAAGGGAAAACTTTTCTCCTGAAAAAATTTTCATTTAAGAGGACTCTATTACTTTCTGAGCTATTGTTTGAAGAAGTCCACTGAAAATCTATTATTTAAAATTGAAGAATTTTGGATTATATTATACCTTCTGCTTCATGGGTAATAAGACTTGTTCCTTTATCAGATATTCTTTTCAGAGGGAGACAGTTTACATTTATTTCATGTAAGTTTCGATTGCTGTTCAGAATGTGTATTCTTTCAACAGGCCTTGTTTCTGAATAAAATCCACTCAAGGTGCATTCACTTGGGTGCACCTTTGTAGATTTTTCTTTTCACAAAATAAGTAGTATATTTTATGAAAAAGGGATTATATATTTTTTGATTGTTAATTTTACCAAATTTTTCACTTGTGGTTATGAAATGTGCACTCGTTTTTCCTTGTCACAACAGTGGGAAAATAAAAGTTACAATCACCCATTAAATGGCAAAATGACCTTATTCTTTATATAGGAGGGAATTGACTTGAACACACAGCTTTTAGAAGCAAATGACATAATTATTTTGAACAGCCTTGGTGGGAGTTTAGAAAGAAGTATATGTTATATCCTTATATCTTTAATTTTACCCCATGAGATATTAAAATTTAAATTGTCAGGATTCTCCTGATACTGTTTTCTCCAATTTCAGCACATGAAATATGTAACAAGTCTGCTTTGCTCCCAATCTCTATTTAGGATTATTAAGGGGAAGGTGTTGAGTGATTTCTATTGTGGAATAACTCAAATGTTTAAAATAAGAAAACAAACATAGAAGATGTGTATCCTTCCAGAATCCCGAGAGTTTACGTGTTTCTGGTACAAGCCAATTTTTTATTTTTATTTTTAGAAATTTATGCATTCAAATTTCTTCCTACTTCAAAAAATTTTGAACAATTACAGGTAGACATTATTCTGAGCACTTTACCATATCCTTTTTAATTTTGCTTTAATGTTTCTTTCTTTATTTTATTTTTTCTTTATTGTACGTTAGATGAAGTTTTACAGAACTAACTACCTTCTCATTAAACAGTTAGTACACATATTGTTTTATGACATTGGTTAACAGCCCCATGTCATGTCAACAATCTCCCTTCCTGCCCTTTGGTTCCTATTACCAGCTTTCCTGTCCCCTCCCGGCTTCTAGTCCTTACTCCTGAGCTGGTGTGCCCCTTTAGTCTCATTTTGTTTTATGGGATTCTCTAATCTTTGGTTGAAGGGTGAACTTCAAGAGTGAATTCATTACTGAGATAAAAGGGTGTCCAGAGGCTAAACTCTTGAGGTTTCTCCAGTCTCTGTCAGGCCAGTAAGTCTTTTTTCATAGAATTTTGTTCTACATTTTTCTCCAGCTCTGTCCGGGACCCTGTATTGTGATCCTTGTCAGAGCAGTCAGTGGTGATAGTCGGGCACCATGGTTGTACTGGACTCTGGTAGAGGCCATGGTAGTTGTAGGCCATTAATCCTCTGGACCTATCTTTCTCTTGTATCTTTAGTTTGGACTAATCTTTCCCTTGTATCTTTAGTTTTCTTCATTCTCCCTGGCTCTGAAAGGGGTGAGACCATTAGATGTATCCTAGATGGCCTCTCACATACTTTTAAGGCTCCAGACGCTACTCACCAAAGTAGGATATAGCACATTTTCTTAATAATGCCAATTGAGCTAGATGTTCCCTGACACCATGGTCCCCATAGCCCTCAGTCAAGCAATTCAGTCCCTCAGGGAGTTTGGATGTATCTATGGTGCTTCCATGACCTTTCCTTGTACAAGTTGTGCTGGCTTCCCCAGTATTGTTTACTGTATTACCCTTCACCAGAGTTACCACTCATCTGTTGTCTGTTTAGTGTTTTTCCATCCCCACCCCTCCCCTCCCTCCTAACCATCAAATATTGTTTCTTTTTGTGTGTAAACTTTTTCATGAATTTTTGTAGTAGTGGTCTCATACAATATTTGTCCTTTTGGGATTGACTTATTTCACTCAGCATGATGCCCTCCAGATTCACCCATGTTGTGAGATGCTTCGCAGAGTCATCATTATTTTTTATCACTAGGTAGTACTCCATCGTATGTATGTACCATAGTTTGTTTATCCACTCATCTGTTGATGGGCATGTAGGTTGTTTCCATATTTTTGCTACTGTGAACAATGTTGCAATGAACATGGGTGTGTATATGTCTATTTGTGTGATGACTCTTATTTCTCTAGGATATTCCTACGAGTGAGATTGCTGAATCATATAGCTTTCTAAGATAGTGCCATATTGTTTTCCAAAATGGTTGTATAATTTTGCGCTCCCACCAGCAGTGCCGGAGTTCCGATATCATTGCAGCCTCTCCAACATTTGTTATTTTCTGTTGTTTTGATTCGTGCCAGTAATCCTGGAGTACGGTGGTATCTCATTGTGATTTTGATTTGCATTTCTCTAATGGCTAGTGATCTTGAGCATTTCCTCATGTATCTATCAGCCGCTTGAATATCTTCTTTGGTGAAACGTCTGTTCCTTGCCTTTGACCATTTCTTAATTGGATTATTTGCCTTGTTGTTGTAGAAGTGTTGGACTTTTCTGTAAATTTTAGAGATTAGATCTTTGTCGGATTTGTAATAGTCAAAACTTTTCCCCAGTCTGTAGGTTCTCTTTTTACTCTTTTGGTGAAATCTTTTGATGAGCATATGTGTTTAATTTTTAGAAGATCCCAGTTATCTAGCTTATCTTCTGGAGTTTGTGTGTTATTAGTTATGGTTTGTCTCCTGTTAATGCCATATATTAGGGCCTCTAGGGTGGATCCTATTTTTTCTTTTATGAACTTTACAGTTTTTGGCTTTATATTTAGGTCTTTGATCCATTTTGAATAACTTTTTGTGTATAGTGTGAGGTATGGATTTTCTTGCAGATGGACATCCAGTTCTGCCAGCATCACTTGTTAAAAAAGACCGTCTTTTCCCCATTTGATTGACTTTGGGCCCTTGCTGAAGATCAGGTGACTGTAGGTGGATGGATATACATCTGGGTTCTCAATTCTGTTCCATTGGTCAGTGTATCTGTCCTTGTACCAGTACCAGGCTGTTCTGACTACCGTAGCTGTATAGTAGGTTCTGAGGTCAGGTAGTGCAAGTCTTCCTACTTTATTCTTCTTCAATCATGCTTACTTATCTGGGGCTTCTTCCCTTTCCATATAAAGTTGACCATTAATTTTTCCATTTCTTTGAAGAATGTTGTTGGTATTTGGATCGGGATTGCATTGTATTTGTAAATTGCTTTGGGTAGAATTGTCATTTTCACAATGTTGAGTCTACCTATCAATGAGTATGGTATGTTTTTCCATTTATGTAGATCTCTTTTGGTTTCTTGCAGTAGTGTTTTCTAGTTCTCTTTGTATAGGTCTTTTACATCCCTGGTTAGATTTATTCCTAAGTATTTTATTTTTGTAGGGGCTATTATAAATTATATTGTTTTCCTGATTTCTTTTTCGTCGTTCTCTTTATTGGTGTATAGGAATTCAACTGATTTTTGTGTGTTTATCTTGTATCCTGCTACTCTGCTGAATCTTTCTATTAGCTCCAGTAGTTTTCTCGTGGAGTCTTTAGGGTTTTCTATGTATAGTATCATATAATCCACAAATAGGGACAGTATTACTTCTTTATTACCAATTTGGTTGCCCTTTGTTTCTTTTTCTTGCCTTATTTCTCTAGCTAGGACTTCCAGCACAATGTTACATAGGAGTGGTGATAAAGGGCATCCTTGTCTTGTTCCTGTTCTCAAGGGAATGTTTTCAGCCTCTCTCCATTAAGAATGATGTTGGCTGTTAGTTTTGTATAGATGCCCTGTATTATGTTGATGAATTTCCCTTCTATACCTATTTTATTGAGATGTTTTATCAGGAATTGGTGTTGGACTTTGTCGAATGCCTTTTCTGCATTGATTGAGATAATCATGTGATTCTTTTATTTATGTGGTGGATTATTTTGATTGATTCTCTGATGTTGAAACATTCTTGCATACCTGGTATGAATCCTACTTGGTCATGGTATATTATTTTTTAATATGATGCTGAATTCTTTTGGATAGAATTTTGTTGACAATTTTTGCATCTATATTCATGAGAGATACCAGTCTGTATATTTCACTTTTGTGGTGTCTTTGCCTTGTTTTGGTAACAGGGTTATGCTGGTTTCATAGAATGAATTCAGAAGTATCACTTCCTTTTCTGTGTTCTGAAATAGTTTGAGTAGTATTGGTGTAAGATCTTTGAATGTTTGGTAAAATTCTCCAGCAAAGCCATCTGGGCCAAGGCTTTTTTTTGTTGGGAGTTTTTTTTTTAATTATCTTTTCAATCTCTTCTCTTGTTATAGGTCTGTTCAGATTTTCACCATCATTTTGTGTTAGTTTGGGTAGGTAGTGTGTTTCTAGAACTTTGTCCATTTTCTCTAGGTTTTCAAATTGGTTGGAGTATAGTTTTTCATAATACCCTTCATGATCCTTTTTATTTCAGTTGGATCTGTTGTAATGTCCACCATTTCATTTCTTATTTGGATTATTTGCATCTTCTCCTGTTTTTGTTTTTGTCAATATGGCCAGTGGTTTGTTAATTTTTTTGATCCTTTCAAAGAACCAACTTTTGGTTTTGTTGATTCTATTATTTTTCTATTCACTGTTTCATTTATTTCTGCTCTGATCTTTATTATTTCCTTTCTTCTTCTAGCTATGGACTTCTTTTGCTGTTCTCTTTCTATTTGTTCCTGTTGTGTAGCTAATGTTTTGATTTTGTCCCTTTCTTCTTTTTTGATGTGTGCATCTGTTGTCAAAAATTGACTTCTGAGCACTGCCTTTACTGTGTCCCAAAGGTTTCGGTATGATGTGTTTTCATTCTCAGTTGATTCTGGGAATTTTTTGATTTCATCTCTGATTTCTTCTATTACCTAGTGGTTTTTATGCAGGGTGTTATTCAATTTCCATGTAATTTTTTTTTCCCTTGCTCTTCCTGTTGTTAATGTCTACTTTGATGGTGTTGTGGGCAGAGAAGATACTTTGTATTATCTCAGTGTTTTGAATTTTGTTGAGGGTTGCTCTGTAGCCTAAGATGTGGTCTATTCTGGAAAAAATTCCATGTGTGTTGGAAAAGAATGTGTACTTTGCAGCTGTTGGTTGGAATGTTCTATATCTTGAGTTTCTTTCTAGATGTTCTGTCCTTTACTGAGAGGGATGTATTGAAGTCTCCTACCATTATTGTGGAATTGTCAATTTCTCTTTTCAGTGCTGTTATAGTTTGTTTCATGTATTTTGGAGCCCTGTCATTGAGTGTGTAGATATTTGTTATGGATGTTTGATATTTGTAGATATTTGCTATGTCTTTTTCTTATCCATCTAATGCTGTATAACAGAAATACCACAAGTGGATGGCTTTAACAAAGAGAAGTCTATTCTCTCACATTCCAGTAGGCTAGAAGTCTGAATTCAGGGTGCTGGCTCTAGGGGAAGGCTTTCTCTCTCTGTCAGCTCTGAAGGAAAGTCTTTGTCGTTACACTTCCCTTGGTCTGGGAGCATCTCAGTGCAGGAACCGCAGGTCCGAAGGACATGCTTTGCTCCTGGCACTGCTTTCTTAGTGGTATGTGTCTCTCTGTGTCTCTCTGTCTGCTTCTGTCTTTTATATCTCAAAAGATATTGGCTTAAGACACTATCTAATCTTATAGATCTCATCAATGTAACTGCCACTAATCTGTCTCATTACATAATAGTGATAGGATTTACAACACATAGGAAATCACATCAGATGGCAAAATTGTAGAGAGTCATACAACAAACTGAGAATCATGACCTAGCCAAGTTGACAGATATTTTGGGGGGACACAATTCAATCCATGACATTCCACCCTTTGGCCCCCCAAAATTCATGTCCTTGCCACATGTAAAACATATTCACCCCACCATATCATAGCAAATGTCTCAAATCAACTCCAAGTTCAAAATCCAAAAAATTCCCCCTTATCTGTGAAATCTAGAATGCAAGTTATCTGCTTCCAAAGTACAATGGTACAACAGCCACAAGGCAGACATTTCCATCACAAATGGGAGAAACCAAAGGAAAAGAAGTCACAACAGGCACCAAGCATTTCAGTAAAACACATTACATTAGTCCTCAGGGTTTTGCAAATAATCCTGAGACGATTTACACAAGGGCCCTACCCTCTAGAATGTAGGTATTGGCCACACACTCTGGATTCTGAGTGGAGTCCCCTCAGCCCTGGGTTTCAGCTCTGCCTTCCAGACCCACTGGGACAGCAACGCTGCTCCCTCAGCTTTAGGAACACCATTCTCCTAGTCCATGTGAGTGGTGACTCCACCCTTAGAAACATCAGAGGCCATGGCTCCATCGTTTGAAACCATAGAGGTCAAGGCCATACCTTTTGAGACTGAGACAGCTCGGCTTCCTGTGTTCCTTGTCTCTTCAGCTTCTACTTCCTGATTCCTTGGCCTCTCAGCCCTCAGGCCTCATGCCTGCATCTGCCCTGCAGGGCCAAATGTTCCAAAGCTCTGTAGCTCTACTGATAAGTTCCTGGAGGCACCCCACTCTGCCAGTAAACTTTGTCTGGAAGGCATTCCGCTGTCTTGCTCCATGGGTCGGCAGGCCTAGTTTCACCCATAAGTGCCCAGAGGCACCCCACTCAGACAGGAAACCTCCTGTGCATAGACACTCAGCTCTCTCACTACATGAGTCAGCTCCAGTGCTGTCTGACACTAATATCCTGGTTTTGCTGCTGCTGGTCCTCTGCTGCTCCTTCTCATCATCTGCACCGTCTCTGGTATTAACAGTTCTCCTCACTTCCTTCTGAGTCCTCTATCCATTCACAGTTTCAAAATCACTTCCACATTTTAGGTTATCTGTTAGAACAGCATTCCACTCCCAGTACCAAATTCTGTCTTAGTCATCTAGTGCTGCTGTAATGGGAATATCACAAGTAGGTGGCTTTAACAAAGACAAGTGTATTCTCTCACAGTCCAGTAGGATAGAAGTCTGAATTCAGGGAAGGGAAGAATTTCTCTCTCTGTCAGCTCTGGAGGAAGGTCCTTGTCATCAGTCTTCCCATGGTCTGGGAATATATCAGATCCAAAGTATGAGCTCTGCTCCCAGCACTGCTTTCTTGGTGGTATGATGAGGTCCCTATGTCTCTCTGCTTGCTTCTCTCTTTTATATCTCAAAAGAGATTGGCTTAAAACACTGTCTAATCTTGTAGATCTCATCAATATAACTGTCACTAATCTGTCTCATTACATCATAGTGATAAGATTTGCAGCACATAGGGAAATCACATGAGAGGACAGAATGGTAGACAATCATACAATACTGAGAATCATGACCTAGACAAGTTGACAGGTATTTTTGGAGGACACATTTCAATCCATGACAGTCTTCATGATGGATCGTCCCTTTAATCATTATATAGTGCCCTTCTTTGTCTTTTATGGTGGATTTTGTTTTAAACTCTATTTTATCTGAGATTAGTATTGCCATTCCTGCTCTTTTTTTGGTAGCTGTTTGCCTGATGTATTTTTTTTTCCTATCCTTTGATTTTTAATAAATTTACATATTTTTTTCCTAAGGTGATTCTCCTGTAGACAGCGTATTATTGGATCCTGTTTTTTTAATCTGTTCTGTCACTCTCTTTCTCTTTATGGGTGCGTTTAAGCCATTTAAGTTCAGTGTAATTATTGATAGGTGGGAGTTTATTGCTGTCACTTTGTAGTGGTTTTTTTTGTGGTGCAGACATTTTCTTTGCTCCTCTTACTCTCCTGTGCTGAATTCCTTTTTTTTTTTTTTTTTGTGGATTTTTTTTCATTTATTTTGTTTTTGTAGATTTTGTTTTTAGTGCGACTTTATTTTTTCTTCTTTATTTTGATGAGTAGACTTATTAACTTTCTTTGTGGGTACCTTGAAATTTTCCCTTATCTTCCTAGGTTTGAACCAGGCTATTATTACTTGGTATCGCCTTGCCTTCCTCTCCATTAGAAGGTTCTATACCTACACAGTTTATTCCCTCTTTTGTTGTTCTAATGTTGTCATTTGCATATTAACCTCTCTGGTTCTCCATAGTAAATCTTTTTGTTTTGAAGGGTCCTTGAGAGTTCATTTCCAAAGTTGATATCTGCTGCTGCAATCTTGTGTCCTAGATTCAGGGTGTCATCTGATGTTGTTTGTTCTCAAACCACCTTTTCCATGATTTTATCTATTTTTTTCCTCATTTTTTCTGCTTTTTTCTTCAACTCTTTGATAGCACTGAATATTAGAGATTTGAATTCCCTATCAGGTAGTTCTAGTGACTTTTCTTCTACTGGAAAGTCATCCAGTGTTTTATTTTGGACACTTACTGGAAACATCATATCCTTTTTTTTTAATATGTCTTGATATTGTCTGCTATCTTCAGGACATTCATAGTATTTTCTTCATTTATTGATTGAATATTTTTTTGTTTCATCCTGATTTTTGTTTTATTTGGTTATGTTAGAGGAGGTGGACTGTGCGTTCTTTGTTGTGTGCTCATCTGAGGACAGGATGCTTTTCACCTTCTTGTCTAATGGGCAGGGCCAGTAGCTCAGATATGGTGCAGCAGGACAGGTCAAGCTGAAGGGGAGGGCTTGAGTGGGTTGTTTATGTTACATACTAGGGGTGGGCCAGGGGTCAGTGCAGGGCAGTTTCCAGTAGGCCATGCCAGTGCTGCTTGGGGTTGTGATGTTCAGCACGCAGTGCGGGTAGGCGGATGGGGGCGGGGTTGTGATGTGTGAAGCTGAGTATGGGAAAGAAGACAGAGAGGATAGAGAAACAGGGACCAAAAAACAAAAACAAAAACAAAAAAAATGTGCTGAGGGAGCCTGCTGTTGGAGTGGAGAGACAAGAAAGAGATAAATGAAAAAAAATGAAAAGAAAAACAGAAAAAAAAATTTAAAAAGTGAAAGAAAAGAAATGTCCCTAGGGATACCACTGGAAACAAGGGAAGTGGCTTCCACGCCTCAGGGAACAGCCCATCTAGAAGCGGCAGAGATGACACACAGCACCATGTATTCAGGAGACAGGAAAAGAAGGAAAGCAGAGAGAGATGAGAAACTTAGAAATGAAGAAAAACAAAAAGGAAAAGAGGAAATATAGATAGATAGATAGATAGATAGATAGATAAAAGAAAAAAGAAGAAAGGCCCCCAGGGATCCTACTGGCATGGCTTCACAAAACAGGGAAGTGGCTCCCAAGCCATGCTGTACAGCCCAGCTAGAAGGGACAGAGATGCTACACAGCACCAGGTATTCAGAAGATAGGAAAAAAAGGTAAGAAGAGAGAGATGAGAAACTGAGAAATGAAGAAAGACAAAAAGGAGAAATAAAAATAATAATAACAAAAAATAAAAGAAAGGAAAGCTCTCAGGGATCCTACCGGTGCAGCTGTTAAGACTGGGAAAGTGGCTCCCAAGCCACACAGTACAGCCTGGCTAGAAGGGGCAAAGATGGCACACAGAACCAGGTAGTCAGGGGACATAAAAAGAAGGTAAGTGGAGAGAGGTGAGAAACTGAAAAATGAAGAAAGACAAAAAGGAAAACAGAAAAAGAAATGCTCTCAGGGATCCCATCAGCTCAGCTGCCCAGACCAGAGAAGTGGCTCCCAAGCCACACAGTACGGTGCAACTAGAAGGGACTCCCAAGCTGTGAAAAGAACAAACAAACAAAACAAAAAGGCCTGGGGAATCCCACAAGCATGGCAGCCAGGAACAGGGAAACAGTTCCCCAGCCGAGCAGTGCTTCACAGCCTGTCAAGAAGAAACAAAGATGGCACACGGAGCCAGGTGTTCGAAAGAAAGGAGGGGGAGAAGGTGAGAGGCAGGGAAGAAACCAAAAGAAGCCAAAAAAAGAAACACCAGCAACAGTAAAATGGCACTGAAGGAGCTGGCTGCTGTGGGTAAGGTGAATCCCACAGGCACAGAGCTGGCACCTCCCAGGCCACTGTCACTTGGTCCCCCTGGGAAGCAGCAGAGGCCAAGCAGAGGAGAGAAGGGTGGGGTGTGGGAAAGCATATATTTTTGGTTACTGGGTGCTCTGTCTCCTGCTGGGAGCTCCGTGAAGCTGCTTTCATGTACTCCCTGCCCGCCGATCTCCAACAGGAGTCCAAGATGGCAAATCCATGCTGCATTAGCTGATAGGGGACCTCCACTCATATCTCTCCTCACACTCTGTTCTCTGTCAGGTTCTTATTCCATTTGGTGCTTGGTTGAGTTCTTTATCTCTTCATTTGATGCTTAGGGTTCCAGGGTTGATGTTTGTCTCTGCTTTACTTAGTTTTTCGGGTCTTTGCTGTGGAGGGACAGCGCAGTGCTTGTGCTATGTTGCCCCCCCCCCCTTTTTTTTTAATAAAACTTAGTAAGAAATATATCATTGAGTATTTGGCCACCTGACTATTGGTAAAAGGGTTGAGGTCAGCAATAATGTTGACTGAAACTTGGTCTTGTTTTAAAACCTATTATAATGACAAAATAGCTTCAATCTAAACTAAATGATTGTGTCATAGCAGTAATAAGTATGGATTCTTGAGCCAGAACCAGAACCATCTGTGTACTCTTTTCAGTTTTTCTGCCACAAAGCTGTATGATCTTAGACAAATTCTCTAAACCTTAATTACATAATGTAAAAAGTGGGCATAATAATGTCTATTTCTCATTGCTGTTGTGATGATTTAATTAGTTAGATTATTAAACTAGTATTTTACTGGCTCTTAGAAAGTATATAAAAAGGATGGTTACTTTTTGTAGCAGAGATGTGTTAGCTTTTTGCCAAATTCATTTTTTCTCCCTTTTAGGCACACAGACAGCATTTTCCAGCCTCGTTTGCATTTTGGTGTGGTCATGTCACTGAGTTCTAGCAAATGGGATGTGAGCAGAAGTAGTGTGCAACATTTCCAAGCCTGGTCCATGGAAACTTCCCTTGTGAGATTCTCACAGCCCTTTCTTAGCCCACCAACTTATGCAGACAAGCTCAGCACTCTTCAAACAATGTGATAAAGTTGGAAGAACCACCTGAAAGAAGAATCAAGCTCCCTCCATTACCTTTAGGGAAGAGCTATACATCAGAAACACCTGTTTTAGACTGTATGTAAATCAAAAAGAAAAAGTCATGTATCAAGCACTATATATCTAGTGGTTTTTTGTTAGAGTAGCTAGAGTTACCTTAAGTGAATATGTTATTATTAACAGAGTTATAATCTATTTCCATAGTGCAACTAGGAAATAAAAAGAATGGAATAAGAACTATTATTTATAGCATTCCTACTACGTGTCAAACTACTCACAGGTTATATCCCAGGTGATAGCTTTGTTAATCAGGATCAATAACAAGCAGAATTAACTTTGGCTAACTTCAGCAGAAAAATAATTCCAATGCAATGGTATTTGATAACTCAAAGAATTAAGAGGAAGCCTAGTGAACCAGGCTCCAAACATGGGAAGAAACAAAGGGAAGCCAGGCAGCCAAAAGTATACCCATACTACTTAAGTACATATGAAAATCTGATGGTAATACTTCTGTTAGTTCAAAAATTCAGAGTCCTGGCTTCATAAGATTGTCCAGTCAATAGGCCTAATACTGTTTTTAGAGTTTCTGTTCTACTCCTTAGTTTGGTGAGTAGTGCCTGAGGATTTAAAAGCTTAGAAGCAGCCATCCAAAATAAAACAATGGGTATCTATTCACCTGGAGCAGCAGAGGAAGGAAATCCAGGATTTGGAGAAGGAATTAGAGTGTAGGTCAAACTACCTCCAGGAACTACTGCCTCCTTTGCCAAGAGATCGGAAGAACTGGATACTATCTGCCTATTATTACTGAAGGTTTTGATCAAGGAATCAATAAATGAATCCTGATCAAAAGGGAAAAAATGTGGACCAGAATTTCAAATTCTTACGGAATCCAGACTTACTGGACTTACTGAGACTGAAGGAACTCTCAAATCTTTTGCTCTGAGAAAATCTTTGAACCATAACCTAAATTATTCCCTGAAGGCATCTTTAAACAACAGTTTAGCTAAATTAGTAAAGAATGTTCACCATAAGCACTGTGCTTTTTTAAAGAATTATCTACATGAGATCAAACTGACAACAGTAACTCTAAAGCATAAATGAGAAGTTTATGGGGCAGTGAGTCTAAGTCAATGGTGGTGAAAAGTATGAGTAGAGATAGCAAGAATGGAGGCACAATGTGAAAAATGTAACCAATGTTATTGAATTGTACAAGTAGAAATTTTTAATAGGTGTATATCCTGTTGTGTATATTTCACAAAAATCAAAGGAAAAATAAAAAAGAAAGAAAGAAGAAGGTCAATTTGAGAGAAGATTCATGAAAAAAGTTTCAAAATAATAATTTTGACTTAATTAAAGCAGTTTTCTAAATATCTATATTCCTTGTTGACCTATAAGGGTATTTTTATTGTTTTAGATTACCAAGATATTCTGCTTCTATTGCTTCCTTTACTTTCTCATGATTTCAGCTCATTTAAACACTTTTTCTGGTAGGTGAAAGGATAATAGTTAAAACTCTAGTCAACCTTGCTTACTACTTATAAACTAAACCAAAAATCCAAACCTGTTACCTTCCAGTCAATTCCGACTCATAGCGACTGTCATGGATTGAATTGTGTCCCCCCAAGAATGTGTGTATCTATTTGGCTGGGCCGTGGTTCCCAGTATTGTATGGTTGTCCTCCATTTTGTGATTGTAACTTTATGTTAAAGAGGATTAGGGTGGGATTGTAACACCCTTACTAAGGTCAAATCCTGATCCAATGTAAAGGGAGTTTCCTTGGGGTGTGGCCTGCACTACCTTTTATCTTACAAGAGATGAAAGGAAAGGGAAGGAAGCAGAGAGTTGGGAACTTCATACCACCAAGAAAGAAGCACCAGAAGCAGAGTGCGTTCTTTTGACCCAGGGTCCTTGCACCTTAGAAGTTCCTTAACCAAGGGAAGATTGATGAGAAGGACCTTCCTCCAGAGCTGACTGAGAGAGAAAGCCTTCCCCTGGAGCTGGCACCCTGAACTTGGACTTTTAGCCTACTTTACTGTGAGGAAATAAATTTCTCTTTGTTAAAGCCATCGCCTTGTGGTATTTCTGTTGCAACAGCACCGGATAACTAAGACAGCGACCCTATAAGACAGGGTACAACAGACCCATAGACTCTCCAAGGCTGTAATTTTTATGTCCCCACGTATCTGTCTGTTTGCCAAAATGTGGTGACTTGCGTGTTCCTTTGATACTGGAAGCTATACCAACAAACAGTATTTCAAAAACCAGCAGGGTCATCCGTGGTGGACAGGTTTCAGTGGAGCTTCCAGACTAAAACATAGAAAGAAGAAGGACCTAGCAGTCTACTTCTGAAAAAATTGGCCAGTGAATACTTTATGAATAGCAGTGGAGCATTGTCTAGTATAGTATGGGAAGGTTAGTTGCTCAGGTATTTTGAGATGAAGGCACACAAAATATGACTGGGGAAAATCTTCCTCCTCAAATTAGAGTAGTACTTAATGACATAAATGGAGTAAAGCTTTCGGGACCTTCATTTGCTGAGGTGGCAAGGCTCAGAATGACAAGAAACAGCTGCAAACATCCATTAATAATAAGAATGTGGAATATACGAAGTATGAAAACTGGAAAATTGGAAGTCATAAAAAATCAAATGGAACACATGAATATCAATATCCCAGGCATTAGTGAGCTGAAATGGACTAGTATTGGCCACTTTGAATCAGATAATCATGCTGTCTACTATGCCGGGAATTACAAATTGAAGAGAAATGGCATTACATTTATCTTCAAAAAGAACATTTCAAGACGTATTCTGAAGTATAACACTGTCAGTAATAGGATAATATCCATATGCCTACAAGAAAGACCAGTTAATATGACTGTTATTCAAATTTATGCACCAACCACCAATGCCAAAGGTGAGCAAATTGAAGATTTTTATCAACTTCTGCAGTCTGATACTGATAAAATATGCAATCAGGATGCATTGATAATTACTGGTGATTGAAATGAGAAAGTTGGAAACAAAGATGGATTGGTAGTCGGAAAATATGTCCGTAGTGATAGAAATGATGTTTGAGATCCCGCGATAGTATTTTCCAAGACCAATGACTTCTTCATTGCAAATATCTTTTTTCAACAACAAAAATGGTGACTATACATGTGGACCTCGCCAGATGGAATACACAGGAATCAAATCAACTGCATCTGGGGAAAGAGATGATGGAAAAGCTCAATAACCTCAATCAAAACAAGGCCAGAGGCCGACTGTGGAACAGACCATTAATTGCTCACACGCAAGTTCAAGTTGCAATGGAAGAAAATTAGAACAAGTCCACAAGAGCCAAAGTATGATGACCTTGAGTATATCCCACCTGCATTTAGAAAACATTTCAAGGATAGATTTGATGCATTGAACACTAATGACCATAGACCAGACGAGTTGTTGAATGACATCAAGGACATCACACAGGAAGAAAGTGAACGGTCGTTAAAAAGACAGGAAAGAAAGAAAAAAATCAGAATAGATGTCAGAAGAGACTCTGAAACTTACACACGAACATCGAGTAGCTAAAGCAAAAGAAAGAAATGATGAAGTAAAAGAGCTGAACAGAATATTTCAAAGGCGACTTGAGAAGAGAAAGCAAACTATTATAATGAAATATGAAAAGACTTGGAGTTAGAAAACTATAAAGGAAGACCATGCTTGGCATTTCTCAAGCTGAAAGAACTGAAGAAAACATTCAAGCCTCGAGTTGCAATATTGAAGGATTCCATGGGGAAAATATTGAACGACTTAGGAAGCATCAAAAGAAAATGAAAGGAATACATAGAGTCACTGTGCTAAAAAGAGTTGGTACAGTTTCAACCATTTCAGGAGGTAGCATATAGTTAAGAACTGATGGTACAGAAGGAAGAAGTCCAAGCTGCACTGAAGGGAATGACAAAAAACATTATGTAGGCTGAGCAAATTATCTGAGAACCTGGATTATCTGAAGAAGGATGTGGCATTCGGGTTGGAGGAAAACTAATTAACAACCTGCAATATGCAGATGACACAATCTTGCTTGCTGAAAGTGAAGAGGACTTGAAGTACTTACTGAAGAAGATCAAAGACTACAGCCTTCAGTATGGCTTACACTTCAACATAAAGAAAACTAAAATCCACACAACTGGAAAAATAAGCAACATCATGATAAACAGATAAAATGGTAAAGTTGTCGGGGATTTCATTTTACTTGGACCCACAATAGAAGCTCATGAAAGTAGCAGTCAAGAAATCAAAGTATGCATTGCATTGGGCAAATCTGCTGCAAAAGACCTCTTTAAAATTTTGAAAAGAAAAGACGTCATTTTGAGGAATAAGGTGCACCTGACTCAAGCCATAGTATTTTCAGTCACCTCGTATGCTTGCAAAAGCTGGAAAATGAATAAGGAATACTGAAAAAGAATTGACGCCTTTGAATTTTGGTGTTGGTGAAGAATATTGACTACCCCATGGTCTGCCAGAAGATGGAACAAATCTGTCTTGGAAAAAGTACAACCAGAATGTTCCTTAGAAGCAAGGATGGCAAGGCTTTGTCTCATGTACTTTGGACATGTTATCAGGAGGGAACAGTCCCTGGAGGAGGACATCATGCTTGGTAAAGTGGAGGGTCAGTGAAAAAGAGAGAAACCCTCAATGAGATGGACTGACACGGTGGCTGCAACAATGGTCTCAAAATACCAAGGACTGTGTGGGTCAGGTCTGCTGGCTTAGTCATCCAGTGCTGCTATAACAGAAATACCACAAGTGGATGGCTTCGATGAAGAGAAATTTATTCTGTCACAGTCCAGTAGGCTACAAGGCCCAATTAAGGGTGTCAGCTTCAGGGGAAGTCTCTCCCTCTGTGGGCTCTGGAGGAAGGTCCTTGTCATCAGTCTTCCCTTGGTCTGGGAACATCTCAGCGCAGGAAGCTCAGGTCCAAAGGACTCGCTCTGCTTTCAGTGCTGCTTTCTTGGTGGTATGAGGTCCCCAACTCTCTGCTTGCTTCCCTTTCCTTTTATCTCTTATAAGATAAAAAGTGGTACAGGCCACACCCCAGGGAAACTCCCTTTCCATTGGATCAGGGATGTGACCTAATCAAGGGTGTTACAATCCCCCCCTAATCCTCTTTAACACAAAATTACAATCACAAAATGGAGGACAGCCACACAATACTGGGAATCATGGCCCAGGCAAATTGATACACACATTTTTTGGGGGACACAATTCAATCCATGACAAAGATCCTCAGTAAAATGGACTGACGCAGTGGCTGCAAGGATGGGCTCAAGCATAGCAAAGATTGTAGCGATGGCATAGGACTGTTCTGTTGTATATGGGGTCGCTATGAGTCAGAACCAACTCGACGGCACCTAACAACAGTAACAATCTTTAAGGAAGCAGAGTGCCACATCTTTCTCCTGCAGAGTGGCTAGCAGGTTCGAACCGCTGACCTTTAAGTTAGCAGCCGTGCTTTTAACCAGTGTGCCCCCAGGGCTCCTTTACTACTTATTAAAAAAACAAACAAACAAACAAACAAAAAAAAAAACACCTCAGTGCCATGGAATCGATTCCAACTCAGAGCGACTCTATAGGGCAGAGTAGAACTGCCCTATAGGGTTTCCAAGGAGCGGCTGGTAGATTTGAACTGCCAGCCTTCTGGTTAGTAGCCTGAGCGGTTAACCACTAGGCAACCAAGGCTCATTACTACTTATAAATATATAATACAATTAAAAACAAAAATGACCTCTTGCTAATTTTAAGTTTTATTTATTAAGGAATCGTTTTCTTTCTTTAACAAGCAATAACAACATAATAACAGACAAAATAAGAAAAGGCCTTAACAGAAATTTACTATTATAGCACTTTATAGCCCCATTCCATGCATGCTAGGATTAGTGAAATAATAATTGTTTATAGTGATAATAAATACAATCTGAACTGAAGTCACCAATATCAGAGCACATGCAAAAATGACGTTCATTCTACAAAAAATCCTCTGAAGGTTATGCCCCATCATGTTGTTGTTGTTGTTTTACTTTGTGTTTTAGAGGTTAATAAAGGTAGATCAAAAGCCCTGCAAACTGGGAAATGGATAGAAAACATTAATTTCACCGGCTAACGGGAATTCAGTATGACCTGCTATTTAAAGTTATCTATTAGTATATATATTTTTTAGTTAGTTTGACTTTTATATTTGGAAAAGTATCTATGAAGCATTACACTGCAATACATTCTATCCAAAAACCTTCATAAATATTCTTTATAGCGTCTTTGTTTGCATTCCTTTCTATTGCTCCAATCTATCTTTGTTTCCTATTCCCTATACAGTTTAAATGCATTCATTCTAAATGTACTACAAAACCTATAAAATTCTGAAGTCAAATTGTTGCTTTATGAGACTAATTTTCATATCTTTTTCTATTATTACCAGTTTATCTCATATACTTACTATTCCTGATAAGAGACGTTTCATCTGGTTTAGCGTTTTTTGTGGTTTCGTCCATAAGCTAATTTTTTTAAATTTTATTTTATTGTGCTTTAAGTGAAAGTTTACAATTCAAGTTAGTCTCTCATACAAAAATGTATACATACATTGTGATGTGACCCTAATTGCTCTCCCTAAACTGTGACAGCACATTCCTCCTTCCCACCCCTGATATCCTGTGTCCTTTCAACCAGCTCCTGACCCTCTCTGCCTTCTCTTCTCACCTCCGGACGGGAGCTGCCCATTTAGTCTTATGTATCTACTTGAGCTAAGAAGCACACTCTTTGCGAGCATTGTTTTACGCCCCATAGTCCAGTCTAAACTTTGACTGAAGTATTGGTCTTGGGAATGGTTTTAGTGCTGGGTTGACAGAGAGTCCAGGGGCCATGCTCTCTGAGGTTCCTCCAGTCTCAGATCATTAAGTCTGGTCTTTTCACTAGAATTTGAGTTCTGCACCCCACTTTTCTCCTACTCCAACAGGGACTCTCTGTTATGTTCTCCATCAGAGCCATCATTGGTGGTAGCCAGGCACTATCTAGTTTTTCTGGTCTCAGGCTGTTGCAGTCTTTGGTTTATGTAGCCCTTACTGTCTCAGGCTAATGCTTACCTTGCGATTTTGGTGTTCTTCATTCTCCTTTACTCCAGGTGGGTTGGGACCAATTGATGCATCTTAGATGGCCTCTCGCTAGCTTTTAAGACTCAGGACGCCACTCACCAAGGTAGCATGCAGAACATTTTCTTAATAACTTTGTTATGCCAGTTGACCTAGAAGTCCCCTGAAAGCATGGTACCCAGACCTCCATCCCTGCTACTCTGAACCACAAAGTGATTGGTTGTATGTAGGAAATTTCTTAGCTTTGGTTTACTCCAGTCATACTGACTTCCCCTGTAGTGTGTGCTGTCCTTCCCGTCACCTAAGATAATTCTTGTCTCCTATCTAGTTAGTGAATAACCCAATCCCTCCCTCCCCACCTTTGTAACCATCGAAGAATGTTTTCTTCTGTGTTTAAAACTTTTATTGAGTTCTGATAATAGTGGTCTTATACAATATTTGCCCTTTTGTGACTGACTAAATCCACTCAGCATAATGCCTTCCAGATTCCTCCATGTTATGTTTCACAGATTCATCATTGTTCTTTATTGTTGCGTAGTATTCCATTGTGTGAATATACCATAATTTATTTATCCATTTGTCTGTTGATGAGCATCTAAGTTGTTTCCATCTTTTTGCTATCATGAACAGTGCTGCAATGAACATGGGTCTGCATATATCTATTCATGTGACAGCTCTTATTTCTCTAGGATATATTCCGAAGAGCAGGATTGGTGGATCATATGGTACTTCTATTACGAGCTTTTTAAGGAAGCGCCAAATCTATTTCCAAAGTGGTAGTACCATTTTACATTCCCACTAACAGTAGATAAGTATACCAGTCCCTCCACAACCTCTCCAACATTTACTTTTTTGTGTTTTTTGGATTAATGCTAGCCTTGTTGGGGTGAGATGGTATCTAATTGTAGTTTTGATTCACATTTCTCTAATGGCTAATGTTCCAGAGCATTTCTTCATGTGTCTGTTAGCTCCCTGAATATCTTCTTTGGCGAAGTGCCTGTTCATATCCTTTGCTCATTTTTTAATTGGGTTATTTGTCTTTTTGTTGTTGAGGTTTTGCAGTATATTGTAGATGTTAGAGATTAGATGCTGATCAGATTTGTCATAGCCCAAAATTTTTTCCCAGTCTGTAGGTGGTTTTTTTACTCTTTTGGTGAAATCTTTTGATTAACATAAGTGCTTGATTTTTAGGAGCTCCCAGTTATCTAGTCTCTCTTCTGGTGCTTGTGCATTGTTACTTATGGTTTATATTGTGTTTATGCCATGTATTAGGGCTCCTAGTACTGTACCTATTTTTTCTTCCTTGATCTTTATCGTTTTTGATTTTATATTTAAGTCTTTGATCCATTTTGAGTTAGTTTTTGTGCATAGTGTGAGGTATGGGTCTTGTTTCAGTTTTTTGCAGACGGATATCCAGTTATGCCAGCACCATTTGTTAAAGAGACTGTCTTTTCTCCAATTAATGGACTTCGGGTCTTTGTCAAACATCAGTTGTTCATAGGTGGATGAATTTATGTCTTGATTCTCAATTCTGTTCTATTGGTCTATATACCTGTTGTCGTACAAGAACCAGGCTATTTTGACTACCGTGGCGGTATAATAGGTTCTAAAATTAGGTAGTGTGAGGCTTCCCACTTTGTTTTTCTTCTTGAATAATGCTTTCCTTATCCGGGGCTAATTCCCTTTCCATATGAAGTTGGTGATTTTTTTCTTCATCTCATTAGAAAATGCCGGTGGAATTTGGATCGGGATTGCATTGTATCTGTAGATTGCTTTGGGTAGAATTGACAGTTTCACAATGGTGAGTATTCCTATCCATGATCAATGTATGTTATCCCACTTATGCAGGTCTCTTTTGGTTTCTTGCGGTAGTGCCTTGTAGTTTTCATCGTATAGGTCTTTTATATCTCTGGTTACATTTATTCCTAAGTATTTTATCTTCTTTGGGGGCTATTGTAGATGGTATTGATTTGGTGATTTCCTCTTCAAAGTTCTGTTTGTTAGTGTAGAGGAATCCAACTCATTTTTATATGTTTATCTTGTATCCTGAAACTTTGCTGAAATCTTCTATTAGTTCTAGTAGTTTTCTTGTTGATTCTTTCGGTTTTCTGTGTATAAGATCATATCACATGCAAATAGAGATACTTAGACTTCTTCCCTACCAGTTTGGATGTCCTTTATTTCTTTTTCTAGCTCTAATTGCTCTGGCTAAGACCTGCAGCACCATGTTGAATAAGAATGGTGATAAAGGGCATCCTTGTCTAGTTCCAGTTCTCAAACAGAATGCTTTCAAAGTGTCTCCATTTAGGATGATGTTGGCTGTTGGCTTTGTATAAATTTCCTTAATCATGTTAAGGAATTTCCCTTCTATTCCTATTTTGTTGAGAGATTTTTTTATGAATGGTTGTTGGACTTTGTCAAATGCCCTTTCTGCATCGATTGATAAGATTATGTGGTTCTTGTCTTTTGTTTTATTAATATGATGGATTACATTGATTGTTTTTCTAATGTTGAACCATCCCTGCATACCTGGTATAAATCCCACTTGATCATGGTGAATTTTTCTTTTTTT